>NC_090446.1:1129121515-1129424546 GCF_031143425.1 Pleurodeles waltl | reverse complement strand
CACAGAAATACACTAATGGCACAGTATACAATCGGGGAAACAGCAATCAGAGGGGCACAACGGGGGCAGATGCGCAGGAGGCGAGGCGCTTGGAAACAGTAAAACTTACAGGACGGCGAAAAGTGGCACAAACAGAAGGGGCACGACGGTGGCAGAAGCTCAAGGAGGCAAGGCGCTGAAAAATGAGAAAAACACTTACAGGACGGCAGAAAGCAGCACACGGGTCAAGTGAAGCTTACTAGAGCCCACTAGACACCAGGGATGAGGCGCAGGAGGATGCCTGCGGGTGGAGGAGGGCCTCGAACATGCTAGCAGCAGCGTGGGCGGGGGTCAGAGGCAGGAGACAGCAGGTTGGTGCTGCGGACGTGGGGGGCGAGCTCTAGAGCTAAAACAGGTCAGAGGTCGCTCACTCGCGACGCGCAGCACCAGCCATTAAGAAGGGAGGGGGGAGGGAGGAGCAGCTGGGAGGCGGGAGGTGGGAGGGAGCGGCGAATGGGGGCGCGAGGGGGGCGGGGCCGCAGGGAGGCAGCGGCAGGGAGCGGAGAGCAAGGGGGAGCGCACAAGGGGCGAAAACACGAAAAACAAGGCACAAAAAAGTCGGGCACAATTTTAAAAACAGTCACAATTTGAAAACAGTCACAGAAATACACTAATGGCACAGTATACAATCGGGGAAACGGCAATCAGAGGGGCACAACGGGGGCAGATGCGCAGGAGGCGAGGCGCTTGGAAACAGTAAAAACGCACTTACAGGACGGCGAAAAGTGGCACAAACAGAAGGGGCACGACGGGGGCAGAAGCGCAAGGAGGCAAGGCGCTGAAAAATGAGAAAAACACTTACAGGACGGCGGAAAGTGGCACACGGGTCAAGTGAAGCTTACTAGAGCCCTCTAGACACCAGGGATGAGGCGCAGGAGGATGCCTGCGGGTGGAGGAGGGCCTCGAACACGCTAGCAGCAGCTTGGGCAGGGGTCAGAGGCAGGAGACAGCAGGTTGGTGCTGCGGACGTGGGGGGCGAGCTCTAGAACTAAAACAGGTCAGAGGTCGCTCACTCGCGACGCGCAGGCCCAGCCATTAAGAAGGGAGGGGGGAGGGAGGAGCAGCTGGGAGGCGGGAGGCGAGAGGGAGCGGCGAATGGGGGCGCGAGGGGGCGGGCCGCAGGGAGGCAGCGGCAGGGAGCGGAGAGCAAGGGGGAGCGCACAAGGGGCGAAAACACGAAAAACAAGGCACAAAAAAGTCGGGCACAATTTTAAAAACAGTCACAATTTGAAAACAGTCACAGAAATACACTAATGGCACAGTATACAATCGGGGAAACAGCAATCAGAGGGGCACAACGGGGGCAGATGCGCAGGAGGCGAGGCGCTTGAAAACAGTAAAAACGCACTTACAGGACGGCGAAAAGTGGCACAAACAGAAGGGGCACGACGGGGGCAGAAGCGCAAGGAGGCAAGGCGCTGAAAAATGAGAAAAACACTTACAGGATGGCGGAAAGTGGCACACGGGTCAAGTGAAGCTTACTAGAGCCCACTAGACACCAGGGATGAGGCGCAGGAGGATGCCTGCGGGTGGAGGAGGGCCTCGAACACGCTAGCAGCAGCGTGGGCGGGGGTCAGTGGCATGAGACAGCATGTTGGTGCTGCGGACGTGGGGGGCGAGCTCTAGACCTAAAACAGGCCCTTGTAAAAGATGCTGGTATGTCTGGCCACTGAAGAATATTATTGAAAAGAACAACTAAACACCCAGCTATTTGGCCTACAAGGATTTTGTAGACTTCAGCTGGGGGGCCATCTTCCCCACAGGCCTTCCCAGTAGGTGAGGCCATAATTGCCTCCTTAACTTCAAGAAGTGAGATAGGTGATATAAGTTTTGCCCTAGATGACTCATCCAATATTGTCAGGTTTACTGGATTGAGATATTGATTAATCAGCTGGACATTGGTTTGAAGAGAGTAAGAATATATTTTTGAGGAGTAAAACAGAAAAACCCTTTCAATATCTTCCGGGTGGTTAACGAGTATACCTTGACCCTCATCAAAAATAGATTTAATAGTGTCTTTATTAGATTTTATTTTTTTCACAGACCCAGCCAAAAATGTGCCTATGTGTTCACTTTCTTCATACCATCTCTGCGAGCTTGTATGTTGATTGACTATCTTGCAAGATAAAAAGCAATCCCTTAGCTTAGCCTGTGCCACACTCAATCTTGTGGCTGCCTCTGGATCCTGGGAGGTCTGAAGGGCTCTTTGTGCTTGATTAAGCACCTATTGAAGCTATTTTCCCTTACTAGGTTAGTTCAACCGTATAAGCTTTGTAAGATATTGTCTCTCCTCTTATGTAAGCCTTGAGTGCTTCCCAAATAGAAAATGAGGAAGCAGAGTCTTTATTTATCGCCAAGAAAACTGTAACCAAGGTCTTAAGAATCTGTACCCATCCTTCATCTGCCAAAAAGAGATTTGTTGAAGCTCCAGCGTGGACAAGCACACATCTTACTAGGCAGATTAAAATTGACCTGAGGTGCTGAGTGATCCGAGAAAGGATTGGCACATATAGATATGCCACTTCTTGCGAGAAGAAACAAAATTAGTATGAAGTCGATTCTGGAAGCTGTATTGTATCTTTTTGTGAGGTAAGTAAATTCATAATTCTGAGGGTGACCGGGCCTCCATGGGTCTACTACTGCTAAATCAGAAATAATCTTACCCAGCCACTGGGAAACTCTAGGTTTATTCAGCTTTTTGTTCTTGCGAGAAGTGGCCATCTGAGTATCTGGAATAACATTAAAGTCTCCACCAATAATGAATAGGCTGGGAAGTATACTCAACACCTTGTAAAGACCCTGAAGGGGGCTTGGATTGTCTTCAATTGAACCATAGAAGCTCGCAAAATGGATATGATAATTCAAGATAAGAGTACTGATTACCACCCAACGTGCCTGCGGGTCTTTATGGATCTGATACACCTTCCCAGAAAATTCCTGAGACACCAATATGGCCTCACCTCGAACGTGGCATTAGCCGATGCATAGTATGCCTGTGCGATATATTTAGGGAGTTTTGGCTGGTTATTTTGACATTTTAAGTGTGTTTCCTACAAGAGAAAAATCTGTGATTGCAAAGCCCTAAGCCAGGTGAGTATAGCAGCAAATTTTACATGATTATTGGCACTGTTTACATTGCAAGAGATAACCCTTGTTCGCTCCCTGATCCCCCTCTACCAGATGATATCATCCTCTACCTAAATCATAGTCGACCCCCAACCAAGCTCTCCTTATATATTCTTTTTCTTTTTGTTGTCTGCTCTTTTCCGCGCCATAGTGAATAAACCCCCCCACCAGAAGGAGGATATCTCCCTCCCTTTTCCTACGGGCCCCACTCGTCATGGCCTCACCAGTCTGTGAACCTCCCCCACCCATAGGTACTCCCCCCAAACCCAAAAAGAGAGTGCATTGACATGGCACTCCTAGATCCTTGATCTCAGGAAGAGCAGCAAGGCAGCAGGGCAAAAAAAAAGAGGGGCCAGCAAATAAAAAAAACACACAGAGCGCGCAAATTCAATTCTCCCTAATAACATAATACATTTTTTCCAATCCCATATCATTGCTTTTTTTTAGCAGTTCAAGGATTTTCTTTCCATCCTGTACGCCCTGAAAAATATGGGCCTGTTCTTTATGAAACACCTTGAGTTTAGCTAATTCGACAATACCATCTGGGGCCCCCAATCTCTTAAAATCATCTATAAGGCCAACAAATTTGTGACGCAGGTGGACAGCCACAAGAGACATATCAGAAAACACACGGAAGCTAAAATTATCACCAGCATTAAGGTTTCCCGTTCTTATAGCTTGGGATAGAATCTGTTCCTTGATCCTGTAGTCTCCAAAATTGACCAATATGGTGCAAGGGTATTTTGAGTTTGTGGCGCGCATAAAAGGGACCCTGTGCACCCTCATAATCGAGAGATCCTCTCCAGTTCTGGCTTTTTCCAGAAGGATACATTTATAGAAGAGGTCCGAGACTACCTTAGTCACTGATGAAGATGATTCAATCTCTTTGGGGACCCCTATGAACCTGAGGTTCGAGTGCTGAGATCTGTTCTCCATCTCATCAAGCTTAAGTTGTAGTTCTTCGAGTTCCGATTGGATCTGGGATGTGACAGATTCCAGTTGCTTTTCAGCATCCTCCAGATCTGAAACCCTCTACTACGCTTGGGATACCCATGTAGAGAGATGGGTTAAATGGGCATTGAGTTGGCTAAGCTGATCCTTGGTTTCCTACGAGCCTCCTCCTGGGATAGCTTTATTGCTCAGAGCTCCTCCAAAATTGGACCCATCAGTTCCTCCATTGAAGAGACACCAGTTACCCCACCTACAAAGCTGGCTGGAATAATGTTATGTGAAGAGAAGCAGAGAGTCTGTGGGAGGATATTTGCATTAGAGAATATCGAGTCAGGTGTTACCTGACATGTGCCTTCTCATATTAGATTTGATGCTATAGGGGCACGTAGTTCACTGCCAAGTAAGTTTTCTTTGATCAGAGAGATTTCTCTTGCTTGCCCTCGCTCTTTCATTTTTTCTCTTTCATTTTTTTTAATGTCCCCTTAATGTTACTGCTAGTAGTAGAAAACAGAGGATATGCAGGTTTTTCTTTGTGCTGTTGGGCATTAATTGATAAGGCAAGGGGGAGGGTAATGGGTGCAGCTGGACTAGCCAAAGTTGTTTGAGACTCGTTGGTCCGATTGCTCAACACGGAGATGGAGGGTTGAGAGAATGATTCGACAATTTGCATTGGCTGTGGTGCTGCTAGTTCTTGACCCTCAAATGGACTAGACCCAAGAAGTACTGGAAGTACTGGAACTACTGGAGAGGCGGGTAATAAGTCCTGCAACCCCACAGATTCTCTTATGGATCCGTCTTTGCCTTCTTGTGGCAGGAGTCAAAGTCTTAGACTTAAGTCTTTTAGGAATTTTTCCGATTGTTTGTGCCTTAGATCCTGCATCCCTTACCATGTGCTTCATTATGAGGTAAAGTAAGGTGGTGTGGGATGAGGTTAGGTGAGGCGAAGAATGCCTGCAGACGATTCTGCTATCGAGAGAGTCACTGAAAGGGAGCCGGGGGGGCAACAAGCCGCATCTGCGCTAGCACGAACCACTTCTGTTACAACTTTAGCTCCACAATCGCTCCTGCTAATGCTGCTGTAGCAGGTTGCTCGATCTCCATAGACCATTTTGCTCACTGGCGGCTTATATGAGTCTTCTTCCCTCCCCCTTACGCCAGTTCAAAGATGCTTATTTACTCCACACAGCGAAGGAGACACATTTTAGTATAGTTGAGCGTAGGTCGCCCTCCACCTCACAGAATTGACAAGATCCAGTGGCTAGTTAGTTGATCTGCTCCATGCATTGACTGGAGTGAGGGGGCATGCTGAGTACGCATACAGGGTACGAAGGATCTATTTCCTCTTTGCACCTTTTTTCTCCTTCCCTTTCCTTTATCCGCTCCCCCTGCTGATGCTCTGCCTCCAATGAGTCTTGAACAGGAGATCCCCATAAGGTTACACAATATGACTAATTCCAGAATTGTGGGGCTAAAATGTACAGCTAGCTTTAGCTCAGCTCAGCATTGTTTTTTTATAATATTGTTTTGTTTGTTTTGTCCGCCGCCTCCCCCTCGCTCTAGTTAAAAAGTTGCTTGCCAGCTCCACATGCACAGAAAACAAAGAGCAAATGCTTCCAGCCTGCTCCCCCAGCCTTGCGTTGCACCAGCTACTTATCTTTTTTGTTTTTTGCATGACCCAAGTGGGTGCTAACTCATTCGCAAAAGTTTGTGAATGTCGCCCAAAATATTTTTTCAGAGCAGGCAGTGGTCCAATGGACCACTGCCTACTCTGAAAAAACGAAACCAAATGGTTTAATTTTTTCTTTTGTAATGCAACTAGTTTTCCTTTAGGGGAAACGGGCTGCATTAAAAAAAAAAAAAACTGCTTTATTGAAAAAGCAGTCACAGACATGGATGTCTGCTGTCTCCAGCAGGCCACCATCCCTGTGAGTGCAGGGAATAGCAAGGGGGTCGCAAATTGCGACCCACCTCATTAATATTAATGAGGTGGGTCTTTGCGACCATCTTGCGATTCGCAGAAGGTGTCTGAGACACCATTCTGCATATGCTTTTGCGACTCGGAAATTGCGAGTCACACCGACTTACAATTTCCGAGTCGCAAAAGCATATCTTGCTACATCTGGCCCAAAGTCCCTACCTTAATTTATGCCAAGCTTCTTCAATTTTGAGGGAAATATCAAGTTTCCAGTTCTCATCTAGCAATGTTGCTGTCCCACTAAGGGATGATGGGGCTAAATTTGATTCCATCTCATCTTAATCAATGGATAAAACTGGGTTTACCAAGGGGGTCATTCTAACCCTGGCGGTCCAAGACCGCCAGGGTTAAAATGACGGGGGCACCGCCAACAGGCTGGCGGTGCCCCGCTGGGCATTCTGACCGCGGCGGTTTGACCGCGGTCAGAAGTGGAAAACCGGCGGTCTCCCGCCGGTTTTCCGCTGCCCATTTGAATCCTCCATGGCGGCGCAGCTCGCTGCGCCGCCATGGGGATTCTGACAGCCCATACCGCCATCCTGTTCCTGGCGGTTCGCCCGCCAGGAACAGGATGGCGGTATGGGTTGTCGTGGGGCCCCCGTAAGAGGGCCCCACAAAGAATTTCACTGTCTGCATTGCAGACAGTGAAATTCGCGACGGGTGCCACTGCACCCGTCGCACCTTCCCACTCCGCCGGCTCCATTCGGAGCCGGCGTCCTCGTGGGAAGGTAGTTTTGCACTGGGCTGGCGGGCGGCCTTTTGGCGGTTGCCCGCCAGCCCAGTGCAAAACCCAGAATACCCTCAGCGGTCTTCCGACCGCGGAGCGGTATTTTGGAGGGGGAAGTCTGGCGGGCGGCCTCCGCCGCCCGCCAGACTTAGAATCACCCCCTAAATTTGCTGACTTTCTAACTGGTAACCAAATTAAGACCTGGGTACAGTTTCATGGTGGAGTACCTATTCCAGACTTTCTAAGGTTTTCTTATCTTTGGATATTGCATTTTTTGCTCTGACACATCCCTTTAGTTGATTTATCTTCTCTAAATTCCTAGACATTTTATGGGAACCAGAAGGGGATAGGCAGTTGGTACCGGATCCTAAGCTCTCAGGGAGCATCACGAGTAGTCCCTCGCTTCCTGACAAAGATCAAAAACACCACCGGGTGCGAAATAGATCTGCAAACATGGAGGAACCTCAATAGTATATCTTATAAGGCAATAAGGTGGGCAAATTTCAAAAGAATGGCTTTCTTTTCAAAATGGATGCTATATCCCACTTCAGCACAAATCAAAAAAGCATACCCGGCTACTTCAGGTTCTTGTCTGCGATGTAATAGTACCTAAGGTTACTGGCCTCATTTGTGCTTTACCTGTCCTAAGCTTATAGAGTTTTGAGACAGAATGTTTCAGTGGATTAGCTCTGAGGTACGGTTTGTACTTATTCCTGACACCATGGGAGCCCTGTTTTGCACCTCATGTCACCCTGAGTTAACTATTCGGGCGAAACAGATGTTGTTTATAGCATCACTGATTGCTAAATCTCTAATTCTACAAGTCTGGAAATCGCCTATTCCTCCTTCATTTAAGGCTTGGGAGGCAAAGATGAAAGCGGTGCACTTTAAGGAAAAACCTTCTGTGCAATGAATAGGTGCAGTCCACAAGTTTAAGGGTATATGAGGACCGACTTCTGAAATATCATATTCAGATATGGCACTATAGGACACTAAAATGTGCTCTTATTGCTTTTTTCTGTTTTATAATGAGATCAAATGTGGTCTTATATGATATATTTTTATTTTATGTTTTGCTCCGATTCGTTTAATTATTATGATGTTTATCTGCTCAATAATAAAAAATATATATATGAAATGTCACCTGCCTTCAACAAGTAGGTAAGCCTTCTCCATCCATGCACTATCTTGTAACTTTAAGGGGCCGCAAAACCATAATAAACATGACCAAAACTAACCTAAAACCTAAAGCAGAAAGCAAAATGGGAAATAGACTTGAACAGGGACCTTGATGACAGAGAATGAGGACGAATGTTGGGATATACACACACAGTATCAATGATTGCTTTCAATATACACAATTTAATTTTCTACTTACCACTTACTTAACTTGGCCATAAATGCTTAAAGACACTGGGTTTTATCATATGCTGTGGAGCGGCCCTGAATTTAGACCATATTAGGAGTGCTTAATGGAACACTTTGAGACCTTAACAGGAAGAGTGAATCTGTGCACATCTGGAGACTGCCTACTGGCCACTTCATGCGACCCAACGCTAAAAAAGCAGGTACCATATTGATAAACCTTGCAAACAATTCTTGACTATGGCATGGTAATCTCCCACTTAGTCATCAGTGCATAGGGAAGACCCTTGAGACTTAAAAAAATGTAAAACAATTGCACATTAGTGCTATGAAGTACTATTGATATTCCTCTTTTTTTTTTTTTAAACAGTTTTTATTTTTCCAAATGAAAAATTACAGACCAACATAAAAATCAACACAGTGCAGGCTACAGCAGAGCAAGATGTCACAGACATATAATGATGCCCAAAGGGCGCAAACAGCATTGCTCATCGGTGAAGACATCACCACATCCCCAATCCGGTCCTCAGTCCCAGGAACTGGCCCCACATCCTAATGAGACCAGACAGTTGATAACATAAACAAGTCAAGATAGATCAATTCCACATTCGGTCGTCACAAGTGCTAAGAAGGAGAGTGTGTTTCCCTGTTCCCCACCGCCACATTGCTACTCACAGAGCTGATGTCCTCCTCATCAGTGAACTGTTCTAGAAGTGCACCCCAAGCAGCCACATCAGTAAGTGCCCTCTCATCGCTACGTGATATGCGCATGTGTTGCTCCTCCACCGCCCCCCACTCCAGCAGATCCCGCAGCCAGTCAGAAATCGCAGGGGTCCGCGTGTTCATCCAGCCAATCGCAACTATACACTTGGCCAGTACAAATGCTAACTGTACCATCCTGTAGACAACTCATCTACCCCATCGTCTGCGCACCACACCCAGGAGACACGACAACGGAGTGGCCTCCAATTCAAGCTCAGTAGCCTCAGTGATCGCCGCTGTCACCTCCTGCCAGAATACATGTGCAGCTCTACAGGACCATGCCATATGCAGGAATGAAGCACCAAGCTCACCATATCGAGAACAACAGGCCCCTCTACCTGGGTGTATTTTATTTAGTTTCCTGGGAGTGATATATGTCCTGTGCACAAAGTTGAAATGCAGCAATTTAAACCTATGATTACATGAGACCGTTCGGACCAATGATAAGGCTGCATCCCAGTCAGCATCCTCAATAGGCAGCCCCAAATCAGCTTCCTGCGCCTTATGTCCCGTGCTAATCACGGCCGGTTGATCCTCCAGTGGTGCCCTGTAGAACCGAGCAATCAAGTGCGTATCTTCGCCCCAATTAAGAAGACCGTTCAAAATCGAGGAGGCCCTGGGGGCCAACAGGAAACCATCCCAGATCTCGCGGGATACACTCTCAAGTTTTGCATATTGCAGGAACTGGCCAGGGCCCAGCTCAAACAAATCCTGAGCCTCAGAAAATAAAAGAAATTCACCATTAGGGTACAGATCACCGACCACCTCACAACCACCCAATCGCCAGGCCTCCATCGACATTGTCCTTTCCATATCCCGAAACGGAGACAGATCCCATATCCTTAATTCCCTATCAAAGGGAGCCCGCAGGAGCACCTGCTTCACCACCTGTTCCCAAATCCCAGCAGTAGTCCTCACCAGATAAGGCGCAGCGGGGTCTGATCTGCCCTCAGAAATGAGAATGTGCGCCAAAGACCGCCCATCGCACACACCAGCATACAATCTCTTTTCCCAATTATCAACCTCTGACAACCATTTCGCTGCACATTGTAGCTGCGCTGCATAATAATAATATTTGATGTTGGGGATCGCCAGCCCCCCCCCCTTTTAGGTCACTCTGCAGCACAGATAGCGCCACCCTGCTTCTCCTGCCCACCCAAACTAGGGAAATCAACAGGCTATCCAAGCGTCGAAAAAGCAGAGCAGGCAGCAGGTACAAGGAGTTTTGTACCAGACAAAGGCACCAGGGCAAAAACACCATCTTTGCTACTGCAGCCCGGCCCATAACAGAGAGGGGCAACTTATTCCAAAAAGTAACCGAGAGCTCCAGGCCCGCCACTACTCGCTCAGTATTGTGAGTGTTATACACATCCACTGAGTTAGCGACCCAACTACCCAGGTACCGAAAACACTCTACCTCTTAGCGCAACCCCACCTCAGGGAGCCCGACCGGAGGAACTCCAACAAGAGACCCAAGAGGGAACAGAAGTGATTTTTTCATATTGATCTTGAGACCGGAAACAGCTCCAAATGCCGTCATCCTCTGCAAAAGCTCTGACACCGACACGTGAGGATCCTGCACATAGACCAATGCATCATCAGCATACATGGAAATTACGTTTACGGTCCGACCCACCGGGATCCCCCACTACACCATCTCCTCACGAAGCCAAATTGCCAAGGGCTCCACTGCCAGGGCAAACAGGAGAGGCGAGAGCGGGCACCCCTGTCGTGTACCTCTACCAATCTCCCAGACAGCCGATGTCTCTCCCCTACACGCACATGCGCTGTCGGGCCAGTGTGAAATAGTCAAACCCAGGTGCAAAAGCCAGAGCCAAAGCCCATGCCCCGCAACCCCTCCAATAAGTAGTCCCACTCCACTGTGTCAAATGCTTTCTCCAAGAGACACCAGTGCCAATTCTGACTCCATTCCCTTAGTCTCATGCAGAACATGCACTAATTGACGCAGATTAAAGGACGTACTACGACCCGGAATAAACACACATTGGTCTTCATGCACCAGACCCCGAATCACTCCTCTGAGTGGAGTGGCCAAGATCTTTCAGAGTATCTGAACATCACACACAGTTCAACATGGTTAGCGGCCGATACGAAGAGGGATCCGCAGCTTCCCCCCCAGCTTGAGCAATAAACACACTATCCCTTGTAGCATGCTGTCCGGTAACCTATCATACCCCCGTGCCTCCTCAAATACTTCCAACAGTCACTCCCCAAGTGTGGAGGAAAAAGCCTGATACAGCTCCACAGGAAAACCGTCATCATCACGGGATTTGGATTTTGCCAATGCCATCACTGCTTCTCCCACCTCCTCTACAGTGATCGGGAGTTCAAGCGCATCCCTACACTCCGGGTCCAGCCTTGGCAACCGCAACTGCCGCAGAAACTGCTCCGCACCCCCTTCTGATGACATAGTGCCAGCTCTAGATACCATTTGAAAGTGGGACGCCAATTCCTGTAGAATGTCCCCACGTCCGTGAGAAGTACATCCTCGGTATCCCGTATTGGCGGAGCCCCCACCTCACGTTTCAGGATCCGCCCTAGGAGTTTGCCTGTTTTGTCACCTTCTTGATGCAAACGCTGCCTATACCCTCTCAGAGTAGTTCTGCTTAGTGTGTCCAAGAAGTGTTTACCTCCTTCTGCAACCTAAGCCCTCCCCCTGAGCCGTGCTCGAGTCGGCAGACCGCCACTATACCTCCCCCAATGTCACCTCTAGGGCGTAAGATCCTGCTCCAGCTGTCTGCGCACCCAAACCAACCCACCATGCTTATGCCCTATCCCCGAATGACTGCCTGCATAGCCTCACATTTCAAGCAGCGAGACGCAGTCGTATTCCAATTTATGTCCAGATACTGTTTATGGCAGCACCTACTTGTTCCTGACATCCCTGATAAGTCAACAAATCCGAGGGCATACGCCAACCTCAAGCCAAATGTGGGGCTGTCTCTCCCCACTGCAATTGGAGCCGAACTGGCGCGTGATCTGACAGCAACCAACCCAGATGAGTAACCTCCAGGACCTCCGAGCTGTCGAGACCACCCAACAGAAACCTGTCCAGTCGAGAGCAAGTATCATGTGTTCTAGAATGACAGGTATATTCCTTACCGTCAGAGTGCCGTTCCGTCTAACCATCCCAGAGACCCAAGTGCACCATCACATCCCTAAGAGATTGTACTATTAATGGTTTGGTTCCCAGCTTCGGCGGGTGGCGATCCATTTATCACACAATTATAGTCCCCGCCCAGACCAAGGGCTTATCCACGCTGTCCCCCAAAATCTCAGGTATTCTGGAGTAAAAGGAGAAATCATCCGTGGTGGGCGCATATACATTAAGGATCACAATGGGTAGACCATCCAACATGCCCTCCACCAAGACATAGCGACCCTCCACATCCACCTCGCTGTACACATGGGTAAAGGAGACCCTGGGGGCCACCTAAACAGATACTCCCGTGCATAAGAAGAAAAGGAGGATGAAAACATCTGCCCGCCACTTCTTGGCCAGTTTAAGCGCTTCCTCATCCGTCATGTGAGTCTCCTGGAGACAAGCAATATGAATCTTATGCTTACGGAGGAACAAGTGCACCCCATAGCGTTTTGTATAACTTTTCAAGCCCCGAACATTCCAAGTCAGCATATTAATGAGGCGACCCATGGCAGTAGTAGTGGATGCCCCCACTTACTGGGCACAACCAGCTGTACGCTACCCCCCAAGATGAAACAGAAAAGGACAGCCTGCACACCCCGCTCCAATACCCGCACTGTAGAATAAGCTGTAAACATGAACATACTGCCCCACCACCCCCATCCCTCCCTGGAAATACAGTAAAACAACCAGAACAGACCATACTGTAAGTCCAATCCGTAAACGCTGCCAGGACCGCAGCCTAAACCCCACTCTACCACAATAAAAGGCCTACCCCAACTGTGGAGTGACCACTCCCCACGGCATTAAACACAAAACACTCAGTATCCCCCTGAACCTGAGAACCAAGCACCAATAGCCCCCGAGGGTCAGCCCCCGCCCAGTCCCGCATCCCCTCCTCAGAACCGATGAGAAACAACACACAACAAAATTAACAGTCAGGTCATCTCGGCACCCCTGCCCACCTCTAAGTTCTGCTCTGAGGCCGTGCACCCATCCGAGTCAGCAGACACCACCGCCATTGTGCCATCCCGCTGTATCTCAACCCTGTGGCAAGACTCCGCAAGGCGCCCAGAACCGAGTGATTTCCAGTCCGGGTCCTCCGAGCCAGAGGCCCGTCGGGCAATGCCTCCAAACCCCTCCGGTCTACCTGGGGCCACCTTGTCCCACATCTCCAACCAACGCCACATCTCCTCAGGGCGCTCAAAAAAGTGTGCTTTGCCACCCGACAAGACCTTCAAATGTGCCGGATACAGGAGCATGTATCTGATGTTCATGGCTCGGAGCTTCGCCTTGACCTCCATAAATCCTTTACGAGAGTTCTGCACCTTATTAGGGTAATCAGGATGAATTGAGATCTTGCAGGTCTCGTGCGGTGCCTTATCCGACTCCTGTGTAACGTGAAGAACACAGTCCCAGTCCTTGTGATTAAGCAAGCGTGCTATGATGGCCCTAGACGGGGCACCAGGCCTCGGAGGCGCAACGAGGGCCTGATGGGCACGCTCCACCACAAAGACTCTAGATAGCCCAGCTGGCTGCAACCTGTCCTTGATCTAGTTCTCCACAAAGGATTCCGTGGCAGACCCCTCCGCACGCTCCAGAAAGCCCAGCAACCTGATATTGTTCCACCGGGACCTCCCTTCTGCGTCCTCCAGCCGCGCCTCCAGCCATCCCACTGTAGATATGGCCTGCACCATTTGCGTCCGCAGTGTCCCCACCTCTGACTGAAGCTCCGCAATGGAGCCCTCCAACGCTTTCATCTTGTCGGATACCTTCCGCAGGTCCGATATTAGCAAATTTACTTCCACCGCAACTGTCTCTATTTTGCCCTCCAGTGCCACCCGGGAGCCATGAATGGCCGCAAGTAGCTCCGCTTGTGACGGCTCACCAGCACTCAATGGCGTATCGGCTACATCTCCACTCACATCCGATCTAGCCGTTCACTGCGGGAGAGCCACAGGGGCAGTATACTGTTCCATGGTGTTACCCTGTGAGGCCTCTGTCCGCCTGTGACACCCCATGCTGCTCCACACAGGCCCCAAGCTCCACCAAAACAGTATTCGCAGCACTCCACTCCTTGAAAGTTCAGTACCCAGCCAAGCAAGAAGATCAAATGGCCGCCAGACACTCCAAAGTTGCGAAGCAAACCAGTAAGTCTGACCAACAGGGTTAGAATAGGGACCTAAGCACAGCAGAAGCCATGGATAGTGCAGAAACGGAGATGCCAAGATAACTATACCAGGATGACCAGGAAGACCTCCAGGAACCTTTGCCGCGACACTCGCCGGCCATCAGCGCTGCTCCGCAGGCCCAAACACACAGGATGGAGGCCCGTCACTCCAGGGACTTAGGGGGGACACACCAGTACACCTCCCCTCAAGGAAGGTGGCCCCCGAGCCCACAGCCACTCAATTCCAACAGGCGCAGCAGCACTACAATCCTCCCGGCTCACAGGCCAGCCTAGATGCAAGGCCAGAAGGCAGGCCCCTTGTCCTGGCCTCGTTCCTCACGTCGCCGTCCCAGGTTCCAGGCCGCTCCCAGCCCCTCCAGTGCAGGCCGCGGAAGGCAACCCCTTGTGCACTCGGGGGGGGGTCATCAATATCCCTCCAGCCCTCCCAGGACCTCTTTGCGTGATCCCAAAAAGGATTAGGGCCACGCAGCCTACACTGCTCTAGTGCAGCCCAGCAGGACCGCGCGAGCGCCGCTGACGTATCAGCGCCTAAGAGCCTGAAAATGGGTTCCGAACACATGCGCGACCACCAGACGTCCTCTCGATCCAGGAACTCGCCTCCCCCAGCCTCGGGGGCATCCGGATCGTGGCAGGATTTCACTGTGGACGGGAGCGCACTAGAATTGCGTCCCATCGGCCATGTTCCTTGGCCACGCCCCTTGATATTCCCCGTTTAGTTGAACAGATTATCAGTACAAACTAATGATAGCTGCACTTTGTCTGGCTATAGGTGTATGATATTGGGTAGAGCAATCAAAGCAACACTCTCATTTACTTTCCCTAAAGTACACTGCATGACCCAAAGGCAGATAATTGAAGATAAAAGACTGAAACCTGGGCCCCTCAGTATTGCACATTGGGAAAACTGCACATCGTGTACGAATCACGCTCCCACTGGAGCACTCCCTACCATGACTATTCACAAACAACAAGGGACTGCAAATTTAAACACCTAACACATGAATAGTGAAGCTAAAAGACTGAAACCTGGGCTCTTAAGTTTTGCACAATGGGGAAACTGCACATCATGTATGAATCATACATCCACTAGAGCACTCCCTTACCATGACTATTCAAAAACAATAGTATACTGCAAATTTCAACAGATAACAGGCACATACCAGTCGCTTTGTACGCCATAGAAGGCATACACAATACTAGTCAATAACAAAGGTGCACTGTTCCTGACTGTAGGGTGAACAGTTAAAGTTTAGGAGCTAGAACCCTCACACACCCAGCGGGTGTCATGCTTCATCATCGGGAAGCTCCTCGTCAGACCGGCTGGTGCAATGTCTGACGGGCTCCCCTTTCGGGGGCTCTTTGCCGGAGATCTTTTTTGGTGTGTGGTGGCTGCCGTTGAAGTTGTGGAGGTCAGACACTCTGAATGGCAGGAGAGTGGAAAGAATTTAAGATTGATTAGAAACCCCTGAACTCATTCTGTTTAATATGTATCCAGAGGGGTTACGATCAAGATTAAAAACACTATTAAGTGGAGATTGAGAATAATGCTCAGCCACTTAAGAAAGCCTGGAGTACTGGGAAATTGTCACCTGCCCCCTAGGGTCTGGTCAACATGTTTCGCGTAATATTGGTCGTGAAAGATCCTTTAACGCTTCATCAGGACCTACATCAAACTAGACTTCTCCTGGCTATATACAAAAAGAAAGAAAACACTATCTAATAATGTGTATGGAAGGTAAGTAGCAGTCACTTACATTTATGTGAACTGTCTCGTCAGTAGTCTGTAACAATAAATGTCGCCCCGCCCTCTTCGTATGGGGGGCCCCTTAGGGAGTAGCACGATCCAGCCTATAGCTTCCGCCCTCTTCGTATGGGGGGCCCCTTAGGGAGTAGCACGATCCAGCCTATAGCTTTTGTCTATAGGCGTCTTCAATTTGAGACACCTACCCGCAGGCGTGCTCACCCTGGTCTTCCAGGGGCCCCCCATACGAAGAGGGCGGAAGCTATAGGCTGGATCGTGCTACTCCCTAGGGGGCCCCCCATACGAAGAGGGCGGGCGACATTTATTGTTACAGACTACTGACGAGACAGTTCACATAAATGTAAGTGACTGCTACTTACCTTCCATACACATTATTAGATAGTGTTTTCTTTCTTTTTGTATATAGCCAGGAGAAGTCTAGTTTGATGTAGGTTCTGATGAAGCGTTAAAGGATCTTTCACGACCAATATTACGCGAAACATGTTGACCAGACCCTAGGGGGCAGGTGACAATTTCCCAGTACTCCAGGCTTTCTTAAGTGGCTGAGCATTATTCTCAATCTCCACTTAATAGTGTTTTTAATCTTGATCGTAACCCCTCTGGATACATATTAAACAGAATGAGTTCAGGGGTTTCTAATCAATCTTAAATTCTTTCCACTCTCCTGCCATTCAGAGTGTCTGACCTCCACAACTTCAACGGCAGCCACCACACACCAAAAAAGATCTCCGGCAAAGAGCCCCCGAAAGGGGAGCCCGTCAGACATTGCACCAGCCGGTCTGACGAGGAGCTTCCCGATGATGAAGCATGACACCCACTGGGTGTGTGAGGGTTCTAGCTCCTAAACTTTAACTGTTCACCCTACAGTCAGGAACAGTGCACCTTTGTTATTGATTATATGTATAGGGAGCATGTGCACTGGACCTTTAATTCTCCCGATCCCTCTCTTGGTTGATACACAATACTAGTGCAGATTGATCCAACATTTCTTTAAGTTGAAATTTTGCAACTGCTGAATGGCTGTATGATCCAACCTCATCTTACTGCAGAAAAATAGCACCCAGGTTTCTTCAATTTAAAGTAAGACAGTGTTGAGATAATAGCTATAAGAGCAGAGGTCAAACTTTATCAACACATTGCAACAGTTTGCATTCTTTTTGGGATGGAAGCCTTGACACAAAGTGTAGATTTTGGATTTTAGTTTCTAGCACAAACCGTGTTTCGCACTGGAAAGTAGCTTCAAAGTAATTTAACGTGACTTTGTTTCAATGATGCATAAAATAGGTGGTACAATAGGTGGTACATAGGCATTTATCCCCTTGCAACCACCCCATGGGTTTTTACCAAAAACCCATGGGGGAAAACCCCTATCTACTTATATTAGCAAGAGGTATGCAGAAAAAATGATGCAAATGTAATGTTAGAGGAAAGTTTTTTTTTGTATAGCACACGTTCAAAACAGGGGTGGCTCCTTCGTTAGGGCAGAGGAGCATTGCCCCCCCCACTCCTGTGCCAGCAGCAGAAGCTGCAAAACTTTCACAATGAGGGGATAATAAACTATCCCCTCGTTGTGAAAGGGGCGGGGCATCTGGAATGAGGAGCGGTGAGGGGGAGTGCTCAGCACTCCCCTTCACTGTGCATGCATGTTTGGCTGGCCATCTCCGGCCGGCCTAACACACATGCGTGGTAGGCTCTCTCTAGTCCAGCAACACACATGCCTAACACTCCCAACCTGTCTTCTCAAATGAACCACAGTGAATGGGCCTGCCCATGTAATTGTGTGTACATGGGTGCTGCAAGCTTGAGTACAGCACATATGTTTTCGGCACACTGTTGCTTTCCTGAATTTCTTGGTCCTTCTAAACCTGCCCTCTCACCAAAAAACATATCTGATGAGCAAAAGAGGATTTTTAGTGAGCAGGGCAGAATTGATGTAGTTCAAGGGCATCAAAGAGAAGTCAGCAGGAGAGAACCAGGGCTGAAGTTCCTCCACCCATGGATTCAAAACCTATACAATGTTGTAAGCAGCTATTCACAAACTTTTACGTACACATACATTTGAAAATGAAAGTGCTATGACGCCATACAAGTAGTGCAACTACCCTACTCAATGTTGGTAACATACATAACATCTCACAGTTAAAAGTGCCCCGCTTTCATTTGGCAATTCCAACTATGTTTCTACATCTGGCCCAGGATGCCAGTGTAGAGTACATTCTATTTTCACTCGGTGGAACTGCAGCTAATTTGTTTTTGATAAGATTCTTCCATCCATTACATTATGGCAGCCAAATAATTATGCACATCTTTAGCGAGAGGACAATTTAATGTTAATTAGGAATAAGAAGACCAAACTGAAAGACTACATAACATCAGAAATACAATTTCCAAAACTCTAACAAAAATGTTGAGTCTGACTAATCCAAGCTGCATAAGTTTTCATAGGCCTTGTCGTCTAAATGGGGATTAATTTACCATTTGCTCTTATCCCTATATTATGGCAGAATCACTAATGCCCTTATTACTTCCCTTGTCACAATCATGAATGGTGAGGTAAGCTTATCTCCAGACGTGAAGAACTCAGGAGCATTTTGAAAAGACAGACCATGTCCACTCTACTGGGTGCTACACAAAGGATGGCTTCCCAGTGCACACCCTTACTTATTCTAGCCAAATAAAAAGCTGACCTCAAGCAACAGTGGGCTTCTAATAATGTTTGCGACGAGAATGAGTAGGATTAGGAGTAATGAAGAGTACTGGTAAGTAATTGAAGTATTACCTCTAGATCCTTCATCCTCATCATTACTGCAGGTAAACCAAACCCAAAAACCAGCCTTCAACCTATAACATAAGATAATGTGCACACTTTGTGTTACTTACGAATGAAACACCCACTAAATAATTTATTGATGACATATACAATATAAGGGAGGACAGAACTATGCATGCCCAGTCCAGAAAAGCAACCTTCGGACAACAGATGTTGTAGCCTGCACTGTTGTACACAGGTGTGGGAAGAGACCAAAGCAGCCACTCTTCAAACTTCAGATTAAGGTTACCCCAAGCAGGTAGTCACAACCCTTGCATTTCTATCATGGAGATTCTCAGAAAGAGGGAATAGAAGCCAGGCAGCAGGCTAAATCAATTGTAGAAGAACTCTGAGGACTAATGGCTGATAAAGAATCATTTTACTCCATTCCAGCTCCTTTAAAAGTTAGAAAACATGATCAGACATGCTGATTTAAATTTTACAAATTTTACTCTTTACACCAATTAAATGTAAGGCTTCCTCATTCAAAGATAAAAAAGGGAAGGGAAAAGAAGAATAAAACAATCTCATTATCCATATGAGCTAAGCTACACTGGGAAGAACCTCAAGATCTAGTCAAAGCACTATACCACACTCAAGGATTTTCAAGAAGGGAGGTCCGCACAATAAACAAACCCAAGCTCACCAATTCCGTCGAGCTGTAGAGATTAAAATCCAGAAAAACAAAGTTCATTGTCAGGAATTTAAGAGCAACAGAAGATAAAGGTTCAAAAGAGGGGACCCAAAGGGGGACCCAAAGTGATTCTAAGGTCAGATGGAAAGACCCAGGGAGAAGAAAATGTCATAAACATACATCATAAGAAGAAAAAACTTTCAGGACATGGGAAACCAAAACCTCATTGTTAACCTAACTGACCCAAGGATCTTGAAATGGTCTAATGGCTGCCCATTGTGTTCTTAAGGTGGGTCCAGCAAGATTCTTCTGAAAACTCTCTAAGCAAAACAATTATACAGAAAGGAGTTTACATTGAATAGAGGAGTACACCAATGTTCAAAAGATTTCCAGTGTCTGAGGAGAAAAGGAAACCGAAAGTGTTTCCAGACTGAAAGATTGGATATGGACAATAAAGGGGAACTGGGACCTGCACAGTCAGAATGGAAGCACCAGACAACATCTGATGCTTTTTTTCAATTCCAGTGAAGTATCTGAGGGATCAACGGTAAAGGAGAAAAGGCACAGAGTTGATGACGAAGTCAAAGGAAAACTAAAAACATCTACCTTCCAAGCCACCGGTGGGAGCAAAACATGGACAGTTGGGCATTTTCAGGGGAGGTCTACAAAATGTCCCCTAAAACATTGGCATAATCTCCTTAATGTTGACCGACATATGCACGGGTCTTGAGAGGTGGAAATTTCCTGCTTAATGTGTTTATCTGTCTGACCCCGATGTGAGAAGCTCTTAAGCTGAGAAGATGCAACTCAGCCAAAACATCTTACTGTAGGGCTACTAGAAAGAGATAACTTGTTTGAGGTCCTACTTGCCAGTTCAAATAAGCACAGTCACTGTAGTGTCTGTACGACGACATTTTATCCCTTCATTTGATGTTGGAAGTGATAGAGATCAATATATTGCAGACAGATCCCTCCAGTTTGAAGAATGCCTGTGGCTTGTCAATGACCATCATCCTTGAGGTGACAGTGTCTGTAATGTGGCACACCATCCTAAGGAACTAACTGACTCGCTTTTGTTGGCAACTTCAGAAAACGTGCATGAAGTTGAAAACCTCTCATTAAGGATTCTGGAATCAACTGCTAATGCAGAGGATGTACAGAACGTGCCACAAGAATAAATAGGTCATAGTTCTGAGGCTCCTGATTCCAATGATGTAGAAAATGAAGATGAACAGGGTAAGGATGTAAATGTACCCAAGAAAGTGTAAATATGCATGAGATCAAATGTCCCTGAGCTTTCAAGAACAGTCTGCCTGGAGCCTGACTGAGAGACAACAAAGATGTTAGTGTGGTCCTTAATCTTTCTGCTCTGAATGTAGGCAGATAAAACGTATCTAGGTCTGTGCAGAAATGGGCTCCAATGAAAGTTCTGTTTCAAGATGGGTCTGTCTGGCATTTTTGCAGATTCAAGAAAAATCCTTGCAATGTCAGACAAGAGCAATTCCTAATGAAATCCCTTCTGGAGAACAAGCATTTAGTACCCAACCATCCAGATAAACAAACATATTCCAACTCTGAAGAAAGGGAAGAGCAACAATGGGAGTCCCACTTGAAACAGAGTAAAATCCGTATGGCAAGACCCAGTATTTTTGATGACATACAGCTTTGGAATATGAATATAGGCATTCAGGAGATCAATCGTTGCCATGAATGCTCTCTTTGAAGTTTTTCTCTGTAGGGTCTTCACTTTGAAGGGAATCCTCTGTACCTATAGTTTGCCTTCCCTCATACCGATGATCATCTGTTGATTTGGCAACTACAAAGTCTGTTTAGTAGTCTCCAATCCCTTGTTCCTCTCTGGGTACATGAGCTATTGCTTGCTTTTGTAGTGTGAAAAGGGCGACTTGAAGCATGGCAGTCATTTGGAGTGAGAATGGTCCAGAATCTATATTAATAAAGGAGAACTTGATTTCATACTTGTTGCTCATTCCCTTGAGAACTCAAACTTCTGAAGTATTTCGACAGCTGTCCACAAAATGCAGTATCTGACCTCCAATTGGCCAGTCAGGCCATTTCTGGCATAGTCAGGTAAGCCATGTTTTTGCCAGAGAAGAGGGATTTCCTTCCTCTCCGGAACAACCAAAAGAAACCTTAATGTGCTTATTTGAAGGTGGAGGCAAAAGTCTTAAGGAAGAGTATACAAATATGTGAGAACCGCTTAATGTGAGGTACGAACAACAACTGTTTTGTTTTTATGTAGTATGGCACAGATTCATGGCAGAGTAACAAGCAGCAACACTGACAACTAATTAGCACGCACTCAATCTCAGGAGGAAGGAAAGGTGTGTTAAAAATCAAATTGGTAATTTGCTGTTCACCCCTTCCCCCGGCTCCAAAATCATGTATGTTAACCCACTCAGTTCAATATTTGGAGACATACACATATTTGTGCAGCACCAAACAGAAATGGTGAATGTCCTTACGTACATACTAAAAATATGCATTTGGTCAACAATCAAGAATCAGCTCCTTCCTGGACCTGCCTGCGATTACAAATATTTCACAATAACTTTGCCCTGTCCCAGAAAGAATTATGTGAGAATTGGCAAAAAGTGTTATCTTTTTGAAATAACTTTGCGAAAAATGGTTCTAACATGCTGCATAATAAAATTGGTAGAAGATGTTTGTTTTAGTTTTAAATGCACTGAATACCCTATCAAAGATCACTGACAGTAGCCTAATGGTGTTGGGAGCTGCCGCTGTGCAGGGGTGCTCCCTGATAGACAGGTGGTGATTAGTTTACAAGAGGCCCACTCTGCTAGGCAGTTAGTGAGAATGCTAGTGCGAATAAACAGGGGTGCCGGTTGTGCTACATGACTGAAGATGTGAGCTAAAGTGTTTTGGAGTGTGTTTTTTAAAATGAATATTAACATGAAAAGCTTGAAATATATTGTGTGATGAAGCTGCATAGAAAATGTGTTAACATAGAAAATAATGCACACGTTTGAAATGTGCCCACGGAGAGTGGCTACCAATGTATACGAAGACTAATGAAACTTATTAATGCTGAACTAATTATGTACTAATGTTTTGAATTTGTATTAGTATATCGCAATCAAAGTCATGTATTAGGAGTCTGCTTATTAAATCATTAGGCCTTAGCTTAGCGAGGGTCTGGGCCTAAGCTGGCTGGTCTCATATTGAACTGTATTTTTCTAACGTGCAATGTGCTGTTTTCCTGAAGGACACAAAGCTGTACTTTTCCAGAAGTTATGTGTGTGTAGCCATAGTAAATTATTTCTCATGAGACCTGACTTGCTCAAGGAGACATTCTTGCTGAATGCAACAGTGTAATTCGTAACAGGGGCAAGGCTGCCTGGAGTAGGAGAAAACAATGGAACCACTGACTGGAGCGTAAAGTGTAACTTTTCTTACCTGGCATTCTAACTGATGAAGACGTCAATAACATGAACCAATCAGGGACATAAGAACTGTGTTTTGTGGAAAATTCTGATAAAGTGCGTGGAGAATTATTGGACAGAGATAACGATGCACCAATTATTGCCCAATGAGAAATTAAGGGCAGATTAGACAGTTTTGATTTAACTGCACGACCCAAGGAGAAAGGGGGTCCATTCTTTCGAGACTTAGCCGTTAATTCGTCCTGATACTTTAAACCATTCTCTACCCATTCTTTGCTTGATGCTAACTTCTCCTTCATATGAGGGAATATCCTATTCCTTAGCTATGCTATATTGAGACTTTACCCGTCCTATCTCTGCTGATGATGAATTGACTGATGTCCTGAGGACAAAGACTGACGCTCTTTGCTGATCTGTTGGATTGGTAACTATCTAATGAGAATTGTGAATGTCTGTTTGGCTTTCTTTCTAGGTACCAACTGCTCTTTGATAGAGTCCATAGTTAGATGTTTTCCAAATTCGTGTTTGCTAAAATTGTTTTGCATGAAGCCCAACATGCTGATGCTAATTTGAGGATAGTTAAGGTGTTCACAAATATCTGACGCAAAGAGACAAATGACTGAGTTCTTGCTTTGTTGAATCAAATATTGACGGATCTTTGCTGAGTTGCTTCATATTAATGATGTGCCTAAATACTGAATGAATATTCTCTATGCATTGATTAATGTGGGTTCTAAGTACTAATTTGATGAGTTTCTAATGAGATTGATCGCTAATGAGATTAACAGAAATGACATTAGATTGTAACCAATAGGGAAATAAATATCTTAACACTTAACTAAATTGGTGTGGTTATTCATGACTGAAAGGTCATGGTGGGTTCAATTTATTGATTTGTATTGAATGTTGTTGATTATCCTGTTGATAGGTTACTGTGATTATTGCTTGGGTTATTGATCTATTGATCTGTGATGCCAAAAGACACCTCCTACTGGGAAGTCCACGAACGTGGTCCAAAGCTTCATCGATCTAGGCGTGGCTCCTTGTAAGTTTACTTATCAAGGCTCTGACACGCTATCAAGTGAGATAGAAAAAGGTTTTATAGATGCTTCCCTGTAACAACACCGAAAACAGGAGGATAAAGTGCATTTAATATATCCTTTGTTTTTCCATAAGATTGGCAGTAGCAGTGAAAACACCCCTTCTTTACAGAAGAGGTGCACGCTGGGCAGAAACAGTGCAAGCATCCCTCCTTCAGAGGACAGGAACAGGTAGGACAGCAGCAGCTCAAGCTTCTCCCATCACATTACACTTACATATTGGGCAACATCAGTGTAAGCTTTGCTTCGTCACGGAGCAGGTACTGCATAGCAGTAACAAAGCTGGATTCCCTCTGTCAATGATGACAGTAAATGTAACATTCCATTCCCCGCAGACCAGAACTGGCTAGACTAGTAGGAACTTTCATCGCTCACAGAACATGCACACTTAAGACAAGAGGGACAAATAAGTTACAGACAAATCACTGGCAAGGGTGCTTAACCGGCAGTCCCAACACCATTCTGACTTGTGTCATAGCCAGCATGGTGAAATTCCTGCTGCTGTCCCATGGGGACTCTGTGATTCTTTCATTTTCCACCTATTGAGAAACAGCTGTTACCTAGTAGGTCATTGATATTCGCTGCTGCCCAGTCACAATCTAAAGATCCCCTAGACAGGCACACATGTGCTAACCTCGTTGAAAAGGAATGCGTGAGCAGTAGGCACTGTTCAAACCCAGCCTCAGTGCTGCACATGTTGAAAATGTTGGGAGCTGCCGCTGTGCAGGGGTGCTCCCTGCTAGACAGCTGCTGATCAGTTTACTAGAGGCCCACTCTGCTAGGTAGAGAATGCTAGTGCGTATAAACAAGGGTGCCGATTGTGGGGATAGTGAAACTTCTGGGGCTAGCAGAGGGTCTGTAATGTCGAAGCTGTTTGCAGCATTTGAGGATGTCCTTTTGGTGAACAGCTGGTAAGCGTGCTGATTACTGGCCCTGTAACGAGAGTGCTGGTCTCGGTAGGAGCGGTGTTAGTAGGGACTGAGGGCCAGATGTTCATAGCTTTGCGAGGGATCTTGCAGCTGGTGAGTGTGCTGGGAAGGAGTGCTCCCTGCTGGACAGTGGGTGGATGCACCTTGCTGGGTAAGTGGTGAGGGTGGTCGCCTGGTGTGTAACCTTTTCAGGAGCTGATGAGGCTGCAACTGAGCATGGCAAGTGATTCTTATAGCACATTTAATGAGATACTGTGGCTGGCACGGGGTACTTGTTGTTGGCGCTTTGACTGTCAGGTGCCCTATTAGACTAACAGCAGAGTGCTCATGTTTTGCAAAGAGGCTTGCGAGCTCCCTTTCAGGCCCCAGTATTCTCACCTTCTGGCTGACTTTCATAAAAGCACCACAGACATCCCAGGTTTTGGGCTGAAAGGTCACCTGGGACCTATGGGTTTTGGGTTTGTAATCACTTTACCAGAGGGCCCTTTTAAATGTGTGGGCCCTGGGCAGTTGCCCACTTTCCCATGCCTTAAAACACATCTGAGGTGTATCGACAGTAGTTGATGTTGGGGGGGGAGAAAAGCCTACATACATTTCAAAGCTTGCAGGCAGGTCACGCTCTCCAAAGAAAGCAGGTTCTGACATGGCCAGGCTGAGATAAAAAGCAGGCCATACACCAAAACAAAAGTGCCCATCACTGGAGAATCAGATAGCTAAACAATAATTGGCAAAGTCACTAAGGGGGTTATTCTAACTTTGGAGGAGGTGTTAATCCATCCCAAAAGTGACGGAAAAGTGACGGATTTACCACCAGCCGTATCCTATGGAACTCGTAATACGGCTGGTGGTATATCCGTCACTTTACCGTCACTTTTGGGACGGATTAACACTCCTCCAAAGTTAGAATAACCCCCTAAGTCTCGACTTTGAGAACTGTTGACTATGTCAATGGTCTTTAGTGATGCTGTGCAGCATTGCTAAAGAGGAAAACAAAAAAAGGCTGTACGATGTGGTCGCAGTGGCCGTGTCATTTTTACCACACATGCACATACCTACAAAATGCACTGAGTTTTTTTAAATTTACTTTGCTGATCCAAGTTGGATTGGTACATACATCAAAAATAAAATAAGAAAAGTGGTGCCAAAGCGCTTTTTCAAAAAATAAGGTGGGTGGAGGGAAGCAGCAAAGAGAGCAGGAGTGTAAGTACCACAGAGGGCACTGGTGGGGTCACCCAAGACGAGGTCGGAAGCAACACAGAAGGCGACAGCAGAAGTGCACAACACGGGTGAGACAGAGCAATGTGGAGTACAGGGGAACAGAAGCACACGGGCGGGAGAGAGCACAGTGTAGAACAGGGAGAAGCACATGAGCGAGAATGCAATGTGAGGGAGAAGCACCCAAGGGTTAGCACAACAGAGAGGATTATGGGGAGAAACACGTGGGCGAGAGCGACATGGAGCAGGCGGGGGGAGGAGAAGGTTCAAGGAGAAGTACACAAGAGAGGCAGCGGGAAAACAAATGACCTTACATACTGTACAAAATGCTAGCAAGTTAACAATAGGGGGCATTGATATGCTTACTACATTAGATGAGCTAGACATGAATGAAAGTGACATGATTGATCAAACTAAACAGAATTTCTTGATGCATTGGGTAGCACATATAATATATCACCTCTAAATACTTTACAGTCAATATATACATTTTTACCACAAATGGCTTATGATGCAATTGACACATTTCATGATAAAACCATAAAAGATCTAAGAAAGTAAGGAGGAATAAGCAACAGAAATGTGACAATTTAACAAATTACCAAAGAAAAGCTATTGATATGCTAGCTAGAGATGAAAGCATTATTGCCCATCCTGCTGCTAAGGATTGTAATATCGTGATATTATGCAGTGATATGTACAAAGACATCTCAGCAGCAAATATGACTATGGAATCATTAATAGAGAGACCTACACAAGAAGCATTAGTGATTACTGGGACAAATTGGTAAATTGAAAAGACAAAGGTTTATTGGAAAACGAGGAATATTGTTACTTACATAAAGAATTTCCCCATGGCCTAAACTTACCTAACAACACAAGTTATAGTTTCTTCAGATAAGCATAACTATAAGTATAACTATAACTGTATGATGGCTGGATTTCTATAGTTTAGTACTTGTAAACCATCAACCTAACTATAACCGCCCTGTAATTTTTGATTTTCTTAGTGAATTGCTAAGTTTTTTTAACGTAAAGTAATATATAATTACCGTATGTTAATCCAAGCACCGCTGCGCACGGCCTTTGGCTGTGCGCAGCAGGGGATGGCCACAGGGCCCTGCCCTGTGGCTAACCCATCTGCATGCAACCAACCCCACGCTGCACACAGCCTTTGGCCGTGCTCGGCAGGGGTTTCGTGTGAGAATGGGTTAGTTTTTATTTAAGTCTGTTTTGGATCCTCAGATCCATTGTAGATTTACACTGGGGTCGTGCTGAGCCCCGCGGTGGATCAGCAGATCTGCAGTTCGGCTGAAAAAAATGTGGGCAATCTTTTGCCCATGAGGGGTCCTTGAGGGTCCTTATGTGTTTTTCCATTTTTTTCCTTCCCTCAGCCCAAGTGAGAAAGAAAACTGCAGCTGCAACTTTCCTGTCAGGTTTCAGCCAGCCAATGAGAGCCTTGCTTTTTCCTGGGATCCACTGATCCCTGCTAGCAGACCTGCGAAGGTCCCTAGATATCTATATTTCTTTTTCCTTTAATAACTCAAAAATTACTGAATAGATTTACATCAAATTACAAAAAGCACGCTTTCTAGACCAAGATCTAGCTTTCTGCCAAAATTGGTGTAATTCCGTCCAGGGGTTTGGGGTGTACTCATGTCTAAAATCCTTATGGAAAATGTGCATGGGGAGAACCCTCCCTTCTGGGCTTATTTATGTCCTGAGGATGGCCACCTCCCGGGGGCAACTTTCCTGTTAGGCTGCACAGCCTGGGGACTGCCACCTCCTGAGGCTAATATTTTATTATATGCAGGAGACTTTGTGGCTCCCCCAACCCCAGGGATCACCACCTTCCTGGGGCAAAGTATGTAATGTAAGTATGAAGGGCCCTGTGGACCCCCCGCAGCCCTGGGGACCACCACCTCCCCGGGCAATTTTAACAATTAAGGGAGGTCCCCCGCAGCCCTGGGGAACACCACCTCCGTGGTGCTGAAATAAAAGAATGAACGGGGTCCATTGCAGACCCCCGGCCCCGGGGACCACCACCTTCCTGGGGCTAGTAGAATGTTGGAGGAGGGCCGCGCGGCCCCACTCGAGGAGTCAATAATGGCCCTGGGGGAACACCCCCCCCCCACCAGGTTTGGCTCCTGCTAAGTCCCAGGTTATCCACCCCTAGGACACAGCTGTTTGCTCTGACTTGGCGGGAGCTTTGACAGCTCCTGCCAAGTCGGAGCAAACACTCCAGTTTCAGCAAGCAAAATTCTTGCTTGCTGAAAGTGAAGGTTTCCTCCGTCTCCCTGCCCGCAGAGATGCAGGTAGGGGAACAGAAAAAACAATTGCTCTTACAAACAGAGAGCTGCATGTTTAGCAGCTCCCTGTCTGTGACAGCAGTGCTGGCTCCCGCAAGAGGCGGGTGCTGGCTGGGACTGCAGGGGTCTTCAGGCTCCTCCCACAGTCTCATTGCACAGTGAATGCCCTGCAAGGCACCCCGGACAGATGGCCATGCCCTGGGGAATGTGGTCCCAGGACCAAATTCAGCCACGGGAGTGGGGCTTTGCGGCTCCCATCCTCCATTTACTGAAGGCTGGGCCCCAAGGGGATGGTGTCCCCAGGCTGAGATCAACCCAGTGAAGAGGGCCACACTGCCCCCACCATTGAATTGTAGTGGGCCCAGAGTGTGGGGCCCCCAGGGGCTTAAATCAGCCGGGGGAGGAGGGACGCGCAACCCCCTCTCCCACACTGGCTATTCACTCAACGTTAGCACTTACTAACTAACCAGTAGAAAGTGCTACAGTTGGATAGACATTTTGGGCAAAACTGTTGACTCTTGTTGGATAAACAGGTGAGCTTCTGTTCTGGCCATGATGCTCATTTCACAGAAATTAAACTGAACAGGAAGCACTTACAAATATAAACATAGTAGGTGTCCCAGTTGAAGTTCCACTTCTGGGAAGGATCCTAACTTCTGGGCTTGGTAAAGGCAAAGCAAGTGTGTTTACTCCACGATTCCATATTGAAAAATGATCTGAAATCCTTTGTGAAGGTGAATGTACCTTTCATCTATTGAAGCACAATCAGACACTCTCACACCCACATATACATTCTCACACCCAAACAGATGTCACACCCAGAGACACACTCTTACACCTGTTATCACACCTAGGGAGACAGGCCCTGTGGCCAACTTCCGCTGCGCATGATCATAACCGTGCGCAGCTTATGGTTGGGTGGTGAGGTGGGGTTGGCCACAGAGACTGGCTACAGGCCAACCCCCACCACTGGTTGTTGGATTAACATATAGTAATGAACATTACTTTAAGATAAAAAAACATAGAAATTCACTGAAAAAACAAAGGCTACAGGGATGTTATAGTTAGGAAATAAAATTTTAAAAACCTTAGAAATTCACTTAAAAAATCTAAAGGTTACAGGGATGTTATAGTTAGTTTCTAAATTTACTCGCACAAAACCAGAGAAATTCAGCAGTTAGATTAATTTCAAGTAACTATAACTTGTGGCCTAGGGTAACTCTAACTCGCGCCCTCACCATGCACTTCAAATTACCCCAGATATTACAGCACTCATGACAACTTTTATAACGTCAATAAAAATATCAATGCAACATTAGAAGTCAAATTATTATAGAAAAAACTGTGCATGGCAGGGGTGTGAGTTATAGTTACCTTCGGTCACGAATTATAGTTACTTGAAATAACTCTAACTAGAACTGCTGAATTTCTCTGGTTTTCTGCAAGTAAATTCAGATCCTAATTATAACGTCACTGTATCCTTTGTTTTTTAAAAGTAAATATATATATATATGTATATATATATATATTAATATATGTAGATATATATATAAAAAAATATTAATAAATTTTCGTTGTAATGGTATGCGTGGTAAAGGTATATGCGTGGTAAAAATGTGTGGTAAAGACATGCGTGGTAAAGGCATTTGCATTGTAATGAATGCATTGTAAAGGCATGCGTGATTCTGTCTCACATCTGCACAGTACTAATTCTCCTAAGAGACCTATTATGTCTTCATGTGGGAGTGCTTTGGAAAATAATTCCAGATACAATGATTTTTACTTATGGGAAGTTGTCAGTAGCTTAACCTCATAAATCTGCGACACAAAGGATTTCCTGAGGAGAATTGAATGTCTAACTTGGTTTGATTGATGTTTGTTCCCTTTACACCAGTATTGGTCATGATAATGGTATTTTGACATGCAAGTACTTCCTAAGAGCATAACCTTTGTATTATCTGTCACACACAGAGATTATTATTGAAATGCTAAAATACTGTCTTACAAATCATATTTTTATATTTAATGAGAACATATATAGACAGAAGATGGGTACTGCGATGGAAACCTGCTTCCCCCCAGCTCTGCAAATATTTGTATGGGCTGATGAGAGGAGCAGGTTTCCACCGCTGATAAAGCTGCCCCAAGAAATGGTACAAGCTGTATTATTGCTGAGGTATATTGATGATCTCTTTATAATATGGAATAGTAAATAGAGATCAGACAGAGAATGTGTGCAGAAACGAAAGAAAAATTATTCGAATTTAGACTTTACATATAATATCAGTAAAGAGTGTTTTAACTTCTTAGATGTCAATATTAAGACTGCTAACAAAGAGCTGGTAACCAGTCTACACAAAAACTGAAACCAGGCAATAGACTGCTTTATGCATGCAGTGGTCACCCCCAAACTCTAAATTAGAGAACCCCCTATGGGGAATTTCTAAGAGCTAAATGCAACTGTAGCACAGAAGAACTTTACTTGCAAGAGCAAGATAAATTGATCAAAAGGTTTAAAGAGCGAGTTTACCCGGAGTGGGTCTTGAATAGAAAAACACTTTCAAAATGTATATGTGTGTGTGTGTGTGTGTGTATATATATATATATATATATATTTATAACCTGCTGCCAGTTGCCAGTAGGTAGGTAGAGTTAGGCCAATTTTTTTCCATAGACAGTGAATTTTGTTTTTGCCATTAACTTTGGCACCGTTTGACAAATCGTCACGAAATTTTCAAAACGTATTCGTCAGTCAGCAGCTGTGTTGAAAGTTTCAGTATGATCCGTCAAACGGGGGCCGAGAAAAAGAGGGGTCACAAAACACCTTTTCCACGTTTTCAATCAATGGGATTTTCAATTTTTTTAACATGACTACAGCCCGAATAGCTGAATGGAATTACACCAAATTTGGCAGAAAGGTAGCTCTTGGTCCAGAAAGCACACTCTTTGGTATTTGGTGTAAATCTGTTCAGTAGTTTTGGAGTAATTAGAGTTTAAAAATATAGATATCTAGGCATGCAGATAATCCGCTGATCCATCTGTCCCCTTGCTGAAATCTGCTTGACTGACAGCACTTCAACCGAGTCCCACAAAAAAAGATTTTAAAAAAAAGAAAAGGGGCCAGAGTAGAGTCAACCTGAGCTCCTTGCCTTGGTTTAGGGGTCCCTGGTGGACCTCGCCAGGGATAAAAAATATATATATTTTTTTAAATCTCAGAAAAATCTGCAGATTATTCTGAGATTTTTTAAAAGAAAGGGTGGTCTCTTGTCCTTTTCTTTTCTTTTATTTTGCACCTGGGTGGGCCGGATCCTAGGGGCATTAGGGGCTTTGAAAAAGGAGGGGGGTGCCTGGAGCCCCCTTTCGAGGGCTTGTATTAGCCTGGAGACAGTCATCTCCCCAGGACTATCAGAGACAAATATGCAGGGGTGTCGCATGGCCCCCCCATACCCCAGTGACCATCACCTCCCTGGGACAAAACAATAATTTGATATGGGGGAAGCTTCCCTGGGGCAATTCATTTCACATTAAAGGGGGGCCATGTCCCCCCTCAAAGCTCTGGGGACAGCCCCTGGGCTGAAAAAAGATAAGAAAGGGGGTCTGTTGTGGTCCCCCAGCCCTGTGGACCACCACCTCACCGGGGCAAATTTCAGATGTGATAGGGAGTCCATTAGGCCCCTCTCAAGAAGCCAATAATGGCCTTGGGGACCACCACCCCCCAAGGCTGGCTCCTGCTATGCCCTGTGGTGCCCACTCTGGGACATAGCTGTTTGCTCTGATTTGGTGGGAGATTTGACAGCTCCTGCCAAGTCAGACCAAAACTTTGGTACCAGCAAGCAAGACTGTCAAACAGCTCTTGCTTGCTAGAAGTGGAGGTTTCCTCTCTTTCCCTGCCTGAAGAGATGCGGGGAGGGAAACAGGGGAAACAATAGCTCTCACAGACAGGGAGTTGCATGTTTGGCAGCACCCTGTCTGTGACAGGTATGCCATCTGCTGCAGGAGGCGGGGACCTGGCTGGTACTGCTGGGGTACTTCAGGCTCCCCCCGCAGTTCTTTTGCACACTGGGTGCCCTGAGGTGCACCCAGAACAGATGGCAAGGCCCTGGGGGAATGAGGTACCTGAGGCCGAGATCATCCCAAGGTGGGGGCCACGCAGCCCCCATCCCCCCAAAAAATCATAAGGCTGGGGGATGGGGTCACTGGGGCTGAAATTGGCAGAGGGAGGGGGCCGCGTGGCCCCCTCCCCCACAGAAAATAAAAATATAAGGCCTGGCCCTGGGGTAAGGGGTCCCCAGGGCTGAAATCAGCCAGGGGAGGGGGGCTGTGCGGGGTGCGAGTTACAGTTACCTTAGGCTGCGAGTTATAGTTACTTCAAATCACTCTAGCTATAACTGCTGAATTTCTCTGGTTTTGTGTGAATAAATTCAGAACCTAACTGTAACGTCCTTGTAACTTTAGTTATTTTAAGTTAATTTTATATATAGTATTAAATGTTCCTGGAGTTTTTTTAATTTACATTATATTAACTTTATATATTATAATATTTAACATTTACTACTTTAAACTTTCTTTACATTTAAAAAATTGAGATTTGTGTATATTTTTGGATGATATTAATATCAACTATATTTTTTCCCGATATTTTGGTACCTACCATTATACACATAGAAGCGTGATATTGTGGTAAATAATATTTTTGACACAATATTTTAGCCAACAATATTTTTTTACCATAATATTGTGTTAGTGATCCGGTGTTAAGAGTAGGGTAGTGGTGGAAGGGTGGTGGTAGACTGGTTACAGTGGTGGTGGTAGGGTTGTGATAGTTAGGGTGGTGTCGATGGTTAGGATCATGGTAAGCTGGTGTGGTAGTTAGGGTGCCTAGGGTGGTAGTAAGGTGATGGCGCTAAGGGTAAGGAGGTTGTGGTAGGTGGTGGGGTGGTAGTGGTAGGGTGGTGGTAGGCTGGTTATGATGATGATGATTAGGGTGGCCTAGGTAGGGTGGTGGTGTTTAGGTTGGTGGTGTTGATGGTTATAGTGGTGGCAGGATGGTGGTGGGGGGGTGATTGTGATGGTAGAGTAGTGGTGGTAGTGATGGTGGTAGTGGTGTAGAAGGTGGTGGTGTTTAGGGTGGTAGTGGTTAGAGTGATGGTTTGGGTGGTAGTGTGAAGGTGGTGGTTTGTGTGGTGGTTTTTAGGGTGGTGTTAGGGTGGTTGTGTTAGTTTGGGTGGTGGTGGTTATGGTGGTGGTGGTAGGGCAGTAGTTGTATGGTAGTGCTGTTGTAGGGACATGGTGGGGTGGTAGTAGGGCGGTGTGTAGGGTGATTTTTGGTTGGTGGTGATGGTAGAGTTCCTGTGGTTTTTAGGGTGATGGTGGTTATTATTGTGGTAGTGGTTAGGGTAGGGCCATGGTGGTTGGGGTGGTGTTGGTTAAGGTGGTGGTGGTGAGGATGATGTTGCTGGTTAAAGTGGTAGTAGGATGATGCTGATGGTATGGTAGTATGGTGGTGGAAGGGTTGTGGTGGTGGAACAGTGGTGGTAGGTTGGTGTGTGATGTTGGAAGGGTGGTGGTAAGGTGGTGTGGGTTAGGGTTGTGTTAGGCTAGTGGTGTTACAGGTAGGGTAGTGGGTGTGGTGATGGGGTGGCAGCGTAGGGTGGTTGTGGTGCTATGGTGGTGGTGATGGTGCCAAAGAGGGTGGTTGGTGTTGGTGGGTAAGGTGGCGGTTTGGGTGATATTAGGATGGTGGTTTGTGTGGTGTTGATTGTTAAGTTGGTGGTGGTGGTCAGGGTGGTGGTGGTTAGGGTGTGGATGGTGGTTAGTGTGTAGGGTGGTTAGGGTGCTGGTGCTTAGGGTGGTGATAGAGTAGGGTTGTTGTGCTAGTTAGCATTGGGTGTTGGTGTATAGGGGAGTGGTGGTGGGGGTTAGGGTGATGGTGATTAGGGTGGTGGTCAATGGGGTGGTAGTGGTTGGATGGTATTGGTTGGGTGGTAGTGGTATGGCGCTAGTGTGATGACAGGGTGGTAGGTAGGGTGATTTTGGGGTAGTGGTGATAGAGTGGTGTGGTGATTAGGGTGGTGGTGGTTAGGGTAGAGTAGTGATGCTTAAGGTGGTGATAGCATGATGGTGGTTAAGGTGGAGTTGGTGTTTAGGGTGCTGGTAGGGTGGCGGAGGTATGGTGGTGATAGGATGGCAATGACAGAAGGCTGGTGGCGGTGGAAGACTGGTGGTAGTAGGGTGGTAGCAATAGGGTGATTTTGGCAGGGTGATGTTACACATACTGATGCAAGGAAGCACATGGGGAAACAAGCAACAATGTGGACAAGGAGGGAGAAATTTAAAAAAAAGTATGTCAATCCCAGCATTAGTAGTTGAAGGAAACTAATTAAAAAGAAGCAATCAGTACTTGGTCCATGCACCATGGAAAAGAGAAGCGAACTAAGTGAAACCGGGCGTGTTGACCAATCAGGAGCCAGCAAATACGAAAGACAAACGGTTGAGGATGGGCTGGTTACAAGTCCTTTTTAGTAAACAAAATCTCTTGCTAGTGACAGTACATTCTCTGTCTCAAGTGAGATCTAAAATGTGGCCGACATTTTCAAATCGGGCAGTTTTGAACTTGCCAAGACATGCTATGCAGGTGTTTTGCAAGTTATGGGTGACTGCATACATTTGTGCTAGCTGCATGAAATGTTTAGGATACTACAAAAATCACAAGCAAAAAGCTGCCCACCGTAGCATAACACAAGCATAACATAAGCCCCAAAATAGCCAAACAAATGGCCTATACGCTGATCTGTAGACAAGCCCTTGTGGCGCTGCCTGATTGCCTATGGCAGTGCTTCCCAAACTTTTTAGAACCATGACCCAATTTTTAGAATTGACCCAACTAGCATTAATGAACAAGAGGCAGGGGTGATTTTTTAATGTAACAAGAGCATTTGTTTGTAAACATCACAACCTTGACCACAACCTTTAATATCATGGCCAAGTTATTGATCTGCCCATAAAAATGGAAGATGTGTAACTTCACTGGAGCCCAAACACTTTTCAGAGCAGGGTGTTGCCCTGTAACATCCATTCACTAAAATCAGGCTTCGGAAAAATATTGATGTTGATACCAGTGATTTCAGCAAATTTGCGAAACACCTTCTGTATGGTGTAGGGCCTCATATCCATTTTTGTGTTAAAACAAGGCCTAATGGTGCATTTTAGACTACTTATATATCACACTATATGACTATATTTCTACTTTTATATAGCTCAAACACACTCTTCATGAGCACCAGATTACATTACACAAAGCCAGATTAATTTTATTATAAACACAGGAGATGATTTGCCCAAAGCCAAAGGACATTGAGCCAACACTGGGACTTGAACCTTGTTCCCCGGATCAAAGTCAGCAGCTTTGGCAGGTCACATCTATATTTCTCAATTTATGTGTGAAAGTTATACAGAAGCGGTATGGTTTTGTATAATTACCTATAGTGAGCACATTCTCTGTTGTAATGGCTGTGAAGTTAAAAACCACAGCTGCAACAAATGTATGAATGATCACCATGGAGCTTGGGATTACTGGTAGGGTTTGTTTTGAAAATGGAGTTAGGGACACCGTTTAGTACCTTTGCACCGGTACACAAACAGGGCTTTTCATTATAAATATTTCCTCATATAGATCTGGACTTTTGTGACCCCCAGTGGGTCTCGACTGGTTCAACACTGGTTCTGGCATATAGGGGGTGATTCTGACCTCGGCGGTAAAATGCCCTTACCGCCGGTCATAAAACCGCCATAACACCGCCGCGGCCGCGGTCAACCGCCACGGTCATTCTGACCCACAACGGCCAAACCTCCAAAAATCCGTCCTCCACTGCAGCCCGCCACATCGGCGGGCAGCGATAAACTGGAGATGACCAAACCTCCACCGTCACGCCAACAGAAATACGCCCATGCCATTACGACCCACGAATCCACACGGCGGTCATTCAAACGCGGTATTCCATTGGCGCTACACACCGCCGCGGTCAGAATACACACACATCACCAAAACACAGCCACATTGGACAATTTGAAATACACACACCTGATACACATACACACACCACTCCCACACAATCAACCAACTATAAAACACACACCCACATCACCCACAAACCCCTGCGACCAGAATTACTGAGAGAAGGAGAGAGAGACACAGCAGACAATCCCTAGCAAGACACACTGAGGCACACTACACCATCACACACACCACATAGTAGCACAAAGGACCACACACCAACATACTCCTCATCACATACACCACCCCACACCTCACCCACACCACCCCATGGCACCCCAAAGGCACCCACGCTTTTCGGACCAAGAACTCCGGGTCATGGTGGAGGAAATCCTAAGAGTGGAACCCCAGCTCTTCGGCTCGCAGGTGCAGCACACCAGTATAGCCAGGAAGGCGGAGCTATGGCAGCGGATCGTGGACAGGGTCAACGCGGTGGGACAGCATCCCAGGAATAGGGAGGACATACGCAAAAGATGGAACGACCTACGGGGGAAGGTCCGATCGATGGTCTCCAGGCACAACATCGCGGTCCAGAAGACTGGCGGCGGACCCCCACCCACCCCTCCCGAAGTTACATCGTGGGAGCAAGAGGTCTTGAACATCCTGCATCCTCAGGGCCTCGCTGGAGTAGCCGGAGGAATGGACTCTGGTAAGTCCCATCTCAACTACTATATCCCCCCCACCCCACCAGCATGCCAACCCACACCCCCACCCTCACCCCCAACCCCCCAGCACATATCCTCCCTGACAATGTCTCACCAGCACAACCCACCCATCCCAACACCAACTCCTGCATGATAACACAAATCATGGGCACCCATCACCTATGCATGACCACTGCACCAACCCCTCCCCCCCACTAAATACCCTCACAACACCTCCCTCAAGAGAATGCCTGCACTGGGGAACAAGGGCACGCTATTGCACACACAGAAACAATAACCAAACTCTCTTACCCCATGCAGGACCCGAACGACAACACACCAGCCAGGAGGGTCCAGAACTGTCCATCCCACCACCGGAACAGGCCCACACTGAGGATAGCAGCTCTGTCGACAGTGAACCTGATGACCAGCCCGGACCATCGGGGACCTCTGGGCAGTCGGTTCCCCTCAGGCAGCTACAGGCCACACCAGACCCGACCCCCTCTGCCGACACCAGCACAGCTCCCACCCAGCGGGCCCATGCCTCTGTCTCTAGGACAGCTCAATCAGCGGTGTGTCTGCCACTACAGGGCACCCAGGCTAACCCAACACCCCAACAACAACAGGGACCTGGGGGCAGTGGGAGCGGGCACACCGGCCAGGGGACAGAGGCCGGGGGAAACCGGGCAGCTCGGAGGGCTGCTGTGCGACAGGGGGGGGAGGAGAGGCCCAGGGAACCCACTCTCCAAGAGGCCCTCACCACCATCATGGCAGCCTACCACCACTCCCAAGAAACGATGGCGACGGTACTGGCCAGGTTCACTGAGGTCCAGGCACAGCAGGAAGAACGCTACATGGGGTTCAGGGAGGAGCTGAGAATCATCGGGACCGCAATGGGGACCATCGTCCTGGCCCTCCACAGGATAGAGGACGCGTTGCGGGACCATGGTGCACCACACAGGGCCCCTGTCACTAGGCCGGAGCAGGAACAGCCTACCACCTCCGCCAGCGCTAGTGGACAGGAGGTCCCAACACCTCGACAGCCCCCCAGAACCCCACCTCCTGCTGAAGAACAACCACCCCGTAAGAGGAGCCTGAGACCAAAGAAAAAGACAGAGTAGGATGTCAAGACCCCCGCCAGCAGGACATACCCCCTGAACTCTTCCCACTGTCCCACATTGCCACCCTGTCCAACCATGAACTGCCTATGCTCCATCCTTCCCCAGGCAAAAGAACAATGCACCTGTGAGACTGAGAACTGGACTCTGCCATGGATATTCCTCCACCCCCACCCATCACCCTTAGAATCACATGTACCGATATCTAGCACTGTAAATAAATCACATTTTGCACAATAATCTGTTTTGAGTCATGCTGTCTTATTAACAAATGTATTACATATCACTGTTCAATTTCTGTTCTGTCAATTAGTCATGACAACATACCAATGTCAATACGCTGTATTTCATGGGCGAACCAAGCAGAAGTCAGGTACTGAGTCAGACAGCACTGAGAAGGGAAGGGAAAGGCAAAAATTACTGAAAAACATCTGTGGGGAACTACAGAAAGTACAGATGCAGGAGGCTAGAAGCAATTGGGAAATGGCGTGGGTGAATCTTACCTGGGTGTCACTGGAAATACTGTTGTATCACTCTATCCCTATTGTCTGTGTCGTCCTCTGAGTCTTCCTCCTCTTCACTCTCCACAGGCTCCACGGCTTCCACAACACCACCATCTGGACCATCCTCCTGCAGGAAAGGCACCTGGCGTCGCAAAGCCAGGTTGTGAAGCATACAGCAGGCCACGATGATATGGCACACCTTCTTTGGTGAGTACATTAGGGATCCACCAGTCATATGCAGGCACCTAAACCTGGCCTTCAGGAGTCCAAAGGTTCGCTCAATCACCCTCCTAGTACGCCCATGGGCCTCATTGTAGCGTTCCTCTGCCCTTGTCCGGGGATTCCTTACTGGGGTCAGTAGCCACGGCAGGTTGGGGTAACCAGAGTCACCTATTAGCCACACACGTTGTCTCTGTAGCTGCTCCATCACATAGGGGATGCTGCTATTTCGCATCACATACACGTCATGCACTGACCCAGGGAACTTGGCATTTACATGGGAGATGTACTGGTCAGCCAAACAGACCACCTGGACATTCATCGAATGATAATTTTTTCTGTTTCGGAACACCTGCTCATCGTCTTTTGGGGGTACCAAAGCCACATGGGTCCCATCAATGGCACCAATGATGTTGGGGATGTGTCCAAGGGCATAGAAATCACCCTTCACTGTGGGCAAGTCACCCTCCTCGGGGAAAATGATGTAGCTCCGCATGAGTTTCATCAGGGCAGACAACACTCTGCTCAAAATCTTAGAAAACATAGGCTGAGACATTCCAGATGACATGGCCACTGAGGTCTGGAATGACCCACTGGCCAAAAAATGGAGGACTGACAAAACCTGCACCAGAGGGGGAATCCCTGTGGGTTGGCGGATGGGGGACATCAGGGCTGGCTCCAGCTGGGCACACAGTTCATGGATAGTGGCACGGTCAAGTCTGTATCGAAGTATTATATGGCGTTCTTCCATTGTCGACAGGTCCACCAGCGGTCGGTACACGCAAGGATTCCTCCTTCTCATCGCAAGTCCCAGCGGACGGTGCCTAGGAAGGACAACATGGAGCACAGAGTCAGCCAAAACACAGGTACGTACAGACAGCTTGCACAGTTAAAGAATGGCAATGGGTTGAAAGGCGTGTATGTGTGGCAATGCAAGGCCTAGGCCTGTGTGTCGCAGTCAAAATTAAGCCATGTGGGCCCTTGAAATGGCGGCTGCCTGACCTGTGAAGTGGGACAATGGGATGTGAGGTCAATGCGCTGGCGGGGCACACCGTGGCGGTAGGCGGTCGCAGACCGCGGCGCAAAGCCGCATTGGTTAACATTGAAGCCTATGGGTTTCAGCAGCCAATAAGGAAGTGCGCCGGCGGTCGCGGTACGCACCGCCGCGGGACGCACCGCCGCGGACGTGACCGCCATTTTCTATCTGCTTAATCACTCGAGACCTGATCATCCACAGGAGAGGACCTATACTGCAAGTGCTGCTGTGACCTCGGTCTGGAAGATACAATGGCTGCTGCGCCTGGGGAAAGGGCCCCTGCCTTCACGTCTGAAGAGTTGGACAAGCTCGTGGATGGGGTCCTCCCCCAGTATACGCTACTCTACGGTCCTCCAGACCAACAAGTGAGTACACCGGGTGCTAATGGAATGGGCTATGCCTGTGTGGATTGGGGTGGATGTAAGTTGGTGGGGTGGGGGGCGAATGAGGAGTGCAACGCCCGACAGATGAGAACATGTGCCATATGGCAAAGTGGGTGGGGGGGGGGCAATTACATCTAACATGCAGGTCATTGATGAGTTCCTCCTTTCCACCCTGTACATGTCTAATAGGTCAGCGCCCATCAGAAGATCGACATTTGGCGTGCCATCGCCAAGGAAGTCCGGACCTTGGGGGTCCACAACAGACGGGGCACCCACTGCCGCAAGAGGTGGGAGGACATCCGCCGCGGGACAAGGAAGACCGCAGAAACACTGCTGGGGATGGCCTCCCAACCTAGGAGGGGTGCCAGTCGCACCATGACCCACCTGATGTCCCGGATCCTGGCGGTGGCCTACCCTGAATTGGATGGGCGCTTTAAGACATCACAGCAGACACAAGGGGGTGAGTATCAGCACATTCTCCTATCTTTCTGCGCAGTGGAGGCGTCTGGGTGGGGGAGGAGGGCTGTGGGTGACATTAGGCCAGGGCGCTTTCTGTAGTGTAGTCCTCTCCCTTAGGCATGGCCCTGTGCCCCCGGCCCCCACCTCTGTAGGGTGACAAGTACAGCCATTGAAGGTCCAGCATCTCCCATGTGCGCATTTGACGTCTCTTGGCCTGTTGTCCTAGTCAGTAGTACTGAGTAGTGTACCCCGAATGCGCGGCTTAGTGCATTAGGCACCTGTGTCTGTCCTCTCCGCCAACGGTGTTGACATTGCATGCACTCAACCTGGTCTTCTTTTTTCTCCCCCCACCCTTTCTCTTCATCTTCTTGTGCATGTGTGCATTAGCATCATCAGGCGGAGGAGATATGGCATCGGAGCACGAGGGAGCTGCAGGACACAAGGCCCCGGTGGGCCCAGGAACAGACACCGAGGGCACCAGTGATCCGGAGGGCGAGGGGAGCACCACGACGGGGACCGCTGGTGAGAGCAGCGAAAGCGACACGTCCTCGGATGGGAGCTCCCTAGGGGTGGCGGCAACATCCGTGCCCCCCGCCTCTACAGGTACAGCCGCCACCCAGCGCACCAGCCCCGCCCTCCCAGCAGCCCCTCAGCCTTCGCTCCGTGCCGGTTCGCCCAGGAAGGCGCGCGTCTCCTTCGCCCCAGGCACCTCAGCCCCTGCCCCTGTTGCCCCTGCTGCCCTCAGTGCAGAGCTCATTGACCTGGTAAGGACGCTCATTGTTGGGCAGACGACCCTTTTGAATGCCATCCAGGGTGTGCAAAGGGAGGTGCAACAGAGCAATGCGTACCTGGAGGACATTCATTCGGGTCAGGCTGCCCATCAACGAGCGTTCACTGCTCTGGCCTCAGCACTGACGGCAGCCATTGTCCCTGTTTCCAGCCTCCCTCTTCTGACTGCCTCCAGCCTGTCTCTGTCTCCTGTTCCTCAGCCTATCCCATCCACACCATCAGACCAGCCTGCACACACCTCAACACCCAAGAGCAGCTCATCCAAACACAAGCACCACAGATCCCGCAAACACTCACCCGAGCAACACCCAGATGCAGACATGCCAACAGCCACTGCCACCCCTGTGTCCCCCTCCTCCTCGTCTCCCTCCTCCCTCCCTGTGACGTCTACACTCACACCTGCATGCACCCCAACATCAGCCAGTGCTTCCATCACCACCTCACCCTCCAGTACAGTCCACACTCGTGCAGTCACCACCCCCACTGCCATGTACACGTCCCCTGTGTCCTCTCCCACTGTGTCTGTCACCCCCTCTTCCAAGACACACAAACGCAGGCAGCCACCCACCCAACAGCCATCCACCTCACGACAGCCTACAGCACCAGCACCTTCACCCAATGACAGCACACCTGACTCTCCTACAACCACCTCCTCTACCTCCACTTCCATCTCCACTCCTCCTACCCTTTACCTTGGCCCTAAAAAACTTTTCCTGGCTAACCTTAACCTCTTTCCCCCGATGACCTCCCCCATCCATCTTCAAGGAGTCCCAAGAGCACCGCAGCCACCACCAGCCCAGCTTCGGGTGTCACTGTTGTGCCTGGGTTCTGGAGCCCACCCTTTGCCAGCAGTGACACATCGAGCTGCAGCAAGGACACGTCCAGCCCCCCCCCGGCAAGAGGACCCGCCAAACCAAGGACTGCCGTGCGAGGACCGACAGGGCTGCCCCCAAGGAGCAATGTGCGGCCACTTCACCACCCACACCATCTGGGGGAGGCAAGGGCCCGAGAGCCCCATCAAAGGAGCGGAAGGGCAGCAGGAGCGCGGAGAAGGTGGACCCCACATGCCACATCCCAGCTGGGAAGGAGGACACTAAGGAGGCCAGGAGTCCGTCCCCGAAGGGTCCAGAAACGTCACGGTCCGAGGGCGACTGAGCAGGGAGTCGAGGCCAGGTCTGGCTCCCTTGACCTGCTGGATGAGCACCGCTGAACAGGGCCCGCGGTGGAGAAGAGCACCGCTGAACAGGGCCCCGCCGTGGAGATAGGCACCGCTGAACAGGGCCCGCGGTGGAGAAGAGCACCGCTGAACAGGGCCCGCGGTGCAGAAGAGCACCGCTGAACAGGGCCCGCTGTGCAGAAGAGCACCGCTGAACAGGGCCCGCGGTGGAGAAGAGCACCGCTGAACAGGACCCCGCCGTGGAGATAGGCACCGCTGAACAGGGCCCGCGGTGGAGAAGAGCACCGCTGAACAGGGCCCGCGGTGCAGAAGAGCACCGCTGAACAGGGCCCCGCCGTGGAGATAGGCACCGCTGAACAGGGCCCGCGGTGGAGAAGAGCACCGCTGAACAGGGCCCGCGGTGCAGAAGAGCACCGCTGAACAGGGCCCGCGGTGCAGAAGAGCACCGCTGAACAGGGCCCGCGGTGCAGAAGAGCACCGCTGAACAGGGCCCCGCCGTGGAGATAGGCACCGCTGAACAGGGCCCGCGGTGGAGAAGAGCACCGCTGAACAGGGCCCGCGGTGGAGAAGAGCACCGCTGAACAGGGCCCCGCCGTCTCAAGCACCGCTCCGCTGGGCCCTTCCTCTCAAGCACCGCTCCGCTGGGCCCCGCCGTCTCAAGCACCGCTCCGCTGGGCCCTTCTTCTCAAGCACCGCTCCGCTGGGCCCTTCCTCTCAAGCACCGCTCCGCTGGGCCCTTCTTCTCAGGCACCGCTCCGCTGGGCCCTTCCTCTCAAGCACCGCTCCGCTGGGCCCCGCCGTCTCAAGCACCGCTCCGCTGGGCCCCGCCGTCTCAAGCACCGCTCCGCTGGGCCCTTCCTCTCAAGCACCGCTCCGCTGGGCCCTTCCTCTCAAGCACCGCTCCGCTGGGCCCTTCTTCTCAAGCACCGCTCCGCTGGGCCCTTCCTCTCAAGCACCGCTCCGCTGGGCCCTTCTTCTCAGGCACCGCTCCGCTGGGCCCTTCCTCTCAAGCACCGCTCCGCTGGGCCCCGCCGTCTCAAGCACCACTCCGCTGGGCCCCGCCGTCTCAAGCACCGCTCCGCTGGGCCCTTCCTCTCAAGCACCGCTCCGCTGGGCCCTTCTTCTCAAGCACCGCTCCGCTGGGCCCTTCCTCTCAAGCACCGCTCCGCTGGGCCCTTCTTCTCAGGCACCGCTCCGCTGGGCCCTTCCTCTCAAGCACCGCTCCGCTGGGCCCCGCCGTCTCAAGCACCGCTCCGCTGGGCCCCGCCGTCTCAAGCACCGCTCCGCTGGGCCCTTCTTCTCAGGCACCGCTCCGCTGGGCCCTTCCTCTCAAGCACCGCTCCGCTGGGCCCCGCCGTCTCAAGCACCGCTCCGCTGGGCCCTTCTTCTCAAGCACCGCTCCGCTGGGCCCTTCCTCTCAAGCACCGCTCCGCTGGGCCCTTCTTCTCAGGCACCGCTCCGCTGGGCCCTTCCTCTCAAGCACCGCTCCGCTGGGCCCTTCTTCTCAAGCACCGCTCCGCTGGGCCCTTCCTCTCAAGCACCGCTCCGCTGGGCCCTTCTTCTCAAGCACCGCTCCGCTGGGCCCTTCCTCTCAAGCACCGCTCCGCTGGGCACCGCCGTCGCAAGCACCGTTTATGGTTCACTGTGCCCACCATGCCTCCTCCTTGACCAGTGGAGACTGTCATCCACCTGATGGACTGTGGCTTTGCACTCCCCAGGATGGCCCAGTGGGCAGCCCACCCACTGTAGAGACATTGAGAGACTGTGGCTTTGCACTCCCCAGGATGGCCCAGTGGGCAGCCCACCCACTGTAGAGACATTGGGAGACTGTGGCTTTGCACTCCCCAGGATGGCCCAGTGGGCAGCCCACCCACTGTAGAGACATTGAGAGACTGTGGCTTTGCACTCCCCAGGATGGTCCAGTGGGCGATCCACCCACTGCAGAGACTTGAGAGACTGTGGCTTTGCACTCCCCAGGATGGTCCAGTGGGCATGGTGGCTCCTCGTGGATCTGGCGTCGTGGACTCATGTGGCTGTGGTGCCCCCCCCTTCCCTTCCCCCTGAGGTGCCTGTAGTTTTTACATCTGATGCCCCTGCAGTGTTCTCTCCAAAGGACTCAGGTCTCCTGTGTGGGCTTTGCCCTTGTTTCGCAAGACTTTGGCCCACGGACATGCTGAAATCGTAGGTTGTGCAGGACTTGGTACTTCAGTTATACACTGATGTGTGTGTAATTAGTTTTGTTGTGGATATCTTTCATGGTTGTACGCTAATTTTCTGGAGCTTTTTGGTACATAAATATTTATTCCAAATATGATTATGTCCTAGCATTTTTCAGGGGTGTTTGGGTGGTGTCACTGTGACTTGGTGCGCTGCATTGGTGAGTACGTAGTTGGGGGGGGGGGGTCGCATATGTGTGTGGCCGTAACCTTTCGTCCTCCCCCTCCCGTGTGTCGTAGGTGCAGTACTCACCGTTGTCGTCTGCGCCGGACTTCGTACTCGTGGTAGATGAGAAGGTAGACGAGAGCAGGTAGGATGTTTAATTCGGGTTCCATGCTGTCCTCCTTCCTCCTGGAGTGCGTAGTGGTGAGCGTTTTCCCGTCTGTAGTCTGTTTCCGCCGTGTTTTTATCGGCGGTGCTCCCGCCCCGGAAAAGGTGGCGGATTGGTGAGTTGGAATAGTGTGGGCGGTACATTGTCTGCCGCCTGTCTGTTGGCGGTGACCGCCGCGCTGTTTGTTTGTACCGCCGTGGCGGTCGGAGTGTTAAGGTGGCTGTCTGTGTTGGCGGTTCCCGCCAGGGTCAGAATCCCATATTTTTTACCGCCAGCCTGTTGGCGGGTTGGCCGCCGCTTTAACACCGACCGCCAGGGTTAGAATCACCCCCATAGTGTGTTAATACATTCAAATAGACATGGAATATAGACAGGAAACTACCAAAGCTTTTCAGTTAATGTTTGGAGTTGCTAGATGAGCGATGACACATTTATACCAGCACTAGCAGACCTGACTAAGGCAGACTTAACATCTCTTTTAGTAAGATGGACGGAAGGTTTTAGGTGGGGGAGCCGCTGTCAAAGACCTGGGCTGACTGAAACATTAGCCCTGGCAGCCCCGTGGTGCATGGGCAGCGGCTGAGCTCCAAGGAGCCCCCTCAACACATTATACTGTACAAGGGTGGTAGGCCACTGACTAGGCCTGGAGCCCCCTCCATGTACTTTACAGCGGAACCCCTTATTTCCACAAACTGCCCATAATTTAGCCCTACCGTCTTTTGTCCGTGATGAAAGGCTTAACAGACTGCATTTGTCCTTAATTTGATCCTTTCAGCTAAAGGACGAATGCAATTAAGACAATTCATTTTCCCCAGCTGGAGTGGAAGGCATGGTCTCCTGTGGTCTGATCTGGCCTTCTTGCCAGGATGCCTCCTTCCCAAAAGAAATGCAAATATGCGCAAATGGTAAATTTGCAAATGTAAAGGGGCTTGGAAACCTGTATTGGCTTTAATTGAATGAGTCACTTGAAACTTTCTAATTGCAAAGATATTTTCATCTAGAGAGGTACTGTAAGGGTGTTCCAAGCTTAGCAGTGGAGTGTGTGGTTCTAATGGACAGTTATAAAAAAATGTTTGCAGGAGGTAAAATCTATATATTATTGAAATCTGTATTTTAGAAGGGCTTTTTTATTTGAACTAAATATATTTGTGCATTTTGTGGCAGCCTATATTATGTTATGTGTAATGCATGTTTGAAATAAGGACTTACACATTCACAGTGCTTTCAGGGACCTCGGCACCTCATAGTACTAACAAACATTGGCAAAGCCAATAGATCTCGTCTACGCAAGAGTAATTAGATTTGCCAATGTGTTTGGCCATGTTATACACAAGAGTTGCTGCTGTTGAGCATGGCTAAAAGTTAGCAGTGGCAGCTGCCACCAATCAAGGGTGCTGGGGTGGGGGGGAGGGGAGGACTGTCAGTGGGGTTTAAAAATATATTTTTTTTAAACTTACCGGCCTGCCGCTCCCACTGCCGGCTGCCTCCGTGATGCTCATCTCTTCCTGGCACTGGGGCACAAAGCACAGGCTCCCAATCCAGATGCTGCTCTCATGCTATCCCAAGCATGAGAGCAGTGCCAGGATTGGCCTAAGTGGGCTTGTTTGACGCTCGCTCAAGCACAGGGAGCCTGTGCCATTTTTCAAGTCAGCTATGTAATACATTACGGTTGGAGAAATGTAAGTGCGCATGTCAGTTTGGCCAGCCTAAGACCGCCGGCCAAATTGACATGCGCACTTACTAATGCCCACCACTCCTCCTCCCTGCCGTCGCCCCGCCCTAGAATCCTATAGGCCAGTCAGACAGTGACAAGTCATTATTTGTCACTGCCTTACTGAGTGGGGACGACGCTCCTCCGCTATTACGAAGGAACCACCTCTGAAAGTTAGTGGCATAGACGAGAGTGTCGCAGAGTGGAATGGTAAAGAGTGGAGAAGAGTGTTGTAGAGTGGAGTGGCAGAGAGTGTCATGTTTAGGGTGGCATACTGTGTAGTCCCGTAGAGTAGCATATAGTGGAGTGGTGTATGCAGTAGAATTGACTGGTGTGGAGTGCATTGGTGTAGAGTGTTGCAGAATATTATGGTGTAGAGTGAAGTGACATTGAATGCAGTGGTACATAATTCAGTGGCATACAATGCAGTGTCATAGAATGCAGAGGCGTAGATAGAGTAGTGCAAAGCAGAGTGCAATGGTGCAGAGTGGAGTGGTGCAGAGTAGAGTGGCATAGAGTGCAATGGTGTAGAATAGAGTGGTGTAAAATAGAGTGGCAGAGTGTGCAGTAGTGTAGAGTGGTGTATAGTGCAGAGGCGTAGAGTGCAGAGTAGACTTGAGTGGCATAGTGTACAGTGGTAAAGAGTGGTGCAGAGTAAAGTAGCGTAGAGTGGTGCAGTGCAGAGTAGAGTGGTGTAGAGTGGAGTTATGCAGAATAGAGTGGGATAGAGTGAAGTGTCCTAGATTGTATTGGTGCAGAATACAGTAGTACAGAGTAGAGTGTTGCAGAGTAGAGTGTCGGAGTGCAGTGGTGTATAGTGGAGCAGAGTGGCATAGGGGGCAGTGGTGCAGAGTATAGTGCAGTGGCATGTAGTGCAGTTGTTTAGAGTACATTGGCATAGAGTGCATTGAAGTAGAGTCCAGTGGTTTAGAGTGCAGTGGAGCAGAGTGGTGTAGACTGCAGTGGCATAGAGTAGATTGTTTCAGAGTAGAGTGCAGTGGTGCAGGGTAGAGTGACATAAAGTAGATTGTTTCACAGTGAAGTGGAGAGGTGCAGAGTAGAGTACTGTAGCATAGAGTGTCAGAGTGTAATGGCATAGAGTAAAGTGGGGCAGAGTGCAGTGGCATAAAGTGCAGCGGTGCAGAGTAGATTAGCGTGATGAACAGTGTATTGGTATAGAGTGCAGGGGTATAGAGTTGAGTGTTATAGAGTAAAGTGCATTAGCTTAGAGTGTATTGGCATAGAGTGCAGTGTTTTACAGTGCAGTGTTGCAGAGTGCTATAGATTGGAGTTGTGCAGGGTGGATTGGTGTGGCCTAGACTGGAGTGGTGTAGCGTGCAGGGGCGCAGAGGGCAGTGGTGTAGAGAGACGTAAAATGCATTGGCATAGAGTAGAAGGGTACAGAGCACAGTAGAGAGGCGTAGCGCGAAGTGGCATGGAGTGCAGTGGCATACAGTGGAGGGGGGGTAGAGTGCAGTGTCCAAGAGTGCAGTGGCATGGAGTGGTGTAAAGTGGAGTGGTGCGGAGTAGGGTGCAGTGGTGTAGAGTGATGCAGAGTAGAGTGGAGTATGAATGGTGTGGTAGCACACTGCCATTACAGACAACGCATTTTTGATTAAAATAACCATTACATTTGCACAGACATACAGTTTTTCTAATGAAACTATACACTGCACAGACAATGGTGTGTGGAAAGAGCATCACCTAGTGTAATAATTTGTGTTAATTATATTAAGGTATTTTTTTCCAGCACAGTTGAGTGTTAACACAAATGTGCCTCATTAGGGTTCCTAATTCTGATATATTCTGAAATCCTTGCACAGATCATTTATTTAAATGTTGTGTGTAAAAAAAAAACCTCTTTCGTATCCCCAGTATCCAGCAAGATTGTCACATAAATCCTTTCACTTTAAGGTCAGAGAAAGAAAAGTAAACACCAAGCTCCAATCAAAGACAGAGCCTGACATTTTACCTTGTTCTTTGAATGCACAGCAAATGTGATGAGATAAGAACAAGATTCACAGGCATGTTTACAGAAAGGGAGCACTCTGAAGGATAGTGTATATAAGGTTTGGACAAGGGAAGGGGCAAACTCAAGCTGGACAGCCTAAAACAAAAAACACAGCAAATTGAAAGCAACAAAATGTGAGTTACAAAGAAAATGGAAAGCAACAGGCAGAATGCATTCCCAGGGAAGCTCTACGGATGTACCTAAAGTAGCAGCTGCGGGATGCTTGGTGGAGAAAGTCCAGTATTGTAGCCCAGTCCGTATCTAGCAGAGGTTTGGCCACATTAATCTCCCAGGTAGTATGGCACGAAGCCCTGGAGTGGTCTCCATGTTGCAGGAAAGGTCTGTACACCAATCTTATCTTTTTGCCAACAGTCCCTCTGGTGTAGAGCTTCTGGCACACCAAATGTGGGGTTAGTGCTAGGTGGCAGACTTAAAATAGGGTATTTAATGATCATTTAAGGTGTTTGTAAGCAAGGAGAGTTGACCCAGGTGAAGATGGTAGTCTGCCACAAGGGCTTGGAAATCTAGCAGCTCGCCGTCCAGAAACAAATCCCCCAATTTTAAGATGCCATTGACTGGGTTGCTCTGAGCACAGCCATCCTGGCAACGGTAGTGCAGGAGCACAGGGTTTCTTCATGTCAGTGAGTCTACAGTTTCTAGCAATGCAAGAGAACGTTGTGCAGGGTAGCCCTGATGGTGTTCCATAGAATGGTCAGTAGGAAACTATGAGTAGTGCAGTAAACCCTCCTTAAAGTCTTATGGATAAACCCAATCTCGTGCAGGGGGCGGGCAGACAGCCAGCGAGCCACCCGTTAGACCTGTGGAGCTAAATAATAGTGTTCTAAGTCGGGAAGGCCTAATCCACCAGCAGTCATGGGTAGTTTTAGATTGGAAAGAGCTACATGTCAGCTCCCCAGCGACCAAATCTGATGTGTGGCATGTCTGAAGAAGGTATGAAGGTTGAGCAGTAGAAGGTTTGCAAAATAATACATTAATCGGGGTAGCACACCTTCTTCACTTGTGCCACATGGCACCCTTCAGAAAGCAGAAGAGAAGACCAAAAAGCAAACTGGGCAGTGTGTGACCCTTTTGCTCGGCAGAAATTTTCATCCTGCAAATCAGTGAAGAAATGGTAGATATTAATCCATAGGTATCGAAAGGTAACTGGTTCCCAGTTCAATCTGAGGTCTAATTGTATGTAAAGGGGAAAACAGTACCATACGTTAAAGAAACACTAATTACATTTTAAAATCTTTCTCATGTTCTTACATTTTGTTTGTGCAATTTACATCCCAAATATTTTGAAGATTCTATGTGTATTTTGACACGTAGGGATAAGCCAGATCACTGTTTTGGCTTTTGCTCAATTGCAAAACCATTTTAAGACATGAACAGAGTGGGCAATTGCGTTGCACAACCTTGCAAGGGGTCTGGCCCTTGCTCACGCTTCACAAGCATGAACAGCGGACCATTAAACTAGAAGAGTTTGGCAGGGTGGATTGGTGCTGCTTGTTCAACTACTTGACAGTGCCTCTTCTGTTTCCCTCCTGTCTGTGTAGATAACTCCTCAGGTATGCAATACCTTCCAGTACTCTTGTGGACCCACCTTGTCTCATTTTAGGAATTGTTGTCCAATCTTGCTCATCCTTATTTATCCAGTTCATTCCAACAATCCTTTGAATCCGTTGCAGTGGATTTCCCATCTGATCTCAATTTCATCCTGCACTTTTATTATCTTTGATTGGTAGTACGTTGATTTGTAGTCTGGGCTCCAAGATAAAAGTAGAGTCCCGTATTTATACTCTAGTGCTGTGAGACTACAGGAAAGTTGTGGGTACCTCACATCCTGACATTAGGTTTGAGACTGTCACCCACACCACCTGCTCTGCCTCATTATTGTTTTTAGGTTGATAGTCCATTGAAGGTTGAGGTGAGCCAGATGTTTTTGTTCAGCTTGTTTAAACTAGTATAAGGTTACTTACCTTAATCTTTCCCAAATAGTTTTCCATGGGTTTTAAAATATTTAGAAACATGATCAAAATGTTGCTGTTGCTTTCTCTCCAAGAAAGATTGGGTAGATTTGGGTAGGGATGATGGCCTTGATACAGTGCTGAAAGGCATTCACTTACTACTGAACAAGGACGTAATGTGACACCTGAATGTAGCATACCAGGAGGCAATCACAAAAAAGGCCACAGTGAATAAATAGTGCTATGTAAAAAAAGAATAAGCAAATGCACTGATAACGCAATGGGGTATGGCTTCTCTTAGATGTGTCTGTAAAACTGACTGTTGTTGGATTTTTGTCCTGAACTTTGACCCTTCGTCCTGAATATTTGTCCTGAATTTTGATCCTGTGTCTTGAATTTTTTACAGTCCTGTCCAGAATTTGCATTGATGCCAGGTGGTCACCATAGCCCCCCTCAAGTTTTGTTCCGCCTCTGATCTAAAAAGCATAAAACGGCATGTAAGTTTGCAGACCTCACATTCCTATCTGCCAAGTGACAAATGACGGTGGCTTGGAGCAGCGAACAGGTGCCACAACGCCACCTGTGGCACACTGGCGTAGAGAACTAGTGGGATGGGGTCAGTGGCGTAAACAATTGCCCCCGCAGTCGGACAAGAACAGAAGTGCATTCACTTTATTAATGATTGAGTGACAATTTGTGAAGGTTAATATCATGGACGTCATTTAGGGGTCGGCAGTGGTTGCAGCTGCGACCCTGGCTTGCCCTTTGCAACCCCTGGCACTGTCTTTGTGATCCCTGGCCTCAGAGATGGCAAAATCATTGCCAGGAACACAGTGGCAGCACATGCTTATGGCCGTCAGTTGGGGCTCCTTTTGCATTGTTTTCTTTCATTTTTTAATACACTAATAGTAAATAATGTTTAATTATTCACTATTAGAATAATAAACAAGCATTTGCAATGCAATGGGTCTTGTGTTTGCTCGAGTTAGAACTGTTAGCGTTGTAAATTCCTAGACTTTTCTTGCCACATAAATTGAAAATGAAAAGTAAAACAGTTGGCATAAGCAAGTTAATTCAAAGTGCAACGGCCGCCATGAGTGTGAGTGCGAAGGAGAAACACAAAAGGAAAAAGAAATTTGCTTGTAGTCAAAGGTATCGGCAGACAAGCAATTATCCATCTAACAGGGTCATTGGCCAAGGTGGTAACAAAATTGCCCCAAGGATGGACAAACGTAAAGCATTTACCAATGATAACAAAGAATTTTGGAAAGGCAAGCCCATGAACAAGTGCTAGTGATGGGCATGCGGAGGGTGTGTTTAAAGGTTAAAAGGCCACCGATAGATTACAACATGTCAGAGCGCTTGCGCACTCAATGTAAAAATGGAGGACAATTACCTGGACAATGGCCCTCTCTGCCAGCTCAGGTAAGTAAAAAAATGCTTTTAAATGTATGTTGTGTGTGTGCTTGAGGGTGAATGTGTGTTTACGTCAGAATGTGTGTATGTGTAGGCATGGGTTTGTGAGTGAAATTGAAGGTCGAAGGGCGCGTGATGTCACTTCCCCTACCCCTGGCATTTTGGTGAATTGGCGTTTGTGGTTAATATCAGTCGTGAAAATAAAGTAGCAATAGCATGGCCTGCAAAGGACCGAGGACATGTGGTGCAATGGGAGGATGAATGAACATGAGTATAGATAGCAAGGCCTGCCATGACCATGATACAGGTGAAAGGCAACATAACGGTGTCTAGCTGAAGATCGTTGTAGGTCCATGTAGATGGTGTGTTTGAAAACTGGCATATGTCCTTGCGTGTTGTCACAGATGGATTTATTTGTAACGGTAAAATCCAGTACAATTAGGAAAAAATCACAGTCTCAATGGCGGCTATGCATTCTGCTCCAAATGCTAACTGTGATGAATGCCCTATGCACTGACCTTAATCTCTAATTGTAATGAAAAATTAATTAAATCCCAGAAGTGATTTTGAAATGTGTCACTAATTGAGCCTCTGTAGTTCACAAAACCCCTTATGAAAAGCCTTTTTAGCATTACTCATAACTTTGCTCCCAATTATACCAATCTTTAGAAAACATTCATAGAATATACTGAACTCCACACTACCAACTATGTTGGTCAAGGAGGAGTCAGAAGAGGAGAAAGGGGTCATAAAAAGTATTTTTTACATTTATTATTAATACCCTCACCTTTCTCCGCAAATAAAACAGAAAAACAGCCATGCATGACTTCACTTAGTCACCATTAGGGATTGTGCCAAAGAAAGAACCTGGAGGATTTAATTTGTTAAACAATCTTTCGTCAATCTGTCAGCAATGCTATTGACGTTAATGCATGCTCCCTTTAATGTGCTTTCTTAAAACATGTAAGCTCGGGCGTCTAGGGGCACTCTTTGGGAAGGCTCATAGTGTCTGACCTTATAACTAATGCCTGTTCACACAAATGACTACAGTTTTATGGGTTTCCAGACCTGTTCAGAGAGACGACTTCAGTCTCCTGGTTTTCCAGTTTGATGGCTCATGTTATTATGATAAATGTATGGCGATAGGATGCGCTGTATCTTGTGCATATTTTGAAGAATCCAGCTCCTGCCTAGAATGGATTGTCTGCCAAGTGTCAATCTCCACTAGTGTGACTCGTTACTTAGATGACTTTCCTTTTATGGGAGCGCCATACATCTGTCAGAATGTCTCCTTTATTCACCTTGGTAAAGATGTAGATGTGAGAAAAAACAACAGGCCTATCTCCCCCCGCATCCAGCTAGTTTTTGGTACACTGAAGTGCCAGGTAGCAGGAGGTGTGGGCCATATTAGAGGACAATTGTTGCAGGATGGACCGATCTCGCCTAATTGGTTGAATATGACTTTTTAAATAAAAAATATCACTTGTGTAATTTTTCCCTTTTGAGCTGGCTGTATCAATTTCGACTGTGTTTTTCGTGAATAAGAGAATCATATTGTTCTCTGACAATATGGCAGATGCCAAAAAAGCAGCAGGTGTTTTGCAAATATGTTTTGAGATTACAGAAGCAGCTGGTTTTGTGTTGTTTGAAGGGTAATATATAGTTTTGGACAAAACACGTCCCTGTGCTTTTTCTCACTTTAAGTTGCAAGAATTCAGACAACACCATCCCCGACAAGTAAGTCAATGATGGAATTTCTGCACGAGCTATGGATGCTTGGTTCCCTGCTTTAACTGGACTGATAGGCACACCTTTTCCAAAGAAAATGCGCAGCACCTATGACATATAGGAATTTCTTACTGGGGAAAGGAAGGGAGGACGTCTTTTCCGTAGAGACTGTTATCTTTTCCATAGAGTTGCTGCGAACACAAGGCAGGGCCGCCTCTTACATAAAAGTTATTATCAAGGCTTTGAGCTTCTTTACCAGGCTAATGGGGGCTACTGACAACTGATCACATTTCTTTATTAAGGAGGCATTGATGTGATGGTCTTGATTGATTATCACTAAGAAGAGCTGACTCTAGGTACCCTTTAGACATTAATAAGCAGCATGGCATAGTGGTCCAGCTTCAGAAAGTGTGTTCCCTATCCTAAGAAGAAAATTTATTTGTCACTGCATTTGTCTTTGCCTCTTATGTCGCTTTTGAGATCAATGGGATCATGAAGAAATCCAGATCAGATAATAAAGGTGTGCTACAGCTGGACAAAGTAATTCTGTGGGTGAAAGAGGTTGTCATTAGACTTTCTCACTCAAAGTCAGATCAACATGGAAGGGGTGCTATCATAATGCTTCTTCAGCCTGTCCTGTGGTGTGAGTTAGACAAAGTTTAGGGTTGTGCCCAGCTCTTTCAATCCATAAAGGTGGTGAAGCCCTCCTAAGCTATCAATTTTCTGCCATATTTTCTTCCAGGCTAGTCACACCAGGAAAAGATCTGGAAAATTGTTCTAATTATTTTAAAATACATGTGGCAACTAATGTGGCAGAGACAGCTGTTAGTGAGGAGCTGTTTGAAGATATAATAGCTTAGCTTACTACAGTGCTATGTGTGTCCTGATTTGTTATATCGCACGTCAGTTCTTACTTTTCTAGTAGTAAGTCATGTTGTCTAAGGGTTTGTGGGTCATCGGCCACTCACTTAACCCACGGTTAACAAACAGGCTACAGCAAGTCAGGAAACTGAAACCATGGGCACTAAGATCAATTCCTTCACATGGTTGGCCATCAGAGGCTTATGCCTGTCACAGCTGTACTTAAAGGTGGAGAAAGCCATAAGTCATGAAGGGCTCAAGCCTCCAGATTTGATAATCCTGTATTACGTATAGTACTGGAGCAGGTGCAGGGGGGGAACTAACTAATAAAATGTAAAATTTTGTGAAATCTATCAGATGTTGGTGTGGATTTGATGTTAACAAAACACTGTTTTGTTTTGTAAGTTGCTCGACCACAGCTATTTTTACTCTCTATTTTGGTTCCATCTAGAGGCGCCATTTTGAATTGAGCGCACCAGTATTCCGATACCAAGTGAATCTGCAGTAAAAAGTGGTAGGACCCACACACAAATGGGGTCATACTTTAGATCTTATCTTTACAAATGTTCCTTTACTTAAAGGGAAAACCACACCCATTGATATGGTAAGATCATTTTCTTTGTCCCTTTTATCTTGTTAATACCTGGAAAGTCTCTAATAGCAACCAAGTCAGTTATAGCAATGCAGACCTGGCACAAAATGACAAAGTCAAATCTAGGTGATACCCAAGATCAAACAGGGAGCACTCTGGGTGGAAGCATAGAGGAAGCAGTTAGTTCCTTTAAAGCGTCCCTCTTGCAGTCAATTGATAAATTGGGTCCTATTGAGAGAGGACCTACTAAGTGGAAGACACCTTCAGCTGGTTGGTTCTCTCCCTCATTACAGGCAGAAAAATGCCAATACAAACGCCTAAAAAGGAAATGGAGGAAAAATTACTCTCTCCAGGATAAACAGGTTATTAAAAGTGCAAACAGAAGCATTCTTTAATCAAATTTCCAAGGCAGACAATGGATCACTGATAAAATATCGATCCAACAAATCTCGAAACACATAAATATTGGAAATTGAATATAGAACGCAAAAATATTGACTCTGTATACATAACTGTTCAAATCACAAATATATCGAGCACATAAACATCATTGTCAAAAACCCTGATTTTTACACAGATTGATAACAAAAGTATTAGAAACACAAATATCAGCACTTGTAAATAAACATATAAAATGTCAAAAATATTGGGTACTACAGTATCAATTACACAATTATCATCAACATAACTAATAAATCTGTAAAAAATACACTGAAAAAAAACATTCTAACATAAAACAATTACTTCAAATAAATCTTTACCTTATACTAAACATCCATAATTAAATTAAACTATATTATATCAACTAAAAATTAAACATTCACCCCAAAACAAAATGATACACCTAAAAAGCATACCGTAAAAACACAAAAACATTAAGATTACCATAAACATTTAAACACAAAATAAAAATGAATATATATATAAAAATTAATATGTAAATAAAACAAATTATACATTATACTACAAAAAGAAAACATATGTTAGCGTTTACCAAACAAGGACTCAACTGATAAAAAAAATAAAACTATACTTACCCAACCAAATAAATATCATTATAAACAACTTTAACCAATAAAATCACACAAACAATATAAAAGACACTCTAATAAAAACAAACACTCAAAATACGACAAACACTGCAAGAGGAGAAAACTCTGCCAGATTCTCACAACAAATTATTACAAAAGAAAATATACATCCCTACAACTATATAAGCAAGTAAGTAATACTCATATTTCAACTAAAAATTAATTGTAACTGTTACTAAACTGAAAAATATAAATTAACAAATAAATAGTGACACACTCTGTAACTTTTATCTTTTTACATAGGCTACCTAAAAGAAAAAAACACAACTTCCAAACTAACAAACGGCAGAAAATATAAACTATAACAAAGCACCAAGAACATATAACAAAGCAAGTATATAAATAATAAATTAGAAACTCACCCAAACAGCAACCAAAAATAAACCTAAATCCCTAAACCTCAACAAACCAGCAACAAAATACAATTGTTAATGAATCTTTTTCCCTGTTTCAACAAAAAGCAGACAACTTATCCACATTAAAGCAAGCTAAAAGGAAAAGCTGAAAAACTGTACAAAACATTCAAGCAAGTAAAGAAAATAAATGTAACTGCATTTTTAAACGTATTAATAACAGACATGCAAATGTTAAACTATAATATATGTTTGTACTATTAAACTACTTACAGATATAATGACAGAAGCCCCCAAATGTATCACTTTACAGTTAGGAAATCAATTAATAAATTACATGGGCTAGGTACACCTACATCCCTAGAAAGTGCATCAACAGAAACTATAAACTGAAAACTGGAAATGCACTTAATATTATTCTAATACATGCTATGGAAAGGCACCTACAAAAGATAATGTTATAATTAGTGTCAAAGGGCATAACCACCCCCCACCTAATGTGACAGTAATAGAAGTTAGAGTAATCTTACATGATATAAGAGAGTCAAATACTAGCTCCCAGGAACGCAGAAACAAAATCATTAAAGACATAGGGCCTCATTACAAGTCTGGCGGTGGCGGTCGGACTGACGCACTCTTAGCAGTCCAACCACTAGATTATAGTCCTGGTGGTCAGCTGCCACCACCACCAGGAACATGGGTAGTGCAGGGGGCACCCTGCCAGCACCCTTGGAATGTGCACTGTCTGCAATACAGACAGTGCGCATTCCTAGGGTGCTGGTGTGCTATAGAATTGTCCGAGGCCAATGCCGTGGCACTGTTTCCGCCAGTCAGACTGGTGGAAACATTGTAATACAATATTTCCACTTGTCAGCCCGTTGGAAACATCGTAATACGACTTGGGTAGGCCGTCAGTATGATGGCAGCCTCCACCCTACAGCTTTGGCAGTCAGCTCAGTTTGACCGACAAAGTCGTAATCAGGCCCATACTACCCAAAGTCCCTGAACACATAACGGGCCAACTACCACCTATCCGCGCTCTAAAATGTCTAATTGCATGCACTAAAAAAGCCACCAGTGATACCCCTCCTGCCCCAAGAAGATACCAAGACATACACATGCTTGACTATTTAACAATTACACATAATGAGGAACCATTCCTTTTACGTGACAATCTAAATAATGAAAAACAAATCCTAATCTTCTCTACTAGAAACAACTTATTGATACATACCCAATGTCAAACCTGGATGATAGACAGGACTTTCGAAATGTGTCTCAAACCATCCACTCAAACACTCCCCACTATCCCTTTCATATATGCTTTACTCCCAAATAAAGCAGTACATACTATGAACTCGTAAGCTATATAAAATAACAAACCAATAACTACTACCCCCCAAAAATAGTCATTCAATTTGAACACACCATGATTCAAACAATTCTAAAAATATACCCCGAGATAGTCATGCAAGGCTGTTACTATCATTTTAATCAAAGTATATGGTGACACCTCCAAAAATCTACAGTACGGGCCTGAATTAGATTTTAATAGTGTTGTTGCCAAGCCGCATTGCCGGCGGGCCTGAAAAGACCATCAAGTCGACGGTCTTCCACCCACTGTATTTTGATGTATTGCGGCTGAGCTGAAGACGGCCACAACGGAGTCCATTTCATCAAGCAAGCTGCATCCTGCTGCTGCTGCAGTGAATTCCAATGCTGATGATTAGACCCTCTGTCATTGTCTTGACTACAGGATCCCGCAGAACCTATTTAGAGCACAGTTGTGCTGGCGGGGTTTCAGTGGCAGGCCCAGGATGGCGGTAGTCCGTCCCGGGACCTGTTCAGTGTAGAACTATGGCTGTGGCCTTTGGATGGATGCTAGTAGCCCACACCTATTGTATATTGGACAATTGTGAACACCTGCAAAACAAACTATAAAACACACTCCATTTCAGACCATGATCCTTTGCTATCACACTGCAGCAGACCATTTAATGCAGAAATTGCCACACAAGAGCCCGTTTTTTTCTCTGTGTTTTCTGTTGCTATTAACTTTTTTGGATTCTCCATCATCTTTTTGGGCACTAGTTTTTTTCACAATTATTCACTATGGCAGGGAAGAGAAATCCACATTTCACAGTAGGCGAGCTATCTGTCATGGTGGATAAAATCATTACAGTAGAGCCACAATTGTTTGGAGCACAAGTACAAAATACAATCATATCTGAGAAAAGGCAAACGTGGGCCTAAATAGTGGACAGAGTGAATGTTGTATCTAACAACCTGCGCACACAGGAGAAGATTAGGAAGAGGTGGAACGACCTACGGGGGAGAGTCCATTCACTGGCCTCCAAGTGTCACCTGGACTCCCAGAGGACTGGTAGTGGTTCTTCCATCCCCCCACTACAGCTCTTTTCCTGGGAGGAGAAGGTCTTGTAGATCCTACATCCTGAAGACTTAACTGGAATCCCTGGTGGAGTGGAGCCTGGTAAGTTGCGCTTAGCAATGTCTCAACAATCACAAATGGAGTCCTACCCTTAAGTTAGATGGTAAGAATGGTTCAACACCCTTAGCAAAACAGATATAACTAAACTTGACTACAAAAATATATATCTTGTTTCGTACCAATTACTAGCATCATGGTTGCATCTCTGTCTTTAACAATGTGCAATATGTGTAGGCAGATTGTGTGGGGTTCCCTGTGGATCAAATCTTACCTCTGCTCAGTTCCTTGCTTTCTATCAATGTATGATGTTGTCCACAACTCCATCCATTTACACAAGAAGGCACAGTGTATGTTTGTGGTATTTACACATATTCACATCATACACATATGGGTGTACGTGTTGTAAATGTGTGTTCAACTCCCCTATAGTCATTGAAACAGATATGTGTAAATTATGTTTGAAGCATGTATTGTCTATGGTGTCAACAGATGACTACAACTACCATGATACCCTCTTTTTGGATCTGCAAACAAATAGTGCAAGGTAATGTTCCTCCACCTTCCTTTACTTCCATATGTGCACACATCTCAAAAACGTATGCACATAATCACCAAGTCATGCTATGGTTGAAAATGTCACTTGTGTATTTCAAGCATGTTAACACCTTCTCATAACTACTTTGAAGTGTGTAAATTCTCACATAATTTATAATCTTTTGAATCCATGGTTTCCAACAATGTGATTTGCATGCTGCATAGAAGTAGTAACTACACACAATTTACTTTGCACTGTCCATATGATGACCAATGACAGTTTCAATTTTAAGTTGAACCACATTGATTCTAATGTTTTGTAGCCTGCTAGGTCTTTTAATAGTCCAGTACTCTAATCTACTCACCACTGTGTTCGGTTGAATGTCTGCTACATGTAATGTACAATTCAGAAACAACACTTTGCATTTCAGGACATCCCTACAACATCAGCACTGGACTTTGCATTTGTGTAAATCAGCCCCCATGTGTAAAATAATGAAAATCTCACAAAGGCCTAATCAGTCTGTCACTCTGTTTCTTTTTTTTTAGGATGACCCATTTGCAGATAAAGACACATAAAATACACAAACTAGATATTAATTACATATTCTCTGCATCCTTCTCAGATCCAACCACCCGGCCAGTGGATCTCCATCTGCCACCCAAGGCACCTCCACTCCAGTCCAGCAGCAAACCTTCAGTGAGGACTCCACTGCAGAAGGTCTGGATGATCTGGAGCCATCCTGTCCTTCTGGTCCGTCTGGCAAGACCACTCCAGTGAGTCACACTCAGCTCTTATCCATACCTTCTATCCCAGCTGCAACACCATCTCAGGATGACAACACTTCCACTTCCTGTGTACCAAGGAGATACACACTAATCCTGTGCCCCCCAGTCCTGGCTGCTGTTGAGCCAACACCAACACTGCCTCCAGATGGAGAACACTGCTTCAAGGAACAGGGTAGTGGGGTAGGGATCGTGGGAGGAAATCTGTGGGCCAGCAAAGTGAGGCCACTGGCGTCTTTGTCAGCCAGACCACCATTGACCAAGTCTTGGGAGCTGTACAACTGTCCCAAGACATGATGGGCAAGGTTGTAACTGAGCTCTGGAGATCAATGAGGTGCAGAGGGAGCTCATGTTGGACACACACAACCACAATGAAAATATGACCTCCCAGACTGGGTTGCTTTATGACATCTACCACCATGGGAGGAGGGATTTCCCCATTCCATCTGCCCCTCTACATCTGGCCCAAATACACCATTGCCAGACACAGGAAGGGAGGTCCTGCCACTTGTTGATATTTAATGGTAATATTTAAGATAAGATATTTAAGGTAGCATACAAACCTTCCTTATTGATGGGGAAATCACACAGAGCTCCGTACCAGAGACACAGACTGTCATCAGGGTCCAGGCAGCAGCAGAATTTCCCTGTACCAGGACACAACATAGAGACCATCATCAGGGACCAGAAGCCTGCCTTCAGAGCCTGATTAGGAAGTTGGTGGCAGCATATAGACTATCATCATCTGGGCAAAAAGCCCACTGTTGCATACGCATATCCATTATGGAGTATATCACGTATTGCACATATAGAACTCTTTTCCATAACCTTGCATGTGTTTTTGATTTGGTCCCAAAATATCAAAAATGGGATTTGTTATATACAGTTGCTACAACTAAAAAGGACTGTTGTCCTTATTTAGAGTTTGGCGGATAGGATGCTTTATTGCTACGATGGATTCAGAACTCTCGTGCCAGACTACTTCTACATGTAAAGCCACAAGCCCATATCTCCACTGCATTCAGGGCCCTACAGTGGTTACTGGTTGTCAGAAGATCCACCTTCAAGCTGCTTTGCATCACACACAAAGAAATACAGGGAACAGGACCGCTTTTCATCAGGAATAAAATACCAAATACATTCAACTAAGAAACCTCCGCTCAGGATTGGCACCTCGCCTCAAAACCCAACCATACAAGAAAAAGACAATGGGGGTCATTACAACATTGGTGGTAAAAGCCGCTTACCGCCGTGCAGAAGACCGCCAAAACACCGCCGCAGAATTCCGCCACAGCTATTATGACCAACATCTCGGAATCCGCCGAAATTCAGACACCCACACAAGTCCGCCACACCAAAGGTCAGTGTTAAACTGGCGAAAAGAATTCCTCCACCGTCACGCCAACAGAAACACGCCCATGCTATCACGCCCCACGAATCCACGCGGCGGTCTTTCAAACGCGGTATTCCATTGGCGGTACACACCACCGCGCTCAAAATACACACACATCTCCAAAACACCGCCACATTGGACAATTCTAAATACACACACCTGATACACATACACACACCACTCCCACACATCCAATTCAATATAAAACACACACCCACATCACCCACAAACCCCTACGACCACAATTCACGAACGAAGGCCAGAGAGACAGAGAGCACAGCAATTGAGAACCCCACCACACAGAGGCACACAACACCATCACCCATACAACATTCCACGCACAAAACACCACACACCACTACACATCACCACACACATCAACACTTACACCACCCCACACATCAACCACACCATGTCACGCCAAAGACACCCCCGGTTTTCTGAGGAGGAGCTCAGGGTCATGGTGGAGGAAATCCCATGGGTAGAGCCACAGCTATTTGGCTCACAGGTGCAGCACACCTCCATAGCCAGGAAGATGGAGCTATGGCGCAGAATTGTGGACAGGGTCAACGCTGTGGGACAGCATCCAAGAAATCGGGAGGACATCAGGAAGAGGTGGAACGACCCACGGGGGAAGGTGCGTTCAGTGGTCTCCAGGCACAACATCGCGGTACAGCGGACTGACGGCAGACCCCCACCTCCTCCCCCACAACTAACAACATGGGAGGAGCAAGTCTTGACCATCATGCATCCAGAGGGCCTCGGAGGAGTCGGTGGAGGAATGGACACTGGTAAGTCAAATCTTAACTATCATATCCCCACCCTACCTGCATGCTATCACACACCCACACCCTCACCCCCTCCCCTATCACTCCAACTCCTCACTAATGTACTAATAACACAAACCACCCATCCCAACACCAAGCCCTGCATGACACAACTAAGCATGGTCACCCCTCACCAAAGCATGCTCACTGCACATACCCATAACAACCCCCTAACCATCATCACACAAACCCACACACAGGAATGCTTGCACTGGGGTACACGCACACCCACCCATTGCATACCATTACACACACAGATGCAATAATCATGCTCTTATATCCCTGCAGGACCACTAAGGAACGTCACCACACAGGAGGGTCCAGACATCTCCACTCCACCCACAGAAGAGGCCCACAGTGACGACAGCAGCTCTGCCCTACTGGATCCTGATGACCAGCCCTGACCATCGTGGGCCTCGGGACAGTCGGTTCCCCTTGCACAGGCACAGCCCAACACTGACCTTCCACCCTCTGGTAACACCAGCACAGCACCCACCCAGCGGGCCCATACCTCCGTACCCAGGACACGTCAATCAGCGGTGTGTCCACCACTACAGGGAACCCAGGATAACCCACCAGCCCAACAACAACAGGGACCTGGGGGCAGTGGTAGTGGGCACATGGTCCAGGGGACGGAGGCACAGGAACACAGGGGAACTGGGAGGGCTGCTGTGCGACAGGGGGCGGACAGGCCAAGGGAACCCACTCTCCACGGGTCCCTCTCCTCCATCATGGGAGCATACCACCACTCCCAGGAGACGATGGCGACGGTCCTGGCCAAGGTTCAGGAGACCCAGCGCCTGCAGGAGGAGCAGTATTTGGGGTTCAGGGAGGAGCTCAGGACCATCAGCTCCGCCATGGGGACCATCGTAGGGGTGCTGAAGGACATACAGCAGACCATGAGGGACACCGTGGCACTCCAAGGGGCCCCTGACACTAGCCTGGACGATGAACTGCCCACCACCTCCGCCGGCGCTAGCTAGTGGACAGGACGCCCCGCCACAGGACCACCACACCAGCACCCCACACCCTGCAGACGGACAACCACCACGCAAGCGGTCCCTGAGATCCAGGAACAGGATAGAGCAAGATGGCAAGACCCCCGCCAGGAAATGAGACCACCCTGATTGTCCTCCCACTGTCCCACTTTGATACCCTGTCCATACTTAAACTGCCCCAGCTCCACTTCCTATGGCTATATGGGCAGTGGACCTGTGTGACCAATAGACTGGACTCTGCCATGGACATTCCTCTACTGTCCCCCATCACCATTTTCCAACCCCCCTCCATTTTTGAGCACTTAAATAAACTCCCTTGAACCACAAAACAATCTGGAGTCAGTCTGTGATTTGGTAAATTTGTATTATCAATGACAGTGTCAAAATGCGTTCTCAATTGTAAAGTCAACATACCTATGTCACACATCACAAGTCCTTGAAGGATGCAAGCAGATGACACAGGTTGGTAACCACACCTGTGAAACCGTAATGGAAAGGTACAACTCAGTGACCAAATACTGCTAGTAAATGACAGACAGGATAGAGGTAGAAGTGTGAAAGTGAATGTAATGGTAAAAAAAAATGTTCTCACCTGTGTGTCACTGGAAATATTGCTTTATGACTGACTCTGTTGTCTATGTCTTCTTCCTCAGCTTCCTCCTCATCACTGTCCACAGGCTCCACAGCTGCCACAACATCGCGACCTGGACCATCCTCCTGCAGAAAAGGCACCTGGCATCGCAAAGCAAGATTGTGAAGCATCGAGCAGGCGATGATGATCTGGCACACCTTCTTGGGTGAGTAGAATACGGAACCACCTGTCATATGGAGGCACCTGAACCTGGCCTTCGGGAGGCCGAAGGTGCGTTCGATCACCCTCCTAGTCCGCCCATGGCCCTCATTGTAGCGTTCCTCTGCCCTGGTCCTGGGATTCCTCACTGGGGTCAATAGCCATGACAGGTTGGGGTAACCAGAGTCCCCTAATAGCCACACACTGTGCCTCTGGAGTTGACCCATCACATACGGTATACTGCTATTCCGCAGGATGTAGGCGTCATGCACAGAGCCAGGGAACATAGCATTTACCTGGGAGATGTACTGGTCTGCCAAACATACCATCTGTACATTCATAGAATGATAACTCTTCCGGTTCCTGTACACCTGTTCACTCCTGCGGGGGGGACCAGAGCTACATGGGTGCCATCAATAGCACCTATGATGTTGGGGATATGTCCAAGGGCATAGAAGTCACCTTTAACTGTAGCCAAATCCTCCACCTGAGGGAAAACAATGTAGCTCCTTACGTGTTTCAGCAGGGCAGACAACACTCTGGACAACACGTTGGAAAACATAGGCTGGGACATCCCTGATGCCATGGCCACTGTTGTCTGAAAGGACCCACTTGCAAGGAAATGGAGCACTGACAGCCCCTGCACGTCAGGGGGGATTCCAGTGGGATGGCGGATTGGTGACATCAGGTCTGGCTCCAACTGGGTACATAGTTCCTGGATAGTGGCACGGTCAAACCTGTAGGTGATGATTAAATGTCGCTCCTCCATTGTCAACAGGTCCACCAGCGGTCGGTACACGATAGGATTCCGCCATCTTCTCAAATGTCCCAGCTGATGGTGCCTAGGAAGGACAACAGCGACCACAGAGTCAACAAATTTCCAGGTATGTACCCACAGATGTAGAGAACACAACACCAAACACAAAACTCTTCCTGTATGTGTGTTGAGTGTAGGCCTAGGTATGTGTGACGCAGTAGTAAATGAAGCCATGTGGGCCCCTGAAATGGCGGCTGCCTGACCTCTAAACTGGGACAATGGGATGTGAGGTATCTGCGCTGGCAGTTGTACACCGTCGCGGTAGGCGGTCGTAGACCGCGGCGCAATGCTGCATTGGTTAACATTGGACCCTATGGGTCCCAGGAGCCAATGATGAGGTGCGCCGGAGGTGATGATACGCACCGCCGCGGACGTGACCGCCACGGACGTCACCGCCGCGGACGTGACCGCCATTTTCTATCTGTTAAATCACTCGATACCTGATCTTCGACAGGAGAGGACCTACACTGCAAGTGCTGCTGTGACCTTGGTCTGGAAGAGACAATGGCTGCTGCGTCTGGGGAAAGGGCCCCTGCCTTCACTGCTCAGGAGTTGGAGAAGCTAGTTGACGGGTCCTCCCCCAGTACACGCTACTCTACGGTCCTCCAGACCAACAGGTAAGTACACAGGGAGCATGTTGTATGGGCTATGCCTGTGTGGAGAGGGCTGGTTGTAAGAAGGAAGTGGGCAGAGTTTAGGGAACATGAAGGACTGTGAATGCAAGTGCCACATGGCAAGGGTAGGGATGGGGGCCACTCACATCGACGGTGCAGTTTGTAATGACATTTCTTCTTCCCCTGTGCATGTCATGTAGGTCAGCGCCCACCAGAAGAAGGACATTTGGCGTGCCATCGCCAAGGACGTCCGGACCCTGGGGGTCCACCAGAGACGGGGCACCCACTGCCGGAAAAGATGGGAGGACATTCGCCGCTGGAGCAAGAAGACGGCGGAGGCTCAGCTGGGGATGGCCTCCCAACGTGGGAGGGGTGCCCATCGCACCATGACCCCCCTGATGTTCTTGATCCTGGCGGTGGCCTACCCAGAGTTTGATGGGCGCTTGAGGGCATCACAGCAGACACAAGGGGGTGAGTACACTGTCATTCTGGGGACTTTGCACGCAGTGGAGGTCTCTGGGTGGGGGAGGAGGGCTGTGAGTTACATAGGCTAGGCCCCTTCGGAATGCAGGCCATGTGGCACTGCACCCCACCTCAGTAGAGTGCCAGGTACAGGTATACATGCCCCTGTGGCATCCATGTGTGCAGATGTCCACCATAGCCATGTAGGCCAGATCCCAGGAATTGCATCTGTAGAGGCCAAGAGCACGGCGTAGTGTAGGGGGCTGCTGTGTCTGTATTGTCCGCCAACGGTAGCGGTATGCCATGCACTCAACCTGTCTTTCTTCTGTCACCCCCCCCCCCCCCTTTTTCTGCTCTCCCTGTTCTTTTGTGCATCAGCATCATCAGGCAGAGGTACAGTGGCACCGGAGCACGAGGGAGCTGCATCCCACATGGCCATGGAGGGCCACACCACGGACTCAGAATACACCAGTGGGACGGAGGGCGAGGGGAGCTTCACGTCAGTCACCGGATAACCAAACAGCGACACAGACTCGTCCGCCGATGGGAGCTCCCTTGAGGCGGCGGCACCATCTGTGCCCCCCACTTCTACAGGTACAGCCGCCACTTCCCCTACCAGCACCGCCCTCCCAGCAGCCCCTCAGCGTTCGTGCCGTGCCCGATCACCCAGGAGGGTGGGCATCACCTTCGCCCCAGGCACCTCAGCCCCTGCCCCAGTCACCCCTGCTGCCCTCAGTGAGGAGGCCATTGACCTCCTCAGGTCACTCACTGTTGGGCAGTCTACCATTGTGAATGCCATCCAGGGTGTAGAAAGGGAGTTGCAACACGGTAATGCATTCCTGGAGGGCATTCATTCTGGTCAGGCTGCCCTTCATCGAACCCTGCAATCTCTGGCCTCAGCACTGATGCCAGCCATTGTTCCTGTCTCTAGCCTCCCCCCTCCAACTTCCTCCAACCAGACCCAATCCCCTGTACCCCAGCCTATCCCAAGCACACAATCAGACAAGCATGCATACACCTCAACACACACAAGTAGCTCAGGCAAACATAAGCACCACACAACTCACAGGCACTCACGCAAGCATCACCCACATACAGACACAGCAACATCCACTGCCTCCACTGTGTCCCCCTCCTCGTTGTCTCCCTCCTCCCTCCCAATGTCGTCTACACTCTCACCTGCATGCACTACATCTACAGGCACTAGGACTCGCACCAGAACACCCAGAACCACACCCGCTCACCTGCACTCACCACCCCCACTACCATTTACACGTCCCCTGTGTCCACTCCCAGTGTGTCTGTGATGCCCCCTCCCAAAGTACACAAACGCGGGTACCCACACACCCAACATCCATCCACCTCACGACAGCCTCCAGTACCTGAACCTGCACCCAAATCATCTAAAGTGACACCTCCTACAACCACCTCCTCTTCCTCCACTCCCAGACCCCCTCCAGCTACCCATCCCAGTCTTCGTCAGCAACACTTCCTCAGCAACGTTGAACTCTTTGCCCCCACCCCCACCCCTCCAATTGATAGGTCCCGTAGTAGCACCTCAGCCAAAAAAACTCCTGTACCAGTGGTGCGTGTTAAAGGTGTGTGGAGTGCACCGGCCACCAGGGCAGCCAGTGTGACACGGAGCCAAAGCACTGCCAGTCCACCCCCTGTTAAGCACCTCAAGTTGGAAAGTGGCCGACGGGACAGGGTGAAGACTCCTGGCAGCAAAACTGCTCACAAGGGTCCCAGGGGGATTGCAGAGTCAGCTGTGACTCCTCCAAAGGTGGTGAAGGGCCAGAAGAAGTCTGCACAGTCTGGTAAGAGCAGCACGGCGGTGAAGGGCACCATCCTCCCCGGCGGCCGGGACGCCACCGCCAGCACCGTCGTCACTGGTCAGGAAACCACCGCCAGAGTCAGTGCCCAGGAGGGCATCAGTATTGTCACTGGTCAGGAGACCACCGCCGGAGTCAGTGCCCAGGAGGGCAGCAGTATCGTCACTGGTCAGGAGACCAAAGCCAGAGTCAGTGCCCAGGAGGGCAGCAGTATCGTCACTGGTCAGGAGACCACCGCCAGAGTCAGTGCCCAGGAGGGCCCCGGCAGCCACAGCCCCGCTGGGCAATGAGGGACCGTCATGCCACACACCAATGCACAGGTCAGAGACCGCCATGGCAAGCACCGCTCAACAGGTCAGAGACCGCCATGGCAAAGCACCGCTGAACAAGGAAAACACCGCCATGGTGAAGACCGCTGAACAGGGCAAAGCACCGCTAAACAGGGCAAAGCACCGCTGAACAGGTCAGAGACCGCCATGGCAAAGCACTGCTGGACAGGGAAAACACTGCCATGGTGAAGACCGCTGAACAGGGCAGAGCACCGCTGAACAGGGCAAAGCACTGCTGAACAGAGCAAAGCACCGCTGAACAGGTCAGAGACCGCCATGGCAAAGCACCGCTGGACAGGGAAAACACTGCCATGGTGAAGACCGCTGAACAGGGCAGAGCACCGCTGAACAGGGCAAAGCACCGCTGAACAGGTCAAAGACCGCCATGGCAAAGCACCGCTGGACAGGGAAAACACCGCCACATCAAGCATCATTATCCCATGTGCAGCTGGGACAGTGATGGAACAGGAACCGTCACGGGGAGCCTGATGCAGTCTGGGCACCATTCCCCCTCCAGAACCAGTGGAGACATGCATCCACTCTGTCTGTCCTTAACAGGATGCAGCACTCTGGGCACCAGTCCCCCTCCAGAACCAGTGGAGACTGTTATCCACTTGAGAGACTGTGGCTTTGCACTCCCCAGGATGGTACAGTGGGCAACCCACCCACTGTAGAGACTTGAGAGACTGTGGCTTTGCACTCCCCAGGATGGAACAGTGGGCGACCAACCCACTGTAGAGACTTGAGAGACTGTGGCTTTGCACTCCCCAGGATGGAACAGTGGGCGACCCACCCACTGTAGAGACTTGAGAGACTGTGGCTTTGCACTCCCCAGGATGGAACAGTGGGCGACCCACCCACTGTAGAGACTTGCGAGACTGTGGCTTTGCACTCCCCAGGATGAAACAGTGGGCAAGCCACCCACTGTAGAGACTTGAGAGACTGTGGCTTTGCACTCCCCAGGATGTAACAGTGGGCAAGCCACCCACTGTAGAGACTTGAGAGACTGTGGCTTTGCACTCCCCAGGATACATCAATGGGCATGGAGCCCCGTCGTGGATCTGGCGTGGTACTGTAATCCGGCTGAGGTCCCCCCCCCCCCTTCCCTTCCCCCTGAGGTGCCTTTTGTATTTCTATCTGATGCCCCTGCAGTGTTCTTTCCTTTTGTGGACAGGTATCTAGTGTGGGGCTTGCCCATGCGTTTTTGGCCCAGTGGTGCACGGACATTGATATGTGCATACCTGCACTACTTCTCGTAATGTATATAATTTTGAATGTGTATATATATCTGTATATATTTGGTAACTGTATTTTGATACATTACAATGTTTGAACTGATTTCCTTTTGTCTTTGCATTCTTCCGGGGGGGTTGTGGGTTGTTACTGTGCTGTTTGGAAATGCATTGGTGTGTGTGTTGTAGTGGGTGAGGGTCGGGTTGGGGGTGGGGGTGTTGCGTGTGTGTCCCCCTGACTTTTGCCTCCCCCGTCCCCTATGTCGTAGGTGCAGTACTCACCGTTGTCTTCGGCGCCGCCGTTGCTGGTGTTCGTAGATGAGCAGGAAGACAAGGGCAGGGAGTATTTGGAGTTCCAGCTCCATGGTGTCCTCTTTCCTCGTGGAGTGTGTTAAGGTGAGCGTTTTCCCATTGCAAAAGCTGTTTCCGCTGTGTTTTTATCCACGGTGAATCCGCCCCAGAAAAGGTGGCGGATTGGCGGGTTGTGATACTGTGGGCGGTACATTGGCTTCCGCCTGTCTGTTGGCGGTGTCCGCCGCGCTGCTTGTCCTTACCGCTGTGGCGGTCGGAGTGTTAAAGTGGCTGTCTATGTTGGCGGTTTCCGCCACGGTCATGATTCCCTTTTTTTGTTCGCCAGCCTGTTTGCGGTATTACCGCACCTTTAACACCGTCCGCCAGGGTTGTAATGACCACCAATATGTGGTATATCTTTCTCTGTTCAAGCAGCCAAACTATGGAATTCATCACCCCCAAAATATAAGATCCACAGATAATTATCTTATCTTCAGAGGACTACTCTAGAGTTGGCTCTTTCCTACAAACCCACTATACTCAAACAGTAATGTGCGGCATATCCCTGTGTATGTGAACATTTGTATATATTAGGGGTTCGGACGCCCGCAGCCGAGCACCGACCCCATCAGGTGAAGGTCAGGAGGAAACGCAGGGAGTTCTTCTGTGATATATACATATAGACATATATATATATATATATATATATATATATATATATATATATATATATATATATATATATGTATTACCTTGTGGCGGTTGCCACCAGGTAGTTATAGTTAGGACCATGTTTCCATAGAAATAAGTGTTTTTTGACTTGCCTATATCTTTGGCACTATTTGACGAATCTTCACTAAATTGTCCTGGTGATTCTTGCTGCGCACGGAAAGTTTCTGGGTGATCCATCAAACGGGGGCCGAGAAAAAGGGGGAGGGGTCAAAAAATTGCATTTCCTGTGTTAATTCCCATAGGACATTTAGACATGACTACAGCCTGAACCACTGGGCAGAATGAAACCTAATTTGGTGGAAAGCTAGCTTTCGGTATGCAGACTACGCTTTCGCTTAGTTGGTGAAAATTGGTCCAATAGTTTTTGAGATATTAAAGGAAAAATAAATGTGTATATCTCTGGCCCCAATGACTTTGCGAAATAAGTCGAGCTTGTGTGGGGGAAATGCACTAGCTCTGATTGGCTGCCAACACGTCAAACAAGGAACTGTTGGCAGCCATATTGGGAGTCGGCTTCAGCCGAGTCCCACTAAAGAAGTAAAAAAAACTAAAAAAACCAAGGAGCAAGGGTGGAGTAACCCTGACCCCTTAGCTCTGGTGCTGAAATCCTAGAGAGACACCCCCAGAGCTAAAAAGCATTTTTTAAATAATTTTTGCAGCAATTTGGGGTGGATCCTCAGATACAGTGAAAATAAAAAAAAAAACAAGCACAGGCTTCCACACTTGTTTTCCATAGAGCCCCCAGGCGGGCCAGGTCCTGGGGTATGTATTTATATATACTGGGGGGCACTTGGCTCCCTCTGCAGCCCCGGAGACCACCACTTCCCTGGGGCAATTCCAATTAAATGTGCAGGGGGCAGCTCCCGCCAAACACTCTGAGGACTACCACTTCCCCAGGGCATTAAACATTTTTGGTGTGGGTGGGCTGCGTGGTCCTCCCGCGCACCTGGGCACCAACACTTCCCTGGGGCATTCAACAAATTTGGTGCAGAGTCCGTGCCCAGGGACCCCCACCTTCTCAGGGCAAACACTAAGTACAATAGAAAGGGCGTCTGTTTCAGACCCACTGCACCCTCGGGAAACAACAACCCCCCTAGTTGGAGGGGGGCCTTGATGCCTCCTCATGGAGCCACTGATGGCCCTGTGGAGTGCCATCCTTCAGGGTTTGCGCCTGCTATGTCCCGAGATGCCCACCCTTGGGATATAGCTGTTTGCTCTGTCTTGGCAGCAGCATTGAAGTTGCCGCCAAGTCACAGCAAACGCTCCTGTCCAATGAAGGGAGAGCCGTAAAACATCGCTCCATTCATCAGAGTGGAGGTTTCCTCTATGTGCAGGACACGGAGATGCAGGCAGGCACACAAAGGAAACTAGCCTCACAGAGAGGGAGCTGCTTAAGCTATGCTTGCTCCCACAGGAGGTGTGGAGCCAGCTGGGAGTGAGGGAGCTTTCAGGCTTCCTCCACGGTCCTCAACATTGAGACTGGGTGCCCAGGTCACATGGCCGTGCCCCGGGGAATACGGTCTCCAGGGCTGGGATCTGCCCTAGGGAGAGGGGCCATGCACCCCCCCAAAAAAAAATAGGCCTCACCCCAGTGAATGGGGTCCCCAGGGCCCAGATCAGCCTAGTGAGGGGGGCCGCATGGCCCGTCTGCCCCACCAAACATATAAATGTTTCGGCCGGGCTCTGGCGGATGGAATTCCTGGACTGCGATTGCCCCCATCCCCCCAAAAAAATAAGTAAATGTTTAAGCCTGGTCCCAGGGAATGGGATATCCGGGGCTGAGATCAGCCTGGGCAGGGCCAGGCAGCCTCCCTCCCACAAAAAAATGGAAATATTTACGCTGGGCCCTGGGGGATGGGGTCCCTGGGGCCGATATCGGACTGAGAAGGGGACCATATAGGGTTGGGTGGAGATTGGGGTTGGCCGCAGGGACTGGCCAAAGGCTAGGCCCTGCAGACAACCCCCGCTGCGTACGGCCAAAAGCCGTGTGCAGCATGGTGTTTGGGTGTTATAGGGGTTGGCCGTAGGTGCATATCTGATTGGGAAACGTTTGACTAATTTAAATGTTTCTTTTTTGTCTACAACCTAATTTGACCATTTTTATTCATCGGTGAAGTGTTGTGATTATAGTGGAGTGACCTGAACGATTTTGCTGGGGACAGATTGTTGTTTGCCATTGTTAGAAATGTCTGTGCATAGAAATGTAAAGTCACCTGAAAGGAAAAGCTGTAATATCTGTCCATGTGACTCACAATTCCAGTTTCATCAGACATACTGCAGGCCCCTTACTACCAGTGAACAGTAGACAGTGTACCAGTAGTATGAGTGCCCACATACAGCCAATATCAAAATGACAGTGATGTTAAGTGAAAGAAAACATTTTAAAAGAGTGGAGATATCTGATGTTGTCCTGTCAAGTAGTATTAGAGCCCATATTGTGGAATATGATGCTCTGTGTGGTTTCACATTTGACATTGTGCCACATTTAGGGTAACTTATTTTCTGTGTTGCAAGTTCAAATGCCACAGGCTCTCAATCATCCACACAAGTATGTCCCATTTCTGCACACACTTGTTCATACATCCACCAAATCCCTGCTCGGGCTGACACATAGCTGCCCTTCCATACTGCCTTTAGTCACTGTATGTGATGCAGACCATGGGTTCTGACTCTTAGGAGTTTAGGCTTACAGACAATGTAGCTGTGCGTGGGGTTATGTGCAAGGATTGTAGAGGTTGTTTAGCCTGTAGTAGCTCACAATGATTGTGAGAAATCAGGAGTGGGTCTCACAAAAGGAACTGTTTCTTTGCCTTGGCCTAGATGATGTTTTGGGCCTGAATTGGTAACATGAGGAGATAGACAATGCTGAGGGTGCTCAAATGAACACTGCAAATCAGTATTTCCTAGGAACCTCTAAATGTTCTAGGAAAAGACGGAGTTACTGCTTGTTGAATGCATGTCAGCAATGCTACAAAATTGTGTCATAGCACTACAGACAAAATGATTCACTCCAAACTTCTCTTCTTGTTCTTGTCTATCATCCATACAGGTCAACTCCCATCAAAAATAGGAAATATGGAAGACCATCGCCAAGAAGGTGCGGACCCTGGGACTACATAAGCAGGGCAGCCTGCATTGTTGGAAGAGGTGGGAGGACCTGCAACTCTCGACTCTCAAGTCTGCAGAAGGGCAGTCCTCCCAACAATCAAGCTGGTGCACCACTCCCAGTGCTCAATTTGAGCCAGTGGTTTTCGGTGGGGGGCATCAATGCTTATTTTTAAGGACCGGCACCTAGGTTTTTGGCATCAGGCATTTACTGTGAGCCAAAGATACATATAGGAAACAGGGAGGACAGGAAGAACAAAAAAGTGTTTCAAAGGGAGAAAGCAGAAAACTGCAAGAGGGTGCTAGAGGAGCAGGGAGTGGCTGTAAATGGATTAAAAAGGCCCAAGATGGCTTTAGGATTATGCTGCCTTAGTATTCTGTGCTCGTACATTTAATTGCAGCAGCCGCATGTTTTAGAGGAGAACTTTTGGCACTGGCATGTTTTATTTACACATGAAGCACAGCAGCACCCTGACCCCACTAATGGCCTGCATCCTTGCGGTGGTGTACCGGGAGCTTGATAGGCAGTTGAGAGCCCAACAGCAGGATAAAGGGGGTAAGTTATTGTCTTTAGATATTTTTGTTGTTTAACCTGTTTAATTTCCAGCAGTGTTGTATGGCATCAGCATGACGGTTGACACATTAAACGCACATGAGGATTTTTGGAGGTATAAGTTAATTAGACAGTGTCTGATTCTGTGTCTTTTTTATTGCTTTATGCTGAGGGTTGTCACTAGATTCCTCAACACAAGCCAAGTACTGTTTTGAGCAGACACATGGCTGCATGCAAACAAAGGGGTACCTGCATTTCATAGTGTCATGACGGACAGTTGGACCAAAAGTGACCCATTTAATGACTGTGGCAGGTGGGATCACCGAATCGAGTAGGCCATGTAGGCCCTGTTACTGGTGACATGGCAAACTGCGCACTTATGATGCAGTTGATATATCAGACTTAACAATGGTAAGTTGGTGCTAAGACACAATGATAAAGAGCATCTGTTCCAAAAGGACTGGAAACGTGTACAGTGGCATCATTCCTAATCTGGAACATGTTTGAAACCTGTTTGTACAGCCAATTTCTATTCAATTCATGTGGACAGTAGCAGGTTGGCATGAACCCTTATTCCTTCACAAATGTGCATGTAAGGCAGTGTGTGTGAAAAAAGTGAAATGTTATACCGGACTGCATTGAGTGCAACAGGCATGAATGTGCCCACTTTGGTAAGAGAGTTACAAGTCCTCCAAACAACATTTTGGTGTCCTTAGTTATGTCCAGATAGAAAATCAATGATGGTGAGAAATGTGATACTTAAAGGGATAATTGCAGATGTCACATAGATGTTGTGGAATCCCATCTTGAGAAGTCAATTTTAAGTCCAACACATGGCTGTTTTGGATGTGTGAATACATTTTAGCTTTGTAATGCAGTGGGTTACAAATGTCTGATGGTTTATGTGTTTACTCATGTTGTCAAAGACCTTTGTCATAGAGGGGACTGACTACAAGTGTATAAGAGAAAAAGGCATACATGATATAGGAGCTAGCATGGGGAATTTCTAGACTTTGAGCAAATGTTGTGTGATTAAAGTTCATGTCCACTTGTATTTGCACAGATACCATCAAACTGTTATATGTGTCTTTTCAGCATCGTCTGGGCAAGGTGATCGTGAGAGTGGCTATGTCGGTGGGGAGGAAGCTTGCCACAGTGGCTCTGGTGTGGACACCATAGACACCTAGGGAGCCAGTGCCATGGAGGGTGAAGGAACTGGTGCAGAGGCCACCAGTTTCGTCTTCAGAGTCCTCCAATGAAGACCAGTCCCGAGTGGTGGTGGACCCTGGAGTACCTGTTACACCTGCATCATCGTCTGCCACATATGTTTCTATCTCAGTCCTCCCTCTTGCTCTCCCCCATAGGCCGTAGTCACCCCCTAAAAGGGTTGGTGTCACCTGTGCTGCAGGCACTTCCCCCCTCCCCAGTGTTCCTGTCTGCGATCAATCAGGAGGCTGTTGTTTTTTGAAGGATGATCGTTGTAGCCCACAAGGCATTAGTGAGTGCCATCCAGGAGCTGGAGGGCTGGAATACCAAGATGCTGGCTTACCTAGATGGCATTCACAGTGCCCTGTCTGGCCTACAGCAGTAATTCCAGGGTCTGGCCTCCTTGTGAGCGCAGACTCCCACCCACCCAACCTCATTCCCAGACTCCCATTCCTTCCCAATCCAAAATCCTTCCACGCAGCCCTATCCCAAGTACACCCAAACATTTCCCTACACCCACTACAATGACCGCAAGAAGCACACCCTCTCACTGACATAGCAAAAACACAGACACGGACATACATAAGCAGACACCACACATCCCGTCCCCACAACAGCCACAAGCATGCCTACAGTCAGCACCCCCACCATGACACAAACATTTTCACCCACCACAGCACACCTGCAGATACCACACCCACCACGTCACAGACATCCACACTCGCCATTAGCATGCCCACAGTTAGCACACCCACCACTACACCAGCACCCACACACCAGCAACACACCCATAGACACCACAAAACACACACCACCTCTACAACAAACACATCCACACACACACATACTGAACTCAAACGCCCAGACTCACCCACTCACCAGGCCATCAGTAAAAACACAAATCAAAACATATAGCACATACACCAGAGCCTCAGGCACCCACACCTTCAACAGACATATGCACATCAGACACAGCCACTCCCTCTGCCTGCCAACCCGAACTCCCTGCAAACCACCCTACCCATTTTCCAATGGAAGATCTACATTTTGCCCTGGCCCTGACCCCTCCAAATCCCAATCCATGTCTTCCACATCCTAAACCACCTCTTGCACATCCCAAACAACTCCTCCCAAATCCCAAATGGCCCCTTCCACGTCCTACCCTACTAATCTCAAATGTAATTCCACCCCTCCCAAACTTTTTTCCACCCCTTCCAAAACACAACCAACCCTTTCCAAATACCAAACCACCCCTACCAAACTCAAACACACCTCTTCCAAACCCAATCACACCCCTCCCAAACCCAAGGACCCACCTCTCACTGGCATCATTGAGGTGCCTGCCTTCTGCTCCATAGATGCCCTTTCCAGAAGAGGTTTATTTTGGCAGTGACATTAGGAGGCAAGTTGTGGGCAACAGTGGACTGAAGCCCTAGTGAGTTTTTTATTATGTACAGATAATTTAATTTGTTTGCGAGAGAATTATCTCATGTATATAAAACATTTTTATTTTGAGAATACCTTTGTCCTTGCTTTCATTAATAAATGGTACCAATTGTTTGCTGTAATTTCTGTTAATGTGTGCCATGCACTTACTCTCATTTGTGACAGTGACCAGCAAAGTTTGTGGATTTTAGTTGTTTTCGTTTAAATTACCTACGTAAGTGTTGTACATTTGTGAAGGACATGTTTATTTTAGTGCAAGCATTCATGTTGTTACTGGACACTTCACCAAAATTATACGTTTCTGTCATTGTGACTGGAGAATGCATATGTATTTATTTTGACATTATGCGCCTGATTACAAGTTTGGCATTCGGACCACTAAAAGACCGCCATGTTGGCAGTCATACAGACTGCTGTATTACGAGTTACACTGGCAGAACCGCTAAAAGCATGTCAAAAAACCCACACAGCCAGTATCTATGAGGGCGGGAAATAGGCGGCCCGACCTCCAGTACTGACAACCCATCAACCAACCACCAAATGTATTACAAGTTAGAATTCGCAGTGGCAGACAACCGTAGCGGTCCGCCAGTGACGGTTTGAACCACGGAGGTTCATGCTAAACAGAGTAATACACAACACCACATTGGATGGATTTGAAGACAACACAGCTAACACAAATTGCCACACCCAACACATGCACACCATAAAACACACCCCTTCACTAACCACAATCCCTTGCATCTACAACACCACACACCCAAGTCAGAGCACATAAGAAAATCAGCAAACCATATATAAGGCACCCCAACAAATGTCCCTAAGCACATATCCCACACACTCCTATTTCCAACCACATCCATTTGCACTTCCCAACTCCACTAGCTCACCGTCACCTGTCATTTCCCACCACATATTTTTCAAACCCCACCATGTCACCCCAGAAAAATCCCCATTTCACTGAAAATTAGTTAAGAGTCATAGTGGATGAAATCATAAAAGTAGAGCCACATCTATTTGGAGCCCAGCACACTACTATCGCCAGGAAAATGGAAATGTGGCAAAGGTTAGTTGACAGGGTGAATTCTGTGGGATGACCTCAGGGGGGAGATCCATTCCATGGCATCCAGGCACCAGCTGCAGGTCCAGAAGACTGGCAGTGCGCCCCCTAGTCCCTTACAACTCACATTCTGGGAGGAGAAGGTCTTGGCCTGAGGGCTTGACAGGAATACCAGAGGGAGTGGAGTCTGGTAGGTCACAACACTAAACTATGTCACCAAAATGTATTGTTACGCATGCTCACTTATCGCCTTTTGCCATCTTCATTGTCGCCCCACTCACCAGCCCAGTGTCCACCTGTCCATAGACCCTGGTCTGGCACCCCAAATGTGAAGTAGACTCAGCTAGGGGAACAACATCTCTATATAGTGTGTGTAGTACAGGGGTTGACTGTACTACAATTTCCGGGAGGCACTGTTTTACAAGTCTAAAAACCAGATTAGTGTATCCTACTCAAAATAACCTTGTATGCCAACTCCTCACTGGAATGTGCCCACCTGAGAGGATGACATCTGTTTAGTGTGTGTAGCAGAGGCACTGACAAAACTGATAAGGGCAGGAGGCACTGCTACTGTCACTCCACTCAGCCAACACAGTGTCCTCTGCTCCAATGACCCTTGTCCCTGAACTCACCATTGAAGGGTACTCACTTGGAAGGATGACAATTGTACTTCAAATCCCTAATGATGTGTACTCACTGGGGGAGTTGGCATCTGTCAAGTATTGTGAAGCAATGGGAGTGACAGGACTGCAACTCACAGCAGGCAGTGCTCCCAAAATTACAAACAAAAATGTGTCCACTCCCAAAATACACCTGTGTACCAAATCATCAGTGAAGTGTACTCACCTGGGAGGAAACCACCAGTATAGTGTGTGCAACTCACAGGAGGCTCCCTTACTATCACTCCATACACCAGTCCAATGTACACTTGCAAATATACCCTTATTCTGGAAAGCGCACATGAAGTTTACCCTGTCTGGGGGGTTGACATATAACAAGTGCATGAAGTACAGGGAGTGTCATGACTGCTAAGGCTAGAAGGCTCTGTCTCCTTAAATCCAAACACAAGCTCACTGTGCCTCTGTCCAAAAATCATTCTTCGTTAACTTCCAATTTAAGTGTACTCACCTGAGCGGATGACCTATGTATATTGTGTGTATTACCTGGAGTAACATGACAGTCGATCCCAGGAGGGCCAGTCCCTGCAACTCCAATCACCAGGCCAGTGTCCATATGACATTCCAGATCTGTCTGTGTGCTCGTTCCCCACCTGGGAGGGACCAAGATATGGATCATGGTACACTCAGTGAGGTGGCTAACCACCTAGATCCATCTTGAGCAGCTAAGGCAAGATGAAAATATTGTGGACAGGAAAGACAGCTCAACCTGTGTGCAGCAAAATATTGTACAAATCAAAGGCCTCATGATGCATCACCTGAATGGTATTGACAGCAGACACATTCACAATGCACTGACCATATGATGACAACAATCACATACACAGCAAACTCTTGGGTTTGCCTGCATAACAGTCTACTAGGCCAAAAAATGATTAAAACCCCAGTCTGTCCAGACACTGTTTTGCCTGCACTGCTGGCAAGATGTAAGTCTATGACCATCATCCCAAGTGCCAACAAACTCATACATTCTGCAGCTGGTTTACGGAAAAGGAATTGGTATGTTACTCAAATTCCAGGTCAGTACAATTGATATCATTTGTACCTGTTACATAATGTAAACCTGCAAATTCAGTGTGTACACTGCCTTTGCTAATTGTCACTTTAAACTGTTGGAGGTAGATGTCACAATGTAACATTGTATCTCTCACATCAACAGGCCTCGCTGCTACTGGGAAAAAGGAGACCACTCAAGAGACTGCCACTGCCCCTTGGAGGAAGCCCTCAGTGAGGACAACACTCCTGGACGTTTGGACGTTGAGGACGGTTCTGGCACATCTGGGCAACCTAGTCAGATGACACCAGTGATCCTCACCGTGACCATATCGAGTCCTCCCAGCCCGGCTGCATCAACATTGCAGGCAGCCATTCATCCCCAACCTGTGTCCCAAGGTCTGGAACAACCATCTCCTACACCCCAGTCCAGGATCCTGAGTCACAGCAACACACTCCGACAATGATGGTCCTGGAACCAACGGTAGGAGGCAAGCTATGCCAAGGGCTCAGGCACATGGGGGTAGGGTGCTTGGAAGTATGTTGTGGGCCGGTGGCATGAGGCTACTAGGGATGGTCCGGGCCAGGACACCATCAACCAAGTCTTGGAAGCCTATCAAGAATCCCAAGGTGTGATGGGCCAGGTACTTGCAGAACTCAGGGAGATCAAGCAACTGCAGAGGGACTTCCATTGCGAGTCTCTGGAAAAGTGGGAGGCCACCAACACAATCCTGACCTCCCTTTCAGGGGTGTTCAGGGAGATCAGCAGTACCCTGATCAGGGACCGTGAGCAACAGCACAAACAACACCAGTCCGGTCAACATCTGTTGCAGCCACTGGAAGGGAGTTCCTGTCAGGGGAAGGATCCGCCTCAGACACCTCTGCCTCTGTAGCAGCAGTACCCCCCCACCCACAAGCGGGTATATCCACCCAAGTATCAAGGAGGTGCTGATGGCAAGACACAATCCACTGCCAGCAAGTGACCTCTTCCTGAAGGAAATCCTTTCTGGGCACATATTTACTCTGTTGACTGTTTTTTGACCACCTTCCATTTCCTATGGTAGTAGGACACTGGACTTTGAACTTTACATTTTGTGGCATCTACTAATATGATTTCATCTATCATGACTGATTCCTCCACTTTACTTTCCTGTTGCATCACCCAATTATTTCCAGGACCTAAGGCAATAAACTCACCTATCACTAAAACATTGCCTGCTACCTTCTTTTCCACATTTTGAAATGTAGAAATGTAAGCACATGTGATGCACATGGGGAAGACACATGATGGAAGTGGAAGGATGGATATGTCTCAGGTAGTGTCATGCTGAGGATTACTTGCAACTCAATGATACAAGTGTCTGGTCACACCAAACTTTTATTGCACTGTACAGCACATAGGCTGTTGAAACGTCTGGAATGCTGTATCCAAGAATGGCTGAACCGTATTGAGTCAGGCTAGATATCCCAAGGTACCATACCCCAGACCACAGAAGAAAGGCTTTGTCAGACCCAGTCCCATAGAATAGGCTAACAGACTGGTGGATGTTGTCACTAGTTTGAGCTTTATCACATACCAAAACCTGGTCGGCCTACATAACATACACCATGGCACAGACAGATGGCAGTACAACAATCGCTGATCATATGTCCATACCATTACAATGACCAAGCATCTGGTGGTGTGATACAAACCTATGTCAGTGCTGTGGCACATCACAATGCATGGATTGCACTTGATGAGAACACATTTCAAGGCCATATGATCACACACATGAGACAATTTGACCAGTACACTATATCAAACCAGTGTATTCTGCAGTTCAGAATTGCTTCCACCCACACCTTAAATCTGTGACCAAAATTACCTGGATCAGTCCATGTCCAGTTCACATGTCAGAACAGTAACAGATACCTGCCAATGTCTCAACTCTGAAATGCCCACATGAGGATGGCATGGTGAAGGTACCTGGTAAAGAAACAATACAAGGAGTTTAGGCAGTAAAGTTGATATCTAAGTCCAAAACCTCATACCAAACATCAGTAGATCAACTTACATTGCAATGAGACTGACAAACAAAGCAGATAATCAAGCTAGTGAAATGTTCAAGTCTGAATCAGCAAGCAAACCTTGGCTGTACACTGCAGAGCATAAGATCCTTTGTCTTTTAGGAACAAACCCTTCTCAACATATCCTGACAATGCCTGTTCCTCAGACAGCCACAGTAATCACATAACATTACTTACTTACAAGTAAAGTAGTGATTGATGAGATCTGCCCGCAAGCCTTCACCAGCCTCTTCATCACTGTCATCCTCACTTGGAATTTCAGGACTCTCACCCAGTGGCACTGTGTCAGCGAGACCAAATTCTCAGGGTACACGCGTTGTTGTCAATAGGCCCACCTCCTGGCAGCTCCAACTCTGCAAGCCTTAATAGCGCAGAGTCTTGGAGTGGCCAAGTGGGGGGTAGGGAGTTAAGGAAGGGTACAGCTGGGAAGGAGACCTGCAGAAACAAGAATCACAGATACTACAAAGAAATATCAATCACAGAACTCTTCGGAATCTGTCAACTATATATCCAGCAGAGGCTTGGAACAATAGTAAATCATAGCGCCTTTCATAAGTTTCAAAGAAATGAAAGGTAAACACGGTATTCACTCAAAGAAATGTTACTTCACATTTCAAAAACTTTCCAAGATACACAATTTCAGTTGTGTCTGTATTTTACATTAACCATAATCAAATATTCCCTTGAGTTCAAATTATTGCCTTAGCATTTATCCATAACCATTTAAACCTCTTCTGAATAACCGCGCTTATACAATGTATCTCTGTCACTACCGAGACTCCACAAGTAAGCAGCTGAAGTTGAAAAGTGACCGCGAGAAAGTGGTAACGCTGTAACAGCAAAACATTCGCTTAGTTTGTTATCAATTTAAATATTTACAGCTGATTGCCAAAGATTACTACTTTCTCCCAAAAAAAGAATATCAACCTTTAAACAGTTTTATCAAATAAGAAAACGGATAATGGAAGCTAGAAACCACCATCCGTCTTACCGCCCTGAATGTCTGCAACTCGCTGCTTCAAATGCCTCAACACGGGGAAATCCCAAGTGAACAAGCAGGAACATGGAAACACCCGACTTCAAACAGAAAAGCTCCAGTCCTCACGAGATCCTCAGAATAGTGAGCAGTGAGAACTGGGCGGGACAACTTAAATAGACTTATGCCCCACTCCATGTGCCACACCCAAAGTGCCCCACCCAAGACGGCTGTAATAAAGATACTGGGACCAATGCCATGAAATAAAGATAATGCACGTATAGCGCGCTGTAGCAGCTACTAGATTCTGCAAATAACAGTTTCTGGACTAAGACTGTGTGGTGAAAACATTAATGCACGGATTCTGGCATCAGGCGGGCCCTAGAGCGTGCGCGCAGCCATGGTGTTGACACACTGCTAGCTTCCCCTCATCTGGAATGTAAAGGATATCCCTCCACAGAGCAATGTTGTGTAACATGCGGCAGGCCACAATGATCTTACAAACGTTTTCGGGTGAGTAGAGGAGGGCTCTACCTGTCTTGTCAAGACACCTAACTCTGGCCTTCAGGAGTCCAAAAGTCCGCTCTTCCATGGACATCGTTGAAGTGACTTTTCTTGGCATAGTTGGGTTCCTCACCGGCATCAACAACCATGGATGGTTTGGACATGCAGAATACCCTATTAAGAAATGGGAGAAATGTGCAACTGTGAGTCCCTCTCATTGCAATTTTTGCAGCAGACATTGCACACAAACAAACAAAACATATGTGACTTACCAACCAGCCAGGCCCTCTCTGGGTACAGTTGTGACATCAGCTGTGGAATCGCACTGTTCAGCTTAATGAAGGCATCATAGTCTGAACCCAGATAATGGGCACAGACCTGTGAAATGTAGAGGTCCACCAAACAAACAACTTGGACATTGATGGAATGGAAGCTCTTTCCGTTATGGTACATGAGTTCATTCCCATGCGGTGGAACCAAGACAACATGTGTACCATCAATGGCTCCCACCACATGTGAGATGTGTGCCAAACCATAAAAGTCTGCCTTCACATGGTCGAAATCCTCATGTTGAGGAAACCGGATGTAGCTGTACAGGTGTTTCAACACTGCTGTGAGTACATCCTTACAAACCAGACTGAACCTGAGCTCAGGCATCCCAGCAGATAGGGCCACTGTATTTTGGAAGTACCCTGTGGCTGGGAAGTGCAACACTGTCATAACGTGTGCAATGGGTGGGATGATTGTTGGATGATGAATGGCAGGCATCAGATCTGGCTCCAACTGGCGTCATAGATCCATGATTGTTTGCTGATTCAGACGGTAGATCTGGATGATGAGGCATTCTTCCATTATCTGAATGTCAGACAGTGGACGATATACAGGAGGTTGACGCATCCTCCCACTCCATGGATCCCTTTGTATGACAAGAAATGATTTTAGCCATCATTCAATGTGTCCCTTGCAACATGCATGATGCATGTCAATGGCAAACTGTGACAAGGCATGTCGTAAGTTGAGGACATGATACACACTGCACATCACTGTAAATCACACAGAAGAAACATGTTAGCCCCTTCGCTTTGCAACACATGTGTACACGTAATATTTCTGGTAATCAATAATTTGTGCATGAAACTTACCACTTGGACTGTGACTTCATGTCGCAATCTTTAAAATGATCTTTGTTGGGGGGACGGTGTCCCAAAACAAATTGCCATATGTGCCTAAAAATGTTTAAAAATGGTGTCTGATCAGTTGGAGCTACATGACAGGACAGACAAGTTGTGACACATCTTTCGGAGGTATATAATGCACTTTAGGCCTCTAATATGGCAGCTGCCTGACCTACTCCACTGGACATTAGGAACCGTCTGCAACCGTCATGGTGGTAGGTGGTTGCAATGGTGGTGGACACAGCCATAGGCCAACGTTGTTACCAGTGGCCGTCGAGAACCAATGGCTGTGTTTGCCGGGAGTGTCTGACGCGTATGTGGCCGGCGTGAATACCGTGTTCTGCAAAATCCCTCACTTGACTCCTGACACTGCTAGCAAGACCTCCACTACCTGAGCTGCTGTGTACCACCTCTGGGAGCAATCATGCCACATCCAGCAGGTGATAGAGCCCCTGCCTTCCCCCCAGAGGAGCTGGAGAGGCTGGTCACAGACGTCCTATCCCTAAATGGACAGCTCTATGGTTCACCAGAGGAGCAGTTAAGTGCCTAATGTCCACATTTAGTTTTCTATACTTCACTATATATTCTGTCCTCACAGGCTAGATTGTGCCCATGTGTGCCAGAATGTGAAGTCAAGGCCATGGAGGCGCAGTCAGCATGGCATCAATGGAAGAGTCACTGTGCATGCATCAGTGTTTCGTGCCAGATGTTGAGTCCTATTGTTTGGTGTGTTCCGAATGTACCCTGATCTACCTTATGTTTGATGCCCAAAAGTGGGTGAGATGACATCACAGCCATCCCCAAACATCTCTTAAAACTTGGTTGTTGTCAATGTGAGACAACATGTATTTGAATGACAGCATGAGCTGTGTATGCCTGCTGTATGTGTGAGATGTGTGTAAATTGAGCTGTGTGTACTTAGTCACTGAAATTTCAAAACACATCTGGCCTTGCTAAAATGCTGTCTTGAAGGCATATCCTCACTCACCGTGGCCTTCAGCTTGCCACATACACACCACATGCCAAATTGCTGTTGGCAACATAATGTACTGTCATGCATGGAAGTGATGGGAACTGAGTTTCATGTAGGTTCTGTCTGAACAACCTGCAGAGACCTGGGACTGTCAAATGTATCTCCCAGGATGAGTCCAAGTCTAGGCTGGTGTGGATTCACTTTTGCTATGCAACAATGGCACTGAGCCCAACCCCTGTATTCCAGTTGATCCTGCCTTGTGGAGAAATCTAGGCTATGTGTTATTTTGCAGCTTATTGAGACCCAATATGAGTATGAAAATGTTTTAGGGGAGAGTTGATGATCTGTGACCAACCTGCACTTGGCATCAATGTCAATGGGTATATCTGTCTCATGACAGGTCCCTTACTCACACAGCCCTGTTGTCACCTTCAGACAGGTCAAATTAATCCTGTGCAGGCAGGCTTATTTCATAAATGATAGTCCTACAGTGCAGAGTGTTGATTCCTGGGAAGCCATGATAAGTGATTCAGTAGTTTGGTCACATGTCGGCAAATGTATAATTCATGCCTTCGTTTGTTGGATGCCACCTCTGTAGTATGGACACATATGTCCAAAAGCATGTTCTGTGGCACAAGTACATGCCACAAATCCTCACCCCCTGAGGTGGCATGAATGTGCATTTGTAAGTAAGTCCACATGTCCACACATGGACTGGGTATTCACTTACTGTACCCACCATGCCAGTCCCATCATCGTTACCCATGTGTAGTGTTTGTGTTTGTACTCTGGCAGTAGCCTGTAGGAACTGCATGCAGAGAATCAATCTCACAGAGTATGAGTGTTTTAATGCATTTATGCCTAAGGAGTCTACCTTTCAGGAGTCCCAGAGGTGTGATGTGTACCATAGTTCCTCAGATGTCAGGCAGGTTGCTAAAGCATGTCCCACTAGATGTCAGTTGACTTGTCTTGTCATTGGAGGGCCTGAATAGGGTGGTGGGTTGGTCAGCAGATTGGGAAGTGTTTGTAGTCATGTCCCTGTACTCAATGGCTATTATGTGCCACACTTGGGCAGTTTGGGCAAAAGAAGAATGTTCTTAGCTTTATGTACTGACATATATGTGACTCAGCCACTTAGGATGAGACTTCTGGACATAATTTCTTCTCTTGTGTTTTGCATCCATGCAGGTCAACACCCATCAGAAGAAAGGGATTTGGAGAGCAATCACTAAGAAGGTGCGGACTCTGGGAGTCTACAGCTGGCGGAGCGCCCACTGTGGCAAGAGGTGGAAGGCCCTGAGGCACTGGGCCCAGAAGATTGTGGAAGCCCAAGTGAGGCTGTCCTCCCAATGTGGGTGGGGTGCCCATTGGACAATAATCCCCCTAATGGCCCGCATTCTGGCAGGGGTCAATGTGGAGCTTGATGGGCGTTTGAGGGCAGCACACCAGCCATAAGGGGTGAGTACACAGCAAATTCCTGCCTGTCCCATTGCCAGGTGATTGAGTGAAGTACTGACTGCTCCACCAGAGATGAGCAATGTGTCACACAGTAGATGGGAAATTGTGTTGACATGTAATGTGTATCATACTGGTGTGCCTTGCCTTTTGGACCTGAGACCTAGTACAAAACTGGGGGGAGATCCTCAAACCAATTGCAGGGACCACAAATGGCTGTGAACAGTGATCATTCATGTACTGTTTGTTGTTGTAGTGGGTGTAATTTCCAACCTACAGATCACTACCCCTAAATGTTCCAGGTCAAAGGTAAGTAGGTTATGGATGACTGTCCTCTGCCATGTGTCTGGGTATAGGTGTATGTAGACATCTGCCAACCGGAAGCTAGTTATCTTCAGTATATGATGGGTGCTGTGCCTCACTGCAGTCTGTGATGTGTAGGTGTCCATCATACATGTGACATGGCTTACATGGCTAATTGTTGCAGATGTAACAATCTACTTTACCTTTGTAAGTGAGGAATTTCCATTGACATGAATCATGACTGTTGCCAACATTCCTTGTGCCTACGTGTCAGCATGTTTCCTTTTCTCTTTAGGAAACTTTCATAATCTGCAATTTCATGCATGTTCTACCCATGTTGATGGGGTGATGTCTGTATACCCTCACATATATGTTCATGGAAAAGTGTTTGTGGAATATTACAGTTACAATGGTTGCACATTTCATGTTGTGCCACAGATAGGATTGTGTCACCATTGTTTATTGCCTGACAGACACCTTCATGCGTTATTGCATGTTATTTGGTATGTAGAACTGCAGTAGCAATGAGGGACATGACAGTTAGGCCCAGATTGTGGAGCCCCTCTGTGTTTATATGTGCCCTTGATGTGGATTCATGTGTAAAAGTGCACTGCACATGTGTAATGGTTAAGGTTTGCAGCCTGACAGTTGGCATGCGTCATGTTGACATCACATGTGATTGGCTACAGGCAATCATCCCCAGGCACCAGGGTTGGCATGTCCAAGGTGTGGATAGTGATGTTGCTTCTCATTAGACAACAAGTTGAGGTCCTTCTATAAGTCCTTGCAAGTTCTGTGTCCCTCCAACAAGTAAAGGACAGATGGTTACTACAGAAACACTCAGTTATGTGATTGTAATTGGTGTCAGACAGTAATGTTGACTATCCTGGGGCTTACTGATTCATTGTTTTGTGTACTCTGGAGACATCTCTCCTTGACATATTGAATTTGATGTCAAAAGTGTTGCTTTCAATGGAACACGTGAGGCCTATCTCAGTAACATGGGTACCACCTCCTTGACTCTATTGGGACAGGTGTCACTTGTTGAAGTGTACACTGTTGAAATGTTTCTAATGTGACATGGGCATTTTCATGTCACCTACTCCATGATTTTTCACTTTTGTGATCAACATAGCAGGATTCCCTGGCATCAATTGTAAATGTTGGTACATTACGTATGTGCCAAATAGATGTGTGCAAGACTTTGTGTGTGTAATGTGGGAATGGACTTTACAATGGGATACTGTTATTTGCTAAAAGTTAAATTAGGTCTGCTGCATGTGGCACAGCTTTGAGAATGGAGAGGTCTCCTAGTTGTTGTATCGTTACTGTAATTGCAAGACTTCAGCCATGCAATTGTAGTTGTCTCAGATCCTGATTTTCCTGGGGTCCCCTTTAGTGAATGGAGATGGCGTTCATGCATATGTTTTGACACATGTATGTGACACTTAGATGTAAGTTTTTGCTGGGGCCTACCTGACATATTGGTATTGCATGTCAATCAGAGTTCTGATTGAAGTGTTATAATGGACATGTTATGTTCCTATTTCTCTTTCTGTTTGCAGCATCAGCACAGGCCAGCGAAGGAGACGGCCCCGATCCAAGTGGGGAAGCATCTGGCTACGGGACCTGAGGTCAAGACACCACCAACACATAGGAACCCAGTGGCCGGAGGGCAAAGGGGCACCAGGGGGGAGAACGGGACATTGTCATTATCCTTGGATTACTCCTCCAGTGGCCACTCACTACTGGTGGCAGACCCATCAGGGCATCCTGCAGTACCATACTTGTTCGCCAGGCCCATTCTATCACCGCCCTCCCTCTTGCTCCCCATCCAGATGGCCATGCCCACTCACCCAAGAGGGTAGGCATCTCCTTCGCCGCAGACTGTCCTACAGAGATCTTTTCAGGCTCTGGCCTCCACACTGCCGGCAGCCAGTCACCCTCCACCTTCTGTCCCCTCCACCTCCCTCTTCCCAGTCCAAATCCCCCTTCACCTACCTACCCACAGCACATATACAGATCTGCAGACAAATGGAGTGCACCCAAACACAAGCACAACAAGACACACTGACACGCACACAAATATCATCCACCCACAGACATAGCAACACTCACTACTTCCCCTGGCACCCCACATCTCACACACAACATCAACCATACCCACAGGCACCACCACAACAGTCACTGACACCTCCATCACACCTATCCTACCTGCAGACAACACCACAACCGACCTGCAGAAACCACAACTACCAACACACATGCATCTACCACATCCACCATACCTGCACTCACCACACCAACAGACACCCACCACAGAATCCCCCAGCACCTCCACCCCCCATAAGCCAAAGACACATAAACGCCCTCACTCACCTACCCAACAGACACCCCCACACACAAGCATACCTCCCATAAGCATGCACCCATGACATCCACACCTACACATCAGACAACTACTCCCTCAGCCTCCAAATCCTGACCCCCTTTTGATGACCATGCCTTGTGTGTCCCAAAAACATTTTTTTTTTACCTTAACCTTTGCCCTGTTCTCCTCACCCACAATCCCAGACCCAGAAAGACCCCAACCAGCTCCCAGGATATCCCGTCTACCACCAAGGCCCCCCCTGTCCCCCAACAAGTACCCATACCTTGTCCCTGAAGAAGAATCCCACCTGTCCCAAGAAGAAGCCCACCCCACCCAAGAAGATCACCCCTCCCAAGCCCAAACCTCCCCCTCCCAAATCAGATCTCTAACCCCTCTAACTCCTCACCACTACCCCTGGATAATCCATGAAGTCCCTGCCTGACCTCCTGATGCCCCTGCCTGTGGAGATTCCCTGGTCGGTAGGAGTCAAGTGCTATTGGCACAATACTGTGATATTATGGACCATAAAATGGACTGGCCAATGGCCTTTATTCAAATTCATTTTTTCATAATAAACCCAAGTAGTTGTTGGTTTTTTGGGTACACCTTTGTCCTTCAATTCGTTTTGTACCTTGATCTTGTTCCTGAGTGATTTTGATTGTGTGCCTCCAGTTGTGTGTGTTTGGGTCTGCTTGCTGCACCATGTGCTGTTGTTAACAGTATGTGAGTTTGTGTGCAGTTCTGTTGTCCCCCAATAGAAGGCTATATGTTGTGTGTATAGTTATGCGTGTGTAAAAGCACTGGTGGTGTCATGGCATATGGGAAGTATTCCTTTTTGTGTTGTTCAATGTGTGCAGATATTGTGTTGGACCTGTCCCCCTGATATGGCTTATGTATACATGTGATGTGTGTCATCTTGGGTTTTGCTTGTACAGACATGGATTGTGTTAAATTGTGCTAGCTGTGCTTACATTTGCCTGTGCATGTGTCCATTTTGGTGTGTGTTCCTTGCAGTCAGTTCCTGTATAGGTATGTCCCATGCAGTGGGAGTTGTATGTGCTTTTTTGACTTGCCCTTCCCCATTGTGCAGATGTGCATGACTATTGGTTTTAGTATTGTTTGTCCCTGAGACTCCTGTAGGGCCATTTCCTGTGGACATGTTGTTTGGGGGCCTATCATGGTGTTATATATCCCAGTGCAGTCTCCTTCCCTGGGTGATCCAGATGGCCCCATCCCAATTGTGTAGGTATAGTTGTCATGTTGTTCTTGGTCTTTTTGTTTCTCTGTGGTTTGTGCATGGCATTGTGCTTCCATTGTGCTGCGATGTGTGTGATGTCCATTGCAGGGTTGTTTACTGGTTGTGTTGTTTGTGTTCAATGCCACATCGCTACATATGTGTTGTATGTGAGGACAGTCCCTAGTGAGTGGTGAATGTGAGTATGTGAGTTGTATTTGTATATGTGCTGTAGGCATGTTGTTGATGTATGTGACAATGTTGTATAGCCTTCACTGTCCCTGTGCCTGAGCTGTGCTGCGATGTCTATTTATGTAGTGTTGCAGTGCAGTGTGAGTGTGCTGGCCAAAGTGTGCGTATTGTGACTGTGTCCGAGTCCGTGTTGATGTATGTCTGCGAGTGTGTGTTGTTTGAGATGTGTATCTGCTGCCCGTGGCATGGCCCTCCATGATGTGTTCCCCAGCGCTCATAGCTCTCTTTTACGGTTGGTGATGCAGGTAGGTGTGTGTACTTACAGTTGTTGGTGTCCACAACTGTTGCGTAGGTTCTCATTATTCTAATGAGACTACTGGAGTATGAGCGGCAGAATCACCTGCGGTGTGTGGGAGACTGAGTCTGACCCACTACGATGACACCTGTTGCCCAATCTGGATTTTGCTCTGGCCAACTAGCAGTGCCTCATCTCTACCCAAGGGCAGGGAGGATTGCGCAGCCGAGCGCATTACATAATTGATTTCTCAGGGAAACCGTGGTCACTCAGATCTTCATCCATTTCTCTCAGTTACATTAGTCTCACATTCACAATGACAAACAGAGGCCAGTATATATTTTATTAAGATTTTAATGAAGCGACTGCATCTTAGATAGCAAAGCATGTGCTGCAATAACCAGGATGATACAGCATGACAAGATTAAAATCGTGACAAGGAGAGTAAAGCATAAAAATAACGCTACCGTATTGTCACTAGAGTCAATAGACTAATTCCTACCTAGGCTATTTATAGAGCACAGCGTGTTAAGCTCTAATTCTGCCCTTTAGGTTCCCCTGGAAGACATCATCCCGCATACCTGAGCAAAGGCATAACTGTAGCAAAGCGTTAAGCAATCAGCATACAGTCGTGGTTCTCTGGCTGGAATCTCCTTCTAACGTGTAAGGGGCAGGGAAGTGTTTTTATGATAAAACAGCTGAGGTTCTGAGAAAACGTCCCTACGTAAGGATGTGTGTTTTTCTATGAATGTCAGAGACAAAACTTGTACCACATTCACCGGCAACCTATCTTACTACAGCCTCGAAACAAGCACAGAGTGAGCAAGAATGTCTTGTTTGAGAACGTAGTGCTGGCCTAGGCAAATACAGCCAGATAAAGAAAAATAAAACAAGACCGCAAAAGTGGCTATTGTAAGAATAATAAAATGAAGCTGATTAAAATATATCTAGGTTAAAGTGCACAGCGGCAGGCCTAGTATGCTAAAATAACATGCATGGAGCTATAACTAAAATGACTACACAACACAACAACGTTGGTTTTGATGTCTTCCAGTGATCAGCAGCAAAGGCATGACGTTTGTGAAGGGCTCCATGGCGGCTCTGGACGTGTAAAGCTGCCTGCAGGTGAGTATCTCCCTTCATACTGTCCGTATCTGCCTTCTGATACATGGTGGTTAGACCTCGTAATGTGTCCGGCAGAAACACTGTCTTCACCGGGCTGTTTGTGCTTCATCTGCACCGTGGCGGTATGTGCTGCCTGTCAGTGCCGGTGGACCGCTGGCGGTCTTCTATTGGTACGACCGCCTAACTCGTAATACTGCAGTCACATTTGCCAGACCGATGATGGTCAGACCGACAACATGGCGGTCCCGGGACCGCCAAACTCGTAATATGGCCCTATGTATCAATGATACATATGCATTACACAGGGAACCAGGCACTTCACGGTTAAGTGACATCTAATGTTTGTGATATATTGCACACACCAATGGGACATGTGACCTTCGAACATCTCTACCATATTTGCAGTTTAGAGGTAAGATTGGTAGTACATTCTGTGTACACTCACTTGTAGCATGTTGTAGTGGAATTGCTACATTATCATGTGATTATTTGGTTCCTGTTAGGTATACTGTTTCAGTCAATGCTTTTGATTTTATTGGGGGATTATTGCACAAACCTGTGCGGACACATTCCTCTTTGTGATTGCAGTGACTTTTTGTGTAAGTGTCCATTGCCATGAAGGCAGTCCCTACCAGATTGGTGGGTGCTACTTATATTTTGAGGTCTGTTCTGACACATTTTCTAAATACAACATTACACACATAAGCATTGTGCATCATTATGGTGTTGTTTGCCAAAAATATTTACAAATGCACAAGTCCAGTGCTACCGTGAAGCAACAAATTATGAGGATAACACATATGACCGTGAATTAACTTTCGTTCCGGCGATGACAGTTGGATTTCCATCTTGGCCCTAGCCCAGGAGTAACACCAGGACTGGTATGACCGGGGTTCATGGTGGCAAGAAATGTGGAAAGCATAAAAAGTTGAGCTTTGTCCTTTTATCCTTCCCAATCCGCCAACTCAGGTGTGGAGGTTAAGCTGCCACTGTTGCATTGGAGGGAAAGGGCTTACCTGTTCCAGTTGAACAGTACCACCTAACCTCAACTTAATTCCTGGAAAATAGACCCAAAATAACACCAATAGACTACAAAATAGAGGGTAGTGGTAGAGAAAATGCCCAATAAATGAAACTAAAAAAAGACTATCTCCCCATAGAAATCAATGGGAAGTATAGTAAAAATGTTTAATAAATGTAAAAAATGTAAAAAATCATTAAAAATGTTAAACATGTCAAACAATGTTGTGAACAAATTAAAATAAATGTAAAGTATGAATTAAATATTAGTATAAAATATTGACCATTATTTCATATATATTAATAAAGAATATGTTGAAAAACTGTATTTAAAAAAGGGACAAATGTTTTAGAGTTGTAATTAATGCAAAATATAATTTGAAAATGTACATTGCACAAATATTTATAAAATCTAATTTACTTTATAATTGCTTTTATTTTTAATTACAATTATATCAAAATGTAAAACTGTGCAATAAAGTTACATTGTCAAAATATGCCATTTTAAAAATGTGTGGGACACCTTTTTATTATACTAAATGTGGGTAAAGTCTTGGAAACTGAAAGGGTGACATTTACTATTTCCACTCCAATCTAAACTAACTTGGGAAAGGTGTTGGACACAAGGCATCTACAATGGGTCGCCGAGAAAGCGGAGATCCAGGAGGTGAATCCAAGGGTTGGATTGCCATTCTCCTTACAGACCGAGAAAGAGGGTTTGAATTTGAGACTGAGTGTCTGTGACTGATTACTCTTACAATCTGGTGTTATGGTGTAAACTATATTCTGAATGTCTAACCCATCTCACGTCCTTGAGTAAGCCTTGGACTGCTCTGTCTCGCTACCCTGAGAGACACGTGGTTATCCAATTTTGGGTCCACTACTAGTACTGTGGCCTCAGGACACGAAGGGGGAACAACTCCAGCAATTGGAGCCCAGTAACCCCTGACTAACCTGGTGCGCTAGGATCCCAGTCGTCACATACCTCATTACTTTTCACTAAAATGTTTGACTGTAATGACCTTGGGATGGCACTGTCGTTGTCACTGTACATTTTCATTCTGCTTGATTTTTCTCCTCAGGGGTGCTGTCATACAAGTGATATTCAGCTGTAGCTGTGTAGGGCACGGGGTGCCCCTAATCTCACTGCTAGGGCTGGGACCCCTCAATCCGGTAGATTTAAGGGGGGCGGTCCAGGACTGGGTGGTGGCCTGCGATCATCCCCTAATGACGCAGGTAATTTCGTATATATGTGCATAGATAGAATGGTACCGTGGAGCCAGATCTGAGTGCTGTTCAGCCAATGACCGCGTGATTTTAAGCTGCTCATCGTGTAAATACTGCGGTTAGTTGTATCCTTTTTTAGTATAAGTGGGTCATTTTGAGTATATTTAAGAACATATCAGAATTGTTTCATGAACCTGTTTTTATGGTTTGTGTTTGTTCTCCTAAATAGTTTCCTATTCTATGTTGAAAAAATACAATCTTAGAACCAAGTGTCATTGACTCGGTTGGGAAGGAAGGGCGGGAACCAGACGAGGCCTTTCCGTAACCTGCAGGTGATTGGACTCACAGCTGGTTCTCTAAAAAAAATTGCATACTTAAATAACTATAACTGCAGGGCTTGTTCCTTCTAGGCATGGCATTAACATGTGAAGGTCATGCCTCGTTCAGATAAACAACAGCGTCTGCAGCATGGGAATGTTCTCTTTAAAATGTCAAGCGTGAAGAAATACAAATTCCAGCTTCGAGTCCTTTGAATTTGAAATGTCAAATGCTGCTGTCTTAAACATTTAATTGAATGGAAAAATTATTAAACCTTTCAATTATTTTGAAATGGATAATACTAATCGCCCCTCTGTAATGAAGGTTAACACAACACTCTCTAGGAAAAGACATGTTTTTCATCACCCATAACTTCTCTCCCATTTTACCACTGTGTACCAAACTTTGGGAAACGGCCACACAGCACACTGACTTTCATATTACCCAGTTTGTCGCTAGTTCGTCAAGGAGGAGTCACAAGGGGAAGTAAGGGGTCATAAAAACCTCCTGTCTATGCTGTTAAAAAGCAAACCCCCAAATTTCTACACAAATAAAACAGGAAAAAACGATTAATAGAACCACACCAATCCACACTTGTATTGCCAACATTAATTTGATGCCTTTTATTTGTTTAGTGTATTTTCGTTGTCGCTAGTTCGTCAAGGAGGAGTCACAAGGGGAAGTAAGGGGTCATAAAAACCTCCTGTCTATGCTGTTAAAAAGCAAACCCCCAAATTTCTACACAAATAAAACAGGAAAAAACGATTAATAGAACCACACCAATCCACACTTGTATTGCCAACATTAAGTTGATGCCTTTGATTTGTTTAGTGTATTTTCGTTGAATCGTTTCAACTTTAGAATGAAAAGATACACCTATTGCACATATGCGGATTATACGTTTGGTGCATGTGATTTGTTCACGCTTTTCTTACCTCGTACTTTCCATGTGTGGGTGCGCTGTACTCCTAGAAAGTCTGGTGCGCCCAGATATTGGGTGAATTGGGGAGGGTGTTGATCTCAGTTCATCAGGCAATGTGTCCCACGGACAATTTCAAAATTACCTTTCAAAATACAGTTAATAGGAAAAGGACTGACTCAAAAAGTGAGTTTTAGAACAGAAGTTAAACAAGCATTTGCAGTGCAATGGGTCTCGCATTTGCTCGAGTTAGAGCTATTAGCGTTGTAAACTCCTAACTGGACTTTTCTTGCCACATAAACTGAAAATGAAAAGTAAAACAGTTTCACATAAGCGAGCTGACGGCCACCATAAGCCTGAAGGAGAGACACGAAAGGAAACAGAAGTTTGCTTGCAGTCAAACGTATCGGCAAAATTGCAGTTATCCATGCAACAGGGTCGATGTCATGCAAAGCGCTCGACTACTGTCCAGCGAGATTGCACTAGATAGGAAATAAAAAGAAAAAGAAGTCCAGAAGCCATGCAGAAAACACAAAGCCTCGTATGTTTTCAGTAGTTTACCGGTGCTCTCGAGAAGGGCTAAACACTGGAAAAGGCATCACGTATGCATGCCTTTCACTAATGAAATCAAGGCAATTTTAAAAACCAACTAAACTGATGGGCATGACATTGGCATGGTTAAAAGCCCACAGAGAGATTACAACAGGGGCTAGAGCGCTTGCACGCTCGACCCTAAAATCTTTGAAGGATTATTACAAAAATGTGAAAATACAATACAGAAATAGTAAAATGAAAATGCAGCAATATCCTCATTTAAATGCATAAAGCCATTGCCATGAAGGTTATCGTTAACAGAAACAATGCAGAATAATAGCCAAAATCAGAAATAGACTTTGGGCCTGATTTAGATATTGGCGGAGGGGTTACTCTGTCACAACGGTGACAGATATCCCATCCACCAAAATCTAAATCTTATTGGATATAATTGGATTTAGATTTCGGTAGACGGGATATCAGGCATCGTTGTGACTGAGTAACCCCTCCACCAATATCTAAATTAGGCCCTAAATCTCAAATATGCAGCAAAATCAGTAATAAATCAGGCAGCATCCCTAAGGGTCAGGAAAAGTCCTTGGAGTCACCTGTAAATATAGTGGTTTTTACACAGTTTACTTGCATAAGAAAGTACAAAATCTGAAAAGTCAGTGTGGTATGATCATTACTCAACAAGTCACAATTTAACAAGTCACATATCCCTATCACTTTAGCACTAACCCATCTCATGATTGCTGATTCAACAGGAGGGGTGAGTGTTGTCCGGGGGTGTTAGAACAAACTTTGGCATGATATATGAAAAGTTAGTGCCGCATTTATATCATTTTTTTACACAAAAGCGGCGCAAACTTCCAAAATATAATTACGTTTTGTAATTATGCGCCGCTTGTGTGTAAAAAAATGACGTAAATTATATTTTGTACGTTTACGCCACTTTTGTGTAAAAAAATGACGTAAAGGCGGCACTAACTTTTCATAAATCAGGCCCTAGGTACATAAACAACAGTGAACCATTATGAATGAAAGCAATACCTCTTGCAAGCGGAAGATCCTATAAAAAATTGTGTAAAAGGATTTCTAACAGGCTCTCCAAGAACAGCGTCATTTAGAAATAAACAATTCACATCTGGTGCACATAGTGGCAAGCAGAAATATAAACAGAGAATGTACATTATGATGCAGCATGCATTTAGACAAGATGGTGTTGAGGCATAACTGAGGCCTAGGTATCTTAAGCGTGAAATACATACTTGTCGTGGCAAGTTCATTTCAATTGCAATAGCTCCATGCCAGTATACACTTTTGAAATCCAAAAATTCTAATTATCTATAGGTCTCATTTTGTCCTTCTTTCTTTGTCCTTTTTCGCTTGATCTTTGCTGTTGATAATGGCCCATATGTGCAAAAGGAGTTTGCCTTTCTTAACAGGCTGAATCTCAATTTCAGCCCGTTAAGAAATGCAAAACTCCCTTTTCAAATGTAGAAAAGGGATCTGTGGCATTGCAAACTGCGATTTCTACCCAGTAGAAATCATAATTTTAAATTTGTAAAATAGGAAAGTACAAATAGGGCTTTCCTATTTGTGAGTTCCTAACCACATGTGCAGGACATTTCCTAAATTCGAATTGGCCTTTTAGGAAATTCTATTACCACTGAAGTGCATCAGGTAGTATCCAGGTGCAAACTATAAAAAGGCACCCAAAATGCACCAGGCTCTGTCATAATGGCGACTCTGCATGTCTTGGCAAGGAGAATGGGTATTTCGGTGGTGAGGCAGAGAAGGAGGCAGAGTCAGGAGTGGATATTTGGGGCGAGGGTCACCCTGTTTGAAATGACTGAGGAGAAAATTATTGATAGGTACAGATTAAGTAGCCAGGTAATACTTGAACTAATAGCAGAGTTACAACCTCTGCTAAAGGTCCCAACACTCTGAAGCAATGCAATACCACCACAAATGCAGGTATTGTGTTGCCTACACCTATTAGCGTCGGACAGTTACTAGGGGGGGCCATAGTTCCTTGACCCCCATGGTGAGCAAGATCATTCAATACATCACTATCCCCAATACCCCCCAATCATTGCAACAAACAAAAGTCATGTTCTACAAGTTAGCACAGTTCCCCAGGTAATTGGATGTGTAAATGGCAGACATATTGCTCTATGCCCCCTCAGCAACGAAATACATCTACAGGAATAGGACAAGCACACACTCTTTTAATGTGCAGGTAATGTGTGACACCTCCTGTATTATTACAGACCATGTGGCCAGATTCCAGGACAGCACCCATGAATCCTTCATGTTTCACCACAAAGGAATCCACAACCAACTGGCACAGGTTTTTTTTGGCAATGGTTTCCTACTTAATAAGAGGTTTGTACACTCAATGTATACATTAGGCACCATGGTGTTGGAAGTGTGAGCTATTTGTTTGGTATCCTGCAGACCCGCTTCCGCTACCTCCACAAAAGTGGTGGGGCCCTGTTGTACCAACTAGAAACATGCTGCAAAATCATACCCACCTGTGCCATACTGCACAACATTTCAATGCGGAAGGGATGGCACGACATCCCCATAGAGCCAGAGAGTGACTTTGATGATGTGTTACCACTGTTACAGGTGCAACAACAGGCGGACACACGGGCAGCAGAAGGACGTGCATGATGCACAGAGTTCACAAACAACTATTTCTGAAGTAGGATAATTTAGATTTCCAAATAATGAGACATCACACATGATACTAATGCTTGATGAATGACAGTGACACCACTTTTATTGCAGGTAGCAACATTGTAAAACTGAAGGATTGGCCGTATCCTTGTGTAAGTAACAAGTGTAAGTTAGTATATGTGCACCAAAAATAACAAATGTAAAACAAAACAAAGGCGATCCATTCTTCTGAGTGCAGAGTTTTTCGCTTCTTTCTTGGTTTTGGTACTTTGTCTGCTACATTGGGCTGTGGAACTGGTGACATGTCAGTCCCAGAAGTGTGTCTGCATAGAAACCTGGTACTGCATGCTTCCTGAACGGATGAGGCACTGAGGCTAGAGCCCTCTTCACTCTTAGGTGAGGGCACAATGTTGGGGAAACAGCGGTTGTGGCTCTAGATATTCTGTAGGGTTGTGGTCACTTGCACAAGGCCACATGCAACAGTTCTGACAGCAGTGCCCCATGTCAGTCTGAATTTTTACAATACAGATTGTTAACATTGTTGTGGCTACTGCCAGGCAGTTGAGTGAGCCGGTGAAGGAGTCATACTTTGTCAGGTACTGCCTGTGCTTCTGTTTCTGCGTGCGGTGCTCCCTCTTCATTGCCGCCAGCCAAAGGTCCTGACCTTTCTGCAGTGGCTTAGACATACGTTGCAGCTGCTTTCTAACTGCCTGTATCTGTTTTGTCTGCAAGCGCTGTACTGATATGATGGCCCTCTCTAGCCTACCATACCCAGGAGCACTATCCGACATATTGTCTGACAAGTTCTCAGGATGGACTGCTGTTCTTTTCCCTCTGTGCCATCTGGCCTCTTATGTTGTGGGGTCCCTGCTCTTTGATTGGCCATCCTCCCTATTCCCAAAATCTGGCAGTGGTGAGATGGTTGCCCTCCTGCTAGTTGGAGTTGTGGTGATGGTTGGAACGGTTGGTGTTGTTGTGTGCTGCATGACCATATCTTTGTCAGTAGGCTCTTCAGCTGCGCTGGGTACTGGCATGTCTGGGCTGTGATCTGTGTAGATGGATGTAAATAGTTGTTGTAAATGCATTTCTATTTTTTAGCCACAATGATGTTGTGCCTCTGTTACATGTGTTTGTGACTTGAGGGAGGGATATGTTTGGGGTATTAATCAGCACACAGTGCAGCAAGCAGGTGATGTATACTACAACTCTCAAGATGCATTGCCAGGGTGCGGCAAACATCTCAATGGACCTAATCTTGCTTTGTGTATATTATATGGATTTACTAACATTCTGTTTTGTTACGTAAGTGAAGGGAAGACTGACCGTGGATTGTGCTTGTTGGATTGGAGGTGTCGATGTCACCTACTCCCACCACACTCTCTGCTTCCAGGGTCCCCTCTATCAGTGCCTCCATAGGAGTTGAAGGGGTGTTGTAGGGTTCCTCCTCCAGTTCCGCATCCCTCTGCCATCCTGCCGCCCAGCTTCTCCTTCATACAGGACCTCAGATCATACCACCTTTTGCATACCTTAGGGATGGTCATCTGCGTGACTCCCAGGGCATTCACCTTTGCCAGGATGGTGGTCTATATCCAGGTCCTTTGGCTCTCTGGCACAGAGAAGGAGGCCTTTCCAAACAGTTGGTCCATATGGCCACACATTCCTATGTCAGGAGCTCCAGTTCTTTCTCTATTAATTTCACTTTGCTCTTTCTGGAGCCTGAATCCGTGCTCCCATCCTCTGTGGCCACGGTATTCACCTAGGAAGGTGTACTCCGTTGGCAATAGTGCTACAGGGGCACTCTTTCCTTCAAGCGTAGGCTTCTGTGTTCAGACACACCCTATAGTTGTAACCTTCCTCCTGTGACTTCATCATTGTGCACCAGGAGACAGGATTTCCAAAATTGTGATTACCTATTAGGAAATTGCAATTTAGAAAATCGCAAAATTGTGATTTCCTAATTGTGATTGCGACTCCATATGCATCACAACTGGGAAATAAACAATTTTGGTACATTCCTATTTGCGATTACCAAATTGAGATTTCCTATGATTCGCAATTTAGGAATCCCAAATGGTGATTTTTGTACATATGGGCCAATGTCTCTTATCTTCTCTCTCTCTAGGTATTTCCCTCAGGAGGACTGGATTTGTCAGACAGAACAGAAAAGTGACAGGTAAGTCTTTATTTCCTTTTCATTTCTCTTAATCTTCACCTTCTACTTTTCTTCTTCAGGTCTTCCAGTTGCCTTGGTCTTTTTATCTAACTTTTCCTTACCTTGCCTCTAATTCGCTATACATTTCCTTGAAACCATTTTTTTGTTTCTTATCTCACTTTTCTTTGCCTTGCTTTTAATTCATTATATCCCCTTGAAGCCTTAACCTCCTTTTATTGGCTTCTCTGTCACTGGGCTTCTCTGTTCCTGTGAGCTACTGATTCTTATTGAACTCCTAAATGAAAGAATTGAAAAAAACAATGAACCAAAATCACCTCCACATCTTAGGTTTTCTTCTTGTGAGGTACACTTTCTTAATGCCCCTCTGTGGCAGAAAGTAGGCACCTGTAATAAAAAAAATTACAATTTAAAATAAAAAAACAGACTCTGACTGTGGTCCTTTCTTTCTAATTCTATTTGTATCCATAGTAATTCCTTCCTTGGTACCCCTCCCTCCTCCCTTCTGCCAAGAGCGCCCCACGACTCCTCTAAACAGGAGCTAACCTGGTCAAGCCACACTTCTCTGTGAGTGTGATTGGGGCTGGGTGCCTCTCCAGTCCTGCTACCATCTGGCTGCTTCTCTTTGATCTCTGGTGACTCTTCCTCTCTCCTCAGTTCCGTTGTTTCCTCCACGCCTGCCACATGCTGCACTGTGATGTCGCTCTCCTTGCTCTTTCTCCTGTTGTCTTTCTCTCCTCTGGTTCGTTCCAAATCACTTCCTCCTCTTTGCGTTGTTCATTTTTAAGCCTTCTTCCTCTGCCTGACTTCTGTCTTTCTTCTCCCGGTTGTATTTTCTGTGGGGAAATGGTGAGCCCTTTGGCTGTTGCTGTATATTGCTTGATTTTTCCCATTTGTCCTTCCTCACTCTCTAATTCACAAGAGACACAGCCCGACCAACAGATGGCGTTACTGGCAAGTTCCTCCTCTTCCTGCTCACTTCTGTCCTCCTTCTCATAAGATATGCACACTATTATTAATGCACATTTTGATTTAAACAAAAGCTCTAACAACTTCCCCTGATGATTTTATCATCACTAAAACCCCATACTATTTACAATATAGTGTGCATCACTTTCTGTCTTTTGCATCTCAATATTTCCTCCAACATCTTAACTTGTTCATAGACTAAATCTGTGGCATCTTCCATCTCCAGCTCACATTGCTTCCTCTTGGACAGCGTCTCCTTCTTTTTACTCCCACAATTAACGCCCATCATTAAAGTTACTAGTTCAGAAATTTTGAACAAAGGAGCAGAATGATTGCACAAAGTAGCACAATAATTATAGGTGTTACTGTAACGAGTAACATGCCTCCCTGCCAAACTATCAAACCATTTACCAACCTCTCTAAAGCCCTTCCCAATCTCACCAAGCCAGGAACTAACTGACTCCCACAAGCCATACTCTTCAAATGCTTTGAATTTGCGAGAAATGTTAGTTACACTATTGCGAGAAATGTTAGTTATACTATTGACATATGCATTAATACCCTTACTGTTATACAGGATGAAGGTGCAGGATTCTCTCATCTTCAAAGCCCCACAGTCTCCACCCTCCTTCAGAAGAAGGATTTCTAGCACAAGGTTCTGCATAATTGTATAAAGGAATTAGGGCCAGATGTAGCAAGGCATTAGCGCCTCGCAAACGGCGAAAAACGCCGTTTGCGAGGCGCTAACGCCCTCACGCGATGCAGAAACTCATTTTGCGAGTCGGAACCGACTCGTAAAATGTGTTTCCGACTCGCAAATAGGAAGGGGTGTTCCCTTCCTATTTGCGACTCGCATTTCGCGGTCGCAAATCAACTCGCAGTTACCATCCACTTGAAGTGGATGGTAACTCATTCGCAAACAGGAAGGGGTCCCCATGGGACCCCTTCCCCTTTGTGAATGATCACAAAATTATTTTTTCAGGGCAGGCAGTGGTCCTATGGACCACTGCCTACTCTGAAAAAAAAACGAAACAAAAGGTTTCGGTATTTTTTTCTACTTGCAGCTCGTTTTCCTTTAAGGAAAACGGGCTGCAAAAAGGAAAAAAAACTGCTTTATTTAAAAGCAGTCACGGACATGGTGGTCTGCTGTCTCCAGCAAGCCACCATCCCCGCGAGTGCCTAGACTCGCTATGGGGTAGCAAACTGCGACCCACCTCATAAATATTTATGAGGTGGGTCTTTGCGACCCCATAGAGAGTCGCAGAAGGTGTCTGAGACACCTTTCTGCATCGCGAATTGCGAGTTGCAATTTGTGAGTCGCTCTGACTCGCAAATTGCAAGTCACAATTTGCCACCTACCTACATCTGGCCCTTAATGAATTGCTGTTCTGGGTTAAGGCACCTGCAGTGTTAGAAGCAATGCAATCTACAAGCTTATACAAACTTATAATTTTCACACCATTCCTTGCAACTCCTATAGGTGGAATTATGGCTATTAACACATCTAACACTACTTGTCCAAATCCTCATTTCACTCTCTTCAAACCAACAGCATTCATCTCATTCATGTGGTAAACCATTGGGAAAACCAAAGCAATGTAACACCTTCCTACCCAGTTATGGGGTAAGTTATAATAGGCAGTCTTTCTGCACACATAATAAATTCCTTTAAATATTGTCTCTTTACCAATCAGAAAATCATCACTTACAACATAACTCCTTTCATACTCAGTCTTTCCAACAAACTCCATTAACCTAGATTCTGTAGGTCCATGACACATCATAAATAATTCACTCTTCCTTGCATTCTCAATTTTTGGATGCAAATTTTAAATTCTAAATTCCTCTTCAACCTCAGTCTGTTCTCATATTCTGCCCTAATCTTTCCAATCTTCACTCTTAACAAATTAATTCTCATCTTTACACAAAGTACATACATACTCCATTTTAGTGTTAATATTAAGGTTAGCTTGTGTAATCATCATTGAATATTTTGAATATGTTTTAGGATTACTTGAGTGTTCGAAAAACAGGAAGTTCTTCCAGTGAAGGATTGAAGTCCAAAGGATATATATAGGGACAAAATATTGCTTAATAAACATACTAACAAAATCCGGAGTTAGTAGTATGTTAGGCTTTTACCTGCAGAAGAGAGAAGAAAAGTAGATTATATCAGATCAGATTAAATTCGATTACATTTTTATAGAGTGCGACACCTGCTCGTAGGTGTCTAGATGCTGCCCTCTACCTGAAAGGCTGAAACTGCATGTTGTTTGGGCTATAAGGGAAGAGAAAATACCCAAGTTTTGCGATGTTTCCTAAAGGTCGGGGTGATTAGGCTGCTTTCTCAAATGCCATGGAATTTGGTTCTAGAGATGGATGGTAGGAAGGGAGAAGCTTCTGCCACCCAAGAGGCTTTATGAATATTTGAAGCTGTCACTTTCTTGGATGTGGCTGCACAAAGGCATTTATAGGGGGTGTATCATGTAATTGTGCTGTAGCGAAGAATCAGGCAATACACACAAAGCAATTTCTTATGTGTGAGTACACACAAAGCAATTCCCTATACCAATGATCTTAACATATTCATTTAAGAAATTACCATAGATATTGTCTTCATAATTACTCACTAATCTGCCCATACATGTTAATGTCATGTGCTCTACTTTGTTATTTATCGTACTTAATTTAAATCGTGAAGGACAGTCATATCCAACTGAAGAATTTACATATATTAGACCAATTAACACTACTGCTATCACTATTTGTGAAATCATAGTACAATCTTTACACCATTTGCGCTATGTCATCATATACTGAGGAAAAAAATACAAACCTTAAGATTTTAAAAAATAAGAAATCAAAAGTCAGGCTTTTTTTCTTTTCAGTTCATTAATTCAGCTCATAGATCCAAAATGTTTTCTTCATCTAGATACTTAGATTCAAAAAGGAAAGAAACTGTTAAACATTTAATCAACTAGTTCATGAAAGTTCAAAATCTTAGTTTCAAAGTCATCAAGCTTTCGCAAAAAATTAGGGCAGCTCTTCTTCTACTTGTGGTTCGCCTTCTAACATGATTTGGCAACAGTTTGTCAATTCTCACCTCTTTTTCTTCTACTCATGCTGGATAGGTACAGTTACATTTTATTCAGCGCGCTTCTTCTTGTTGGTCTCTAAGCAACAGGTGATTCACTGTCACTATTTTGAGAATCAATTTCAATTGTCTCTGGTGTTTTTCTGATTGACCCTGATCTATGGTTCTTCCAATGTCTCTTAGTACTAGTTCTTTTAACTGCTTCACGCACATTTATGCACTCTCTCAATGTGTTTATATACTGTAGCCCTAGAAAATATATATCTCAATGATGCGCCAAGGTGTTGGGTAAAGCAGAGATGTTAACTTAAAATCATGAGAGAGGTATTGTATACTAGAGATAAGGTCAAACTAACATTTCAGAATACAGTAAATAACAAAAGCACTTACTCAACAAGTGAATTCTAGAGCGAAATATAGAAAAACCAGGAAGGTTTATTGTATAAAAATGTAAAAGTACATTACAGAAATGGTAAAATGCAGATGCAGCAATAGTCTTATTGAAATGTATCAAATCATTGCCATGAAGGCTCTCAGGTACATGAACAATGCAGAATAATCAGCATAATCAGAAATAGATTAGGGCCTTGATTTTAATTCTTGGTGGTATGTATACTCCATTTCAACGGAGTACAAATACCGCCAAGATGATGGTCAGACCGCCAAATTTAAAAGTGGGCAGGCCTTAGGTTTAATCACAGTGGGGACTTCTTTGTCTCTGCTGTACCTAAACTCCGACGACGACCCTGTGAAGTAAGGGCTTTTGGAAGCAGACCTATAATTCTGCCTACCTAATTTAGATGGGCAGAATTAAAGGTTAGTTTACACTGCCCATCACACCACCAAAGGGATGGGAAGGGACAGTGAAAACTGCCCAATATCCTCTCACCATGGACTCCCACAGCAAGGGGAGCATTTTCTTTTTCATTTTCAAAAAAAATCCTGCTGCCGGAATTGGTGTTTGCAAAAAATTAAAACAGTTTGGTGCAGGGCTTCGTCATGTTGATGGAGCAGTGCACCAAACTTCAAATAGCATTGACAGAAACAACCATGCCTGTGGTCCTGCCAATGTTTTAGAAATGACCGCCAGCATGACAGTCATTTCTAAATTTGGCAGGTGGCACATTCATTAGGGCCACAGAATAATCTACTCTGTTGCCCTGATGAAGAAACTGAATGCCCGCCATTAAATAAATTAGCCCCTAAGTCTCAAATGTGAAGCAAAATCAATAAGAAATCAGGCAGCAACCCTATGGGACTGAAAAAGCCCTCTGGCTCACCCCCCACATACAAGGATTTGTTTATATACAATTTTCTTGCATAGGAGACTACAAAATATACAAAGTCAGCCTTGATATCATTATTGCTTCAACAAATCACAGTTTTACAATTTAACATGTCACACAGCTGTATGCATCATTTAGGGGTCACCAGGAGCCCAAGCCGTGACCCCTGGTTTTCCCCTTGCAGACCCTGTCACTGCCTTTGCAACCCTTTGCAAAATCAGTGCCAGGAACACAGGGGCAGCTCTTCCTTATGGACATCAGTTGAGGCTCCACTTTCTTTGTTTTCTGACAATTTTGTATTACACTTATAGTGAATAATGTTATATTATTTACTGTTAATGCGATAAAGAATGGAGTACTTATATGCAGACGCTATAACACTATACCTGAAGAATCCGCATGTTAGTTTAAATACAGTGTTACACAAGTTTGTTCACTTTGGGGGACTCTCTGGAATGTACATCAATTGAAACAAGTCTCAATTGTTCCCTCTAACACCAGCTACCTCACGATTCATGCCAGATTTTCCATTGGAATGGCGCAACTCTGATTTGAGATATTTCGGGATCACGGTATATAGCATCCCAGAGGATGTTATACGTGTGAACTACGGGACAGCCCTCACTAAAATAACGGGCAATATCACACTGTGGATTTCATTGCCAGTCTCCCTGACGTGGGATGCATCACCCTCACGAAAATGGTTATCCTGCCCAAATTCCTATACTTATTTCTTAATATTCCCTATCATCCAGGCTGACATTTCTTCAAAGCTCTTCAAACACAACTGACCTGTCAGGTATTGGGGGGTGCGAACAACCACGGTTGGCATGGGCTACCCTAACGCGACCCTTCTCCAAGGGAGGCTTTGATGCCCCAGATAAGGAGCTTTACTTTCTTTGTGCCCAAGCGCATCATGCTGTCCATTGGTACAAGCCCATCCCACACATGCTGCATCTGGCAATTGAATAAGGATATATGGCCTCTGTACCTCTGTCTTCCCATTTAGGATCAAAAATGCCCTCCCCTCACAATGCAGAGTCTACGATTGCATGTACAGCCTCCACATGGTGTAGACTGGCCAACAAATTAGGGAAACTATTGCTTTACTCTCTGCTAATACCACTCCTCTATCATCCAACCTTCCCAGTCACATTTGAAGCGACCTGTCAATGGATGATGCAGAAATATGACCTGGTAACATGGGGGGACGTATACCCTGATAACACCTTTATCACATAGGATACATTTTATTGGTGGGGAAAGACCCCACTCCTTTGGACATATTCCTCTTCATACGCTTACATAATAATGTGAGAGCAGGAACCGCTCAGTTTCCACTTGAGCCCCTCATCTTAGACACTTTACATACGTTGCTTCAATCCACGGCTCCTAAACACTTCATTTCGACCTTATACCATACTGCCCAAAAGGAATATCCTCTTACTGCTGCCAGAGCACATACCCAGTGGGAGTCAGAATTGGGACTCTCCATTACTGCAGAGCAGTGGCATTTCTGCTGCATGCACATGGGTATGCTCTCCCCCAGTAGCAGACTGAGAATAATACACTATAAAGTTATACGCAGACTCTATTACACTCCTGCTTGGCTACATCATTGTTATTTGCATGATGATGATTGCTGCGGGAGATGTGGGGTGGGTGGAGCTGATTCTTTTCACTTGGCTTGGGTGTGTGCCCAGTTCAAGCCTGTTGGAAAGAGGTAAAACCGGCACTGTCCCTCATGATAGGAGAAGCCATTACACTCACGCCGCTCACAGCATTTTTAAGACTTGTCGAAAATACTGAAATATGTAGCGTTGAATCTTCTCTTAGCGAAGTATAAGAATGCTTGCAGGTAGGAAAGGGTAAGAGCACCCAAATGTAAGGACTGACTACATTATTTGATATATTGTCAAGAACAAATGTCTACTTATGCTGATCTATTACCCCCACAATCCCGACCCAGAGACGTATGGGACCCCTTGCACTCCTACCTACTGACTCTAACACCAGACTCTGGCGGATGGCGACCTTACTGACGCCAGTAGAGAATGTATACCCAGTTCATTTCCATTCCATCTTAGAGCCTCCGTAATGTAGAAACCACTTACGCATAAGAGTAGCCCTGTTATTACACTGTTCCACTCTACAATCTCTAATGTTGGAGGGTCTACTGGTCTATTACATAACGCTGCCACAAGAACGTAGGCAGGGGACATGGCCGATCCTATGCCCACACCACTCTCACCGTGCCATGAACCATTTTCAACTAGTCTGTAATGATGTATAATGAATATTGACACCCAAGCACCAGAAGCGAACACTCGTCACTTGTGACTTACTTGAACATAATAAATATTGCTGACTACAAATGTATGTATATGCAGTGTTAAAACCTTTAATTAATAAAGTTTGCACCAAAACAAATAATTAATAATGGAGTACAATTAGCTGAAATATGACCTTTCCTGGCAACTAAGGTGTGTGTACTTGTGTGAGAGTGCATATGTTTAAATGTGTGTGTATGTGTAAGCATGTGTGTATCAGTGAAAGTAAAAGTCAAATGGCATGTGATGTCACTTCTGCTACCCCTGGCATTTGGGTAAATTGAGGTTCCTGCACAGAGCCCTATCACTTTAGCACTAATCCGCTGCATGAACATTCATTTGCCAGAAGACAAGAGAGTTGCCCAGAGGTTAGAACAAACTGGTTACATAATCAGCAATGAAACATTGTGAATGAATGCAAATGGAAAGTCCTTGAAATATATTGCAAAAGGATTTCTAGCTGTCTCTTAGAGAACAGTGTCATTCAGAAAATAAACAATCCACACCTTGTTGTACATAGTGTCAAGCAGAAATATATACAGAGAATGAAGGTTATAATGCAGCAGAGATCTTAGACAAGAGGATGTAGAGGCCTAACCGAGGCCTAGTTAGCATAAGCCAGAAATACACGTTAGCATGTCATAGTAAGCTTGTTTCAATTGCAATAGCTCTGATCAGTATGAGTGTGTGAATCCCACATTTTGATTTAAACACACAAAAACTCCAACAGTTGGGCAGCTCCTACAATGTCTTTTTACAAACTGCAAAGAGGACATCTGGTCAGCTGTTAACAGCCCTCCTCCTCTGTGCCATACAGCCTTTTGTGGTTGGAGGAGGATAAGAGCACCCAAGCGCTACCCCAAGCTTATACACAGCTGCATAGAAGCTCTCAACTGCCCCAGTCTTCTTTCATTGGCAATCTTTTGATGGTGAGGAGGACTTCGGACCCGGGTATGACATTATGGAGGCTGTGGGATATATGGGTGATCCTTATCTGTCAACAAGAAGGTTGGCTGCAGTAGAAGAGCTGCTGAGTGTCTTATTGGCAATTGCATGGCTTTGGGTACCGTTATTGTTCCTCCTTGCCCTGCAGCCTATTGCAAGGAGCGTAAAGAAACCCAACCCAATGGGAAACCGAAGAGGCAGTTTTTGTATATCGGCTGTGTATGTCTGCATGCGTTTCTGTTCAAGGATGTGTTATGCAGTTGCTAACGCGTCCTTCTATGTTAATTTATTACACATTAGGACTCGTTTTAGGCCAATGAATCTTGTGACCCAGTGGTGAGACACCGTAGGACGAGATAACTGATCAATATGTCAAGCAATATATCAATAATGTCATCAATATTTATCACCACAATGCACTTTACTTTGGATAAATACATTAATCAAATTGTCAACGCAACCATGGCCTTTCAGCCATGAATAACCACACCTTCTGATACAATTTTATGAATTTTATTCCCTATTGATTACAATCTATGAGCAAAAGTGTTAATCTCAATATCAAGAAACATAAGAGCATAGTCACGATATGGCAACTTTGATAAGATTTCATTAATGCAAGAATCACAAACATAAGAACATAGCACGGCGTGAACATAGATCAGAATACAGCAAATGTCATATACGTCTCAGTTCAGCATAGCGTAATGTCAATCATTTGTCTATTTGCGTCAGTCGAAGTGAACTCCTGTCCTAACCACAGATTAGCATCAGCATGTTGGGCGTCATGCAAAACAATTTAGAACACCAATTTAGTAAAACATCTAACTAAGGTCTCTACCAAAATGAGCAGTTGGTACCTAGAAAGGAAAAGCAAACAGACAAATTACAAATTTCATTGTCATAATTACCCTCCAAGGATCAGGTCAGCACACAGGATCAGTCTTCGTCTTCAGGACATCAGTCAAACGCCATCAGTCTAAGCTTGTCTAAAGGGACAGGGGACACCTCCCTCATAAGGAGGAGAAGTGTAAAGGGGCAGTCTATGGGTGAGGATGGTTTAATAAGTCTTAAAGTCACCAAACAGAGTGACAGAGTTTCTGGATAAAATCAATAGCATTCCCTACCTAATTCTAGCGACCCTTCTGTGACATGGGTTTTAATCCCTTTTTGTAATACCTTCCCCCTAAATTCTATTGGACATTTACTATACCCCACTATCTTTAACCTATCAAATTATACATTAGGTAATTCTAGTTGTCACCCCATGATAATTCATAACATTTTGTTTGGTCTTCATAATTGACGTCTTCGGAGGTGGCACATCTGGGGTTACTTCATCGTTTGGCACGTCTTCTTGGGTCACGAGTTCCTTTGTCCATGGTTTAAGCGTCCTTGTACATTACATTAATCTACATTTGTTTCAATCTTGTACACAAAACTTACACTAGAGCAGCAAGCATGCGGATGAGAACAGGGTCGCACTTGATACAGTGGAAATGAAGAAAAAGAACATTTGCAGGGTCATGGCCCTTTGCGAGTCAGCACACTGAAAAACAGAAAAATGCTTTTAATATGAGAGTTAGGCAGCTAAAACTCCACAGCTCACGCTAACTTAAGGCCTATAAGGTTTTCAATAAAATATTGTAAACGCTAATATAGGCTTGATTAACCATAGCATTAACAATTCTACTCATTATGGGGGTCATTCCAACCCTGGCGGTCGGTGTTAAAGCGGCGGCCAACCCGCCAACAGGCAGGCGGTTAAAAAAATGGAATTCTGACCCTGGCGGAAACCGCCAACACAGACCGCCACTTTAACACTCCGACCGCCACGGCGGGACAAACAAACAGCGCGGCGGTGACCGCCAACAGACAGGCGGGAGACAATGTACCTCCCACCCTATCAGAACTCACCAATCTGCCACCTTTTCCGGGGTGGGAGCCCCGCCGATAAAAACACACGGAAACAGACTACGAATGGGAAAACGCTCACCTCTACACACTCCACGAGGAATCTGGACAGCATGGAACCAGAATTACACATCCTACCAGCTATTGTCTACCTGCTCCTCTACCAGGAGCACGAACGCCGGCGCAGAAGACAACGGTGAGTACTGCACCTACGACACAGGGGAGGGGGGAGGAGAAAAGATTACGGGCACACACATACACGACACACCCACCCTCACCCACAACTACCTACACATCAATGCAGGGCAACAACTCAGAGTGACACCCCCCAAACCCCCCGGAATAATGCCAAGACAAAATAAAATGATCATGAAATTCAAATATATTGTAAGGCTAAGTAAAAAATGATTTCCAACATCTAGAACTATATACACATAGGTAAATTGTCCTGTCCAAATTGGGTTTTAGTCATTGTACGTGGGCCAATGGGCCTCAACACATGGGCAAAGCCCACACAGGAGACCCGAATCCATTGGAGAGAACACTGCAGGGGCATCAGATAGAAAAACTACAGGCACCTCAGGGGGAGGGGAAGGGGAGGCACCTCAGCCACATGAGTCCACGACGCCAGATCCATGAGGGGCCTCCATGGCCACTGTCCCATCCTGGGGAGTGCAAAGCCACAGTCTCACAAGTCTCTACAGTGGGTGGCTTGCCCACTGTTACATCCTGGGGAGTGCAAAGCCACAGTCTCACAAGTCTCTACAGTGGGTGGCTTGCCCACTGTGTAATCCTGGGGAGTGCAAAGCCACAGTCTCACAAGTCTCTACAGTGGGTGGATTGCCCACTGTTACATCCTGGGGAGTGCAAAGCCACAGTCTCTCAAGTCTCTACAGTGGGTGGGTTGCCCACTGTGCCATCCTGGGGAGTGCAAAGCCACAGTCTCACAAGTCTCTACAGTGGGTGGGTTGCCCACTGTGCAATCCTGGGGAGTGCAAAGCCACAGTCTCTCAAGTCTCTACAGTGGGTGGGTTGCCCACTGTGCCATCCTGGGGAGTGCAAAGCCACAGTCTCACAAGTCTCTACAGTGGGTGGGTTGCCCACTGTGCAATCCTGGGGAGTGCAAAGCCACAGTCTCTCAAGTGGATTACAGACTCCACTGGTACTGGAGGAGGCATGGTGCCCAGAGTGCATCGTGCAGCCCTGCCCGACACAGATCCGGTCCTGCCCCTTCTGCCAATGGGCCAGCGGTGCTTGAGATGAAGGGCCCAGCGGAGCGGTGCTTGAGACGGCGGTGCCCAGCGGAGTGGTGCTTGAGATGAAGGGCCCAGCGGAGCGGTGCTTGAGATGAAGGGCCCAGTGGAGCGGTGCTTGAGACTGCGGTGCCCAGCGGAGCGGTGCTTGAGACGGCGGTGCCCAGCGGAGCGGTGCTTGAGCTGAAGGGCCCAGCGGAGCGGTGCTTGAGATGAAGGGCCCAGTGGAGCGGTGCTTGTCTTGAAGGGCCCAGTGGAGCGGTGATTGTCTTGAAGGGCCCAGCGGAGCGGTGATTGTCTTGAAGGGCCCTGTTCAGCGGTTCTTGAGACGGCGGTGCCCTGTTCAGCTGTGCTTGTCTTGAAGGGCCCTGTTCAGCGGTGCTTGTCTTGAAGGGCCCTGGTCAGCGGTTCTTGAGACGGCGGTGCCCTGTTCAGCGGTGCTTGTCTTGAAGGTCCCTGTTCAGCGGTGCTTGTCTTGAAGGGCCCTGTTCAGCGGTTCTTGAGACAGCGGTGCCCTGTTCAGTGGTGCTTGTCTTGAAGGGCCCTGTTCAGCGGTGCTTGAGACGGTGGTGCCCAGCGGAGCGGTGCTTGAGATGAAGGGCCCAGCGGAGCGGTGCTTGAGATGAAGGGCCCAGCGGAGCGGTGCTTGAGATGAAGGGCCCAGCGGAGCGGTGCTTGAGATGAAGGGCCCAGTGGAGCGGTGCTTGAGAAGAAGGGCCCAGCGGAGCGGTGCTTGAGACAGCGGTGCCCAGCGGAGCGGTGCTTGAGACGGCGGTGCCCAGCGGAGCGGTGCTTGAGATGAAGGGCCCAGCGGAGCGGTGCTTGAGATGGCGGTGCCCAGCGGAGCGGTGCTTGAGATGAAGGGCCCAGCGGAGCAGTGCTTGAGATGAAGGGCCCAGCGGAGCGGTGCTAGTCTTGAAGGGCCCAGCGGAGCGGTGATTGTCTTGAAGGGCCCAGCGGAGCGGTGATTGTCTTGAAGGGCCCTGTTTAGCGGTTCTTGAGACAGCGGTGCCCTGTTCAGCGGTGCTTGTCTTGAAGGGCCCTGTTCAGCGGTGCTTGTCTTGAAGGGCCCTGTTCAGCGGTGCTTGTCTTGAAGGGCCCTGTTCAGCGGTTCTTGAGACGGCGGTGCCCTGTTCAGCGGTGCTTGTCTTGAAGGGCCCAGCGGAGCAGTGATTGTCTTGAAGGGCCCTGCTCAGCGGTTCTTGAGACGGCGGTGCCCTGTTCAGCGGTGCTTGTCTTGAAGGGCCCTGTTCAGCGGTTCTTGAGACGGCGGTGCCCTGTTCAGCGGTGCTTGTCTTGAAGGGCCCTGTTCAGCGGTTCTTGAGACGGCGGTGCCCTGTTCAGCGGTGCTTGTCTTGAAGGGCCCTGTTCAGCGGTGCTTGACATGTGTCTCCAGGGCACCATATCCGGCCAATATATGGAGTTCACTCGCCATCCGACTTCTCGCTTGCGGGGCCCTCCTGTGCTGGAGTCCCGGGCCCGTGGGTGTCCTCCTTCACACCCGGAATGGGGCTGGTGGGGCCCTCCTGGGCAGCTCGCCTGCTGCCGGACTTGTCGGCCGTGCTGCCCTTGCCATCCTTCCGTGATTCTCTGTGGCCTTTGCCTCCCTTTGTAGATGTGCCAGGTGGCACCCCACTTCCTGACGGTGCCAGGGTAGTGCCTTTGGAGGCTGCCGTCTCTGGCCTCTCGCGCCGGCCCTTGCCTTTCTTGGATTTTTTCCCAGAGGGTGGGCTGGCTGTCCCTTTACTGCTGGCCGATGTAGCTGCCCTTGAAGGTGGTGGACTCCAATATCCCTGCACTATGGTCCTTGTAGGTCCAGGGGTTGTGGTGGCTGAGGTGCTGATTGGACTCTTACGAGATGGAGGGGGTGGGTCAGGTGATGGAAAGAGGTTAATTTTGGACAGGAAAAACTTTTTAGGAGCAGTGGGAAGGGTAGGTGCAGTGGGTATGGGAGTGGAGGAAGAGGATGTGGTTGTAGGAGAGTCAAGTGTGGTGTCTTTGGGTGCAGGTGCTTGTGACGGAGGCTGTCGTGAGGTGGATGGCTGTTGGGTGGGTGGCTGCCTGCGTTTGTGTGGTTTGGAAGAGGGGGTGACAGACACACTGGGAGAGGACACAGGGGACGTGTAAATGGCAGTGGGGGTGGTGACTGCACGTGAGCGGAGTGTTTTGGTGGGTGTGCTGGTGATGGACGTAGTGGCTGATGATGTTGTGCATGCAAGTGTGAGTGGAGACGTCACAGGGAGGGAGGAGGGAGACGAGGAGGAGGGGGACACAGAGGAGGCAGTGGCTGTTGGTATGTCTGCATGTGGCTGTTGCTTGTGCAAATGCTTGTGTGATTTGTGGTGCTTATGTCTGGATGAGCTGCCCTTGGGTGTTGAGGTGTGTGCAGGCTGGTCTGTAGATGTGTCTGGGATAGGCAGAGGAACAGGGGATTGGGACTGGGTGGAGGAAGTTGGAGGAGGGAGGCAGGAGACAGGGACAATGGCTGCCGTCAGTGCTGAGGCCAGAGCGTTGAACGATCGCTGATGGGCAGCCTGACCCGAATGAATGCCCTCCAGGTATGCATTGCTCCGGTGCACCTCCCTTTCTACCCCCTGGATGGCATTCAAAAAGGGTAGACTGCCCAACAATGAGCGTCCTGAGGAGGTCAATGACCTCCTCACTGAGGGCAGCAGGGGTAACTGGGGCAGGGCCTGAGGTGCCTGGGGCGAAGGAGATGCCCGCCTTCCTGGGTGAGCGGGCACGGGGCGAACGCTGAGGGGCTGCTTGGAGGGCGGAGCTGGTGCGCGGGGTGGCGGCTGTACCTGCTGTTGCGGTGGGCACGGATGTTGCCGCCACCACAAGGGAGCTCCCTTCCGAGGACGTGTCTGTGTCGCTGATGTCTCCACGTGTCCCCGTTGTGGAGCTCCCCTCACCCTCCGTCTCACTGGTGAACTCCGAGTCGGTTGCATGGCCCTCCAGGGCCATGTGAGATGCAGCTCCCTCGTGCTCCGATGCCACTTCTCCTCCGCCTGATGATGCTAATGCACACATGAACAGGAAGAGCGGGGGAAATGGGGGAAAGGGGGGGGGGAATAAAGACATGTTGAGTGCATGCATTGGCAACACAGTTGGTGGAGAGGACAGACACAGAAGCCCCCTGCACTACGCCGCGCACTTGGGGTACACTACTCAATCATTGGGACTTGGCCTACAAGCCTATGGACGACAACTGCACACATAGGTGACACAGGGCCATGGATAGCTGTACTTGACACCCTACAGAGGTGGGGGGCGGGGGCACAGGGCCATGCCTTAGTGAGGGGCCTAGCCTATAGAAATCGCCCTTGCCTAGGGATACCCACAGCCCTCCTCCCCACCCAGACACCTCCACTGCGCGCTAAGATAGCTGAATGTGCTGGTACTCACCCCCTTGTGTCTGCTGTGATGTCCTCACACGCCCATCCAAATCTGGGTAGGCCACCGCCAGGATCCGAGACATCAGGGGGGTCAATTGACAAGTGGCACCCCTCCTACGTTGGGAGGCCATCCCCAGCAGAGCCTCCGCGGTCTTCCTGCTCCCGCGGCGGATGTCCTCCCACCTCTTGCGGCAGTGGGTGCCCCGTCTGTTGTGGACCCCCAGGGTCCGGACGTCCTTGGCGATGGCACGCCAAATGTCGATTTTGTGATGGGCGCTGACCTATGTCACATGTACAGGGGGAGAAATAACATTGTCATAATTTTCTGCATGCTCGATATGAGTGGCCCCCCATCCCCACCCTTGCCATGTGGCACATGCTCTCATCCGTCGTTTGATGCATGCCTTAATCGCTCCCCTCCCCACCATCTTTCATCCACCCGACTCAACACAGTCATTGCCCCCAAAGCATGCTCCCAGTGTACTTACCTGTTGGTCTGGAGGACCGTAGAGTAGCGCATACTGGGGGAGGACCCCATCCACGAGTTTCTCCAATTCTTCAGAAGTGAAGGCAGGGGCCCTTTCCCCAGTCGCAGCAGCCATTGTATCTTCCAGACCGAGGTCACAGCAGCACTTGCAGTATAGGTCCTCTCCTGTGGATGATCAGGTCTCGAGTGATTAAGCAGATAGAAAATGGCGGTCACGTCCGCGGCGGTGTGTACCGCGGCGGTGCGTACCGCGACCGCCGGCGCTCTTCGTCATTGGCTCCTGAAACCCATAGGGTTCAATGTTAACCAATGCGGCTTTGCGCCGCGGTCTTCGACCGCCTACCGCCACGGTGTGCCACGCCAGCGCATTGACCTCACATCCCATTGTCGCACTTCACAGGTCAGGCAGCCGCCATTTCAAGGACCCACATGGCTTAATTTCTACTGCGTCACACATGCCTAGGCATTGCATCAACACTCATACAAGCCATTCAATGCATAGGGAATCGTGTACTGTGCAAGCTGTGGGAACGTACCTGTGGGTTAATTGACTCTGTGCTCGCTGTTGTCCTTCCTAGGCACCGTCCGCTGGGACTTGCGAGGAAATGGAGGAATGTTCCAGTGTACAGACCGCTGGTGGACCTGTCGACAATGGAGGAACTACATGTCATTCTGACATACAGGCTTGACCGAGCCACTATACAGGAACTGTGTGCCCAGCTGGAGCCAGACCTGATGTCACCCATCCGCCAACCCACAGGGATCCCCCCTCTAGTGCAGGTGCTGTCAGTACTCCATTTTTTGGCAAGTGGGTCATTTCAAACAACAGTGGCCATTTCATCAGGGATGTCTCAGCCTATGTTTTCAAAGGTGTTGTCCAGAGTGTTGTCTGCCCTGCTCAAACACATGCGGAGATACATCGTTTTCCCTGAGGTGGGGGATTTGCCTACAGTGAAGGGTGATTTCTATGCCCTTGGACATATTCCCAACATCATTGGTGCCATTGATGGGACACATGTGGCTTTGGTACCCCCCAGAGAAAGTGAACAGGTGTACAGGAACAGAAAAAGTTATCATTCCATGAATGTCCAGGTGGTCTGTTTGGCTGACCAGTACATCTCCCATGTAAATGCCAAGTTCCCTGGGTCAGTGCATGACGCGTACATCATGCGAAATAGCAGCATCCCTTATGTGATGGAACAACTACAGAGACACCGTGTGTGGCTAATTGGTGACTCAGGTTATCCCAACCTGTCGTGGTTACTGACCCCAGTGAGGAATCCCAGGACAAGGGCAGAGGAACGGTACAATGAGGCCCATGGGCGGAATAGGAGGGTGATAGAGCGGACGTTCGGCCTCCTGAAGGCCAGGTTTAGGTGCCTGCATATGACAGGTGGGTCCCTAATGTACTCACCAAAGAAGGTGTGCCAGATCATTGTGGCCTGCTGTATGCTTCACAACCTGGCTTTGCGACACCAGGTGCCTTTTCTGTAGGAGGATGGTCCAGATGTTGGTGTTGTAGCAGCTGTGGAGCCTGCGGAGAGTGAAGAGGAGGAAGACGAAGAGGACGACACAGACAATAGGGACACAGTGATACAGCAGTATTTTCAATAACACACAGGTAAGAATCAACACCGGCATTTTACATTTACTTACAGTCTCCTGCCTCTCTACTGTCTGTCCTTTTCACCCAGTGTATGCTAACAGAGTTGTGACTTTCCCTTCCAATTTCAGAGATGTGGGCCCCACTGCGTGACCTCTGCTTTGTTTGCCCATGGACTACAGCTGTGTGACAGTGGTATGTTGTCATCACAATGTAACTGGTCATTTTGGCACATTTATATCTAATACATATTTTCAAAAATACAGGCAGACTCCAGATTATTTGTGTGCAATAAGTGTGTTTATTAAAGTGCTCAATTTTGGGACATGGTTGAAAATCGGTGATGGGTGATGGTGGAGGAATGTCCATGGCAGAGTCCAGATTCTCAGTCTCACAGGTGCATTGTCCATATGCCTGTGGAAGGTGGAGCAGGGGCAGTTTAAGGTTGGACAGGGTGACAATGTGGGACAGTGGGATGACATCAGGGGGTATCCTTTCCTGGCAGGGGTCTTGGCATCCTACTCTGTCTTCTTCCTAGATCTCAGGCCCCGCTTGCGGGGTGGTTCTTCTTCTGCAGGAGGTGGGGTTCTGGTGGCCGGTTGTTCTTGTGTCGGGCCTCCTGTCCACTAGCGCCGGCGGAGGTGGTAGCCTGTTCCTGGTCCATGCTAGTGACAGGGGCCCTTTGTGGTGCCACATGGTCCCGCAATGTGGTGACAATCTGGTTGAGAGCCACAACGATGGTGCCCATTGCGGAACTAATGTTTCTCAGTTCTTCCCTGAACCCCATAAACTGTTCCTCCTGCAGTACCTGGATCTCCTGGAACCTGGCCAGGACCGTCGCCATGGTCTCCTGGGAGTGGTGGTATGCTCCCATGATGGAGGAGAGGGCTTCGTGGAGAGTGGGTTCCCTGGGCCTGTCCCCCCCCTGTCGCACAGCAGCCCTCCCAGTTCCCCTGTTTCCCTGGGTCTCTGTCCCCTGGACCGTGTGCCCACTACCACTGCCCCCAGGTCCCTGTTGTTGTTGGGGTGGTGGGTTAACCTGGGTGCCCTGTAGTGGTGGACACACCGCTGATTGACGTGTCCTGTAGACAGAGGCATGGGCCCGCTGGGTGGGTGCTGTGCTGGTGTTCCCAGAGGGGAGTAGGTCTGCTGTGGCCTGTGGCTGTCTGAGGGGAACCGACTGTCCCGAGGTCCCCGATGGGCCGGGCTGGTCATCTGGGTCCAGGGAGACAGAGCTGATGTCATCACTGGGGGCCTCTTCTGGGGGTGGGATGGACATTTCTGGACCCTCCTGGGCGGTGTGGTGCCGTTCGGGTCCTGCAGGGGTATAAGAGTATGGTTATTGCTTCTGTGTGTGCCATAGCGTGCAATGGGTGGGTGCCCGTGTACCCCAGTGCTGGCATTCCTTTGTGGGGGCTGTTGTGACGGCGGTTTGTGGGGGAGATGGGTATGTGCAGTGGGCATGCTTAGGTGATGGGTGTCGATGGTTTGTGGTGGCATGCAGGGTTTGGTGTTGGGATGGGTGGGTTGTGATGGTGAGACATTAGCAGGGAGGATGTGTGATGGGGGTGGGGGGGAGGGTGGGGGTATGAGTTGGCATGCTGATGGGTGGGGGGGATGAAGTAGTTGAGATTAGACTTACCAGAGTCCATTCCTCCGCCTACTCTTGCGAGGCCCTCAGGATGCAGGATGTTCAAGACCTGTTCCTCCCATGTTGTTAATTCTGTGGGTTGAGGTGGGGGTCCCCCGCCAGTCTTCTGCACCGCGATGTTGTGCCTTGATACCATGGAACGCACCTTCCCCCGTAGGTCGTTCCACTGCTTCCTGATGTCGTCCCGATTTCGTGGATGCTGTCCCACAGCGTTGACCCTGTCCACTATTCTTTGCCATAGCTCCATCTTCCTGGCAATGGTGGTGTGCTGCACCTGTGTCCCGAAGAGCTGGGGCTCTACCCAAACTATTTCCTCCACCATGACCCTGAGTTCTGCGTCTGAGAATCTGGGGTGTCTTGGGGGTGCCATGGGGTGGTGTGGATGAGGTGTGGGGTGGTGTTTGCGGTGATGAGTGTGGTGAGTGTAGTGGTGTGTGGTGTTTTGTGCGTGGTTGTTGTGTGGGTGATGGTGTAGTGTGCCTCTGTGTGATGGTGTTCTCTATTCTGTGCTGTCTCTCTCTGGGCTTCGTCTCTGATGTGTGGTCGTAGGGGTTTGTGGGTGATGTGGGTGTGTGTTTTATAGTTAATTGGGTGTGTGGGAGTGTTGTGTGTATGTGTCTCAGGTGTGTGTATTTCAAATTGTCCAATGTGGCTGTGTTTTGGAGCTGTATGTGTATTTTGAGCGCGGCGGTGTGTACCGCCAATGGAATACCGCGGTTGAAAGACCGCCGCGTGGATTCGTGGGTCGTAATGGCATGGGCGTTTTTCTGTTGGCGTGACGGTGGAGGTTTGGTCTTCGCCAGTTTAACGCTGGCCGTTGGTGTGGCGGACTTTTGTGGATGTCGGGTTTTTGGCGGTTTGCCTCTTGAGGGTCAGAATGACCGTGGCGGTTTACCGTGACCGCGGCGGTGTTGTGGCGGCCTTCTGACCGGCGGTAAACACCTTTTACCGCCGAGGTCAGAATGACCCCCTATGTGTTATTAGTTCGCATACATATTGGTAACTTCACCTTCATAATTCAAATGCACATTTAAGCAAAATCACTATTATTGTCGTTTTCTATGCACCATCGTTAAGCATTGATATAAGCATTTCACTTTCATGTATGTATTATTTAACTACGCTCTCTCAGTCCCTCCTCTGATGACGCTCGTCATCACACCAACCTTTTCTTTTGGCCTTTCACTTTTAATTTTGCACCTTGCGCATAATGCGCATTTCAATATCTTACCCTTTATGTGAACTTTCCTAAATTTCATTGAACATTTTCTCTCTTTCACTTTCTTCATTTCTTCTAGATCTTTTAGTCCAATTTTTCTTAATTTTGTCGTTGACTTTACATGCCCCCCATAATCCTAATAGACAGGCCAGAACAATTAATAGACCCATTAGTATTTTTGCAAGCACCCCATTCCAAATATTGGTAAACCAGCTCCCTACTCTGGCAATTCCTTTTCCGAATTTCTTCCAAACTCCAGGTTCCTTCAAATCCTTCAATCTCTAGTTAGGTTAATAAGCATACCTCTAATCTTTTTGCTATTGTCCGGAATGAACGAGCAACAATGGCGCTCGTTGAGCATCTTGCAGACCCCTCCACTCTTTGCTAAAAGAATGTCTAAAGCAAGCCGATTTTGAAGAGTCATAGCTCTTTCTGCAGCAAGTTCAGTATTGATACTATGAAATTTGTCAGCATGGTATCCACAATAGTAGACAACCTTTGAATCTTAATAGAATTCAAGATAACCCCCACTGAAGGGATTATAGCTCCAAATATGTCACCAATGACAGCAGTCACTGATTCTCGTTTTTGTCTAGTATGTTGTAATTCAGACGTTTTAGGTATTTGTTTTAAGTCATCAATCTGGTAAATCTTTGGGAAAACTATTCCTAAGTAACATGTCCCATACCATCCCTTAGGGAGACGGTAATAAGCATTAAGCCCACAGATGTAATAGATCCCAGGGATCGCTGGATCTTGTCCATTCAACATAAACGTCCACTTACTCTGAAACAAAAACACATGTCTACATTCACTCGTTCCCACAAACAAATTGTCCTGCTCAGATTTTGGCCTTTATATACAAAGCCTACCTATGTGTAATGCATCTATAGCTAGCTTGCCCTGTGTTTTGATAGCGGTGTAGGCATAATCATTTGCATATGTGCGTTTCTCTAACCCCTTTTCTAATCTTTCCTTCAATGCTTTGCGTCTATCATCAGTGTGATCTAAAAAGCTTTTCTCTACGGGTGATAGCAAACAGGTCAAATTATTGCGATGTGCATAAGCAGTTCCAAATGTAAGTGTTGGTTCAAAGAATCCCCTAACTATTTTTATATCATGTTCCTTAGCTAATTTTTTCAGGAATTCAATCACAGGCACAAAAGAAAACACAACATCCAGATTTGAATAAAAGTATTGCACATGCTCTTGATTATAGAACATTGTTAATAGCAAACTACAGCTAATCCCGTAAGTTAGAGAGAGGCTATGGTAGGTAACTCCTTTCTGCACAGATGAAGGAATCTTAGTGCACACATAACAGTCTTTTGCATCCATGGTTTCCACATACTCATTCAATAAGCGATAGAAGACATTAGTAGAAAGTTCCCCCTTTGAATTTGTTACCTCATGCAAGTGTCTTGCATCCTGCTCAAATCTTTCCCAGGGTGTTAGTGTTGTAGTTTCAGCCTTCGAAGTAGCGTTAATAGTCTCCTTCTCTATCCATGGCATTCCCACAATCACTCCCACAATTATTATTGCACACACAATACCTATTATAAGTCCTAGCCAACCACACACCTTGCTTCCCTTGTTACTACCTCTATTATAAGCCATGTCTGTATAGAATCAGATAGTAGAATAACAATCAACTTGAGGACTATTTAGAACTTTTCTATTGTTCTCTGCGTGTATTTACAGCGTCTTCACTCACTCCAGGACCCCCTTTTGTCAAATCAGGTTAGCAGCTTGTCATAATCAGGTTTCTCAAAGTCAAATCCGGTTTCGATGTCACATTCGATAATTTATAAAGTCTCTTTTCTCAGTTTTCAATTTTCAATTTTAACCAAGTCTCTTCTTTTGATTAGTTCAGGTACCGTAGTACTGGCCTGGTACTTCTCGATCAAAACAGAATGCTAGGAATTCTTGTTGCCACTCAGATGTTGTAGCATATGCCCATTCAGGACCTGTATATCTTCTGTTTGCGACTCTCTTTCTTTTCAGTCTTCGTTCACCTTGCTGCTCCCCTTCACTCAGATCTTCCACTCGGGATGTATCATTTTCCTCGGTTATTGTTTCATTTGGTGTGTCTCTTATCCTGAAGAGTGGTTTCTCTGGCCAGTTATCACCCTTATGCGTCTTCTTTCGGTGTATCTTTTCAGAATGCTGGAGAGCACCCTCCTCTTGTGATATGGTGTTTTCACTTGATGGACCTGCAGCTGGCTCGGAAGACTCTGGTACGCTCCGATTTCTCTCTACTATTTCTCCTTCTTCTTCTTCTTTTTTCTCTCCTTCTTCTTCTGGGTCTGTACCGGGTTCGAGTTCTAACCCGTATCTGTCTACTTCTGGGAGAACCTCTCCTTGACTTAGTTCTCCTGCTGCCTCTACTGAGATAGGCGCTCTGTCACCTCTCTCAAACTCATTCACTGTTTGAGGGACAAGGCTGTTCTCAGTGGGCTCTCCGGTAGTCTCAGCTCTTTCTTGACTGTTTTCTGGCCCTGAGACTTCTCTTCCTGAAGCTGTTCTGCCGGAAATTTCAAGTTCTTCTTCAACAGGACACATTACCTTTTTTGTGTGACTGGCATGTATCCAGTTTGGAACTCCTGCACACTTTACAGCAGTAGTAGTCATCAGGATCACTTGGTACGGACCTTTCCAACGTGGCTCAAGACACGACTTTCTCACGTGTTTCTTGACAACCACCCAGTCACTGGCTTGTAGGGTGTGGCCTGGATCGCCAATCGGTGACAATGTGTTAGCTTCCAACTGGTGAGAGAAAGAGCAAATCACATCAGCCAAACCTTTGCAGTAGTCCAACACCATATCATCTGTGATATTCACTAGAGCATTTGCCGGTACTGCTGGCAGCCTCATAGCTCTACCCATGAGGATTTCATGGGGGGATAGTCCTGTTTTCTTGTCAGGGGTGTTTCTCATTGACATCAGCACTAAGGGTAATGCATCTGGCCATTTCATATTGGTGGCTGCACACATTTTTGCCATTCTCAATTTCAAAGTACCATTCATTTGCTCCACTAGACCTGATGCTTCGGGGCGGTAGCTACAATGCAGCTTCTGTTCGATGTCAAGTGCGGCACACAGAAGTTTAATCACCTCATTGTCGAAGTGTCTGCTCCTATCTGACTCTTTAGAGACCGGAAACCCGAACCTTGGTATCAGTTCCCTAAGTAGTAGTTTTGCAACTGTGAGACTGTCATTCCTACGTGTGGGATAGGCTTCAATCCAGTGACTGAAAACACACACAATCACCAACACGTACTTCAATCCTCCACATACAGGCATTTCAATGAAGTCCATTTGCATTTTGCTGAATGGACCGCCAGCTCTCCCAATATGGCTCAAGGTTACCACTGTCCCTTTTCCGGCATTCATCTGTTGACAGATGATGCACCTGTGACAAATGACCTCGGCAGCATGTCTGAATTTTGGGTTGAACCAGCCGATTTTAAATGACCTGATCATTGTATCTCTCCCAAGGTGAGCCTGTCCGTGGTATAGCCTGGCAAACTGAGATAGAAGGCTATTTGGCAAGACTAATTTTCCTTCCTCTGAGACCCACAAATCATCAGCTCTCTGTATACATTGCATTCTCTGCCAGGAACGTTTTTCCTCCTTGCTTGCACAACTTTGTAATGTTTTTAACTCATCTAGTGTGTCAACCACCCGTAATGCAAGGTTCAAACATGTGTCATTTTCAGTTTGTGGTAACAATTCCCACTGTTCCTTGAACGATATACAGTTCAATGCGCAAAACCTTGCGACTTGATCTGCATAACCATTTCCCATGGACACAAAGGGGGTTATTCCAACTTTGGAGGAAGTGGTAATCCGTCCCAAAAGTGACGGTAAAGTGACGGATATACCACCAGCCGTATTACGAGTCCATTATATCCTATGGAACTCGTAATACGGCTGGTGGTAAATCCGTCACATTTGGGACGGATTACCACCTCCTCCAAAGTTGGAATAACCCCCAAAGTCTTGTGATGTAACATGAGCATTGCATTTCACCACAGCAATTTCAAGAGGTAACTGAATTGCATGTAACAAATCCTTTATTTGTTCACCATTTTTCACAGGGGAACCTGAAGAGGTCCTGAAACCTCTCTGTGACCAAAGTTGGCCAAAGTCATGTACAATTCTGAATCCGTATCTGCTGTCAGTATAGATAGTGACTCTCAAGTTCAGAGCTGCGTGGCATGCTTTGGTAAGGGCAATTAATTCTGCCACTTGAGCGGAAAACACTCTCTCGAGCCAAGAGGCTTCAATGATACCAGCTATGGTACATACCGCATAGTCAGCTCTCAGTGTCCGAACAGAATCTCTTAAACAGGACCCATCAACAAACATGATACAGTCATTTTCTTTCAGCTGTGTGTCTTGAATGTCTGGGCGTGGTTTGGTACATAGTTCAGTTACCTCAAGGCGGTCATGTTCGAATTCTTCCTCATTGTTGATTTTGGTGTTTTCAACAGGAAGTAAAGTTGCCGGGTTCAATATGGTACATCGCTTTAGTAAGACGAGCATTTGTCATGTGCTGAGTTTCAGTTCGAGTCAACAAAATTTCAACTGAATGTGAACCATTACTGTTAGGGGGTATCCCATGACTATGCCTTCACATTGCGTAAGGCTCTGACCAACTGCTGCAACTGTGTGCAAACAACCTGGTAAGGCTGCTGCGACGGGGTCCAAGGTAGCTGAAAAATATGCTACAGGGCGATTTGCACCTCCATGGACCTGTGTTAGGACAGACAAAGAACAAGCAGCACGTTCATGACAGAACAATAGAAAAGGCTTCATATAATCAAGCATTCCTAATGCTGGTGCCCTGCACATGCATTCTCTTAATTCCATAAATGACTCAAGCTCTTCTTTGGACAAAGCTATGGTATATGGCTCATCCTTGATCTCTTTGCCTGTCAGTTTTATCAAGGGTTTTGAGATGATCGAGAAGTTGGGTATCCACTGGCGACAGTAGCCCACCATTCCCAAAAACATCCTGACATCTCTTTTTGTCGTTGGAGGGTTAATTTGCAAAATGGCTGTTATTCTTTCTTTTGATATTCTCCTGGACCCTTTTTCGATCAAATGCCCTAGGTATTTTACCTCTTTCTGATAGTATTGCAGCTTCTTAGGTGACACCTTGTGCCCATTCTTTCCCAGATGATTCAGTAAGGCAATGGTATCGTATTTACAATTGTCCCTAGTTTTGGATGCAATCAGCAAGTCGTCAATATACTGTACTAGAGTCAAATTGAAAGGCAGTACTAAGGCTTCCAAATCCTTTTTCAGTATCTGGTTAAAGATGGACGGTGATTCTGAAAACCCTTGCGGAATTCTGCACCAACTGTACACCTTATCCAGGAATTTGAAACTGAACAAAAATTGGCTGTCCTCATGAAGAGGTATTGAAAAGAAGGCTTGTGACAAGTCTATGACAGTGAACCACTCAGCATCGCAGGGAACTTGGAACATAATTACCGCTGGATTGGGCACTACGGGGCAACATTTTACCACAATCTTGTTTATTTTTCTCAAATCCTACACAATTCGAACTTTCCCACAGGGTTTCTTCAAACCCTTTATGGGAGAGTTACACGGACTGCTCAAAACCTCTTTCAGGACTCCCTGTCTCAGAAAAGCTGCAATTATTTGTGACACTTCGATGAGAACATCTTGTGCCATATGATATTGTGGCACCTGAGGAAACACCGCATTCGGCTTTACCTGGACTCTAACTGATTCTACGCCTTTTATTTGTCCCACCTCCTTTTCTGTTAGATCCCACACTTTCTCTGTCACAGTTCCTTGTAACTCAACAGGTAGATCAATCATGGTAAGCATCGGGAACAAGGTAATTGAAGGGTAATCCTCATTTGTTGTTCCTGTCTCTTCCTCTAAAAACTGACCTTCGTCTCCTTCATCGTCACTATTTGTCTGTACCTCGATTCCGTCATTGGAACAGGTAATCGAACACTTTGTCTTGCACAGTAAGTCCCTTCCCAGTAGGGATACCGGACTTGAATCACAGACTACAAACCTATGTAGCCCCTGGAAGTTTGCGATCTCTGCTTGCACTGGATCTGTAATCGGATTTGTCAGATACTGGTTTGCTACTCCAACTACCCTTATTGTACGCCCTGAAAGTGGTAATTTTGGAACTTCTGCACTTCTGACTGTAGAGCGTGTAGCTCCGGTGTCAACCAGAAACGAGACTTTGTAGCCCATCACCTTTCCTTCCACAAATGGACCCCTCTGATCCACCTCTAAGGATGCTGCAAGCCTGCATTCCTCACTATCTGAGCTATCATCTGACCATTCCCCATTCATGCCATTTTCACCTCGTAATGGGAACTGTTGTGCTGTATTATTTTGACTCATTACCTGACCTGTGACCTGTTGAGGAAGCATCACCTGTTGCTGTCCCATCTGAGCCATTGGTAATTTCATTTGCTGTCTAGGTACCACAGTAATCTGCTGTTGTACTGGTTGCTTTTGTACTGACTGGAAACGTGGCATTTGCATCTGTTGCATGGGCTGTACCCCTTGCATTTGTACCAGATTGTTCTGAAAATTCAGGTATTGATGTCTTATTTTTGGGCCTCGTACATTTTGCAATGTACCAACATTAGCACTTTGCTGAACAACACCATCCTGCACCATATTTGGGCACTCCTGTTTCCAGTGCCCCACGCCCCCGCACGCGTGACATGGTGACATCTTTGTCACTCCTTGTACGTCATTTAGAACCACAACAGTATTCAAGTCTGGACCGCGATTCACGAACCCTCGGCCTCGACCTCTCGGCTGTGTCTGAAAGGTACCATTCATTTGCGGTTGCTGCTGTATCATCTGTTGAACTCCGTTTCCCTGTATTCCTGCCTGTGCAGCCCTTATCTGCATCACCATCACTTTCTCTTTCAGCTTTTTCTGCTTCAGCTCAATCTCATCACTACAGTATTTTGCATACTGCAACACCTCATCAATTGGCTTCGCTTGCCAACAAATCAAATGATTCTTAATCATCTGGCTAACTTCTGGTCTCAGCCCTTTGACGAATCTGAACACAAGGTGGTTCATGTCTTTTCGGTTCAATAGTCTCAGTACTACTGTAGTGTTTGAATGCCTTTAACAATCTCTCATAGTAAGCATGTATTGACTCCTTAACCTCTTGAGAGGTCCGGTCGATCTTCTGCCAATCAGTCACCTTCGGCGACACCTTCTGTTTCAAAAACTCAATCACTTTATGATAATACTTCATCACCTCTTCAGAGGGTGCCCCGTTCACCTTATCCCTTGCCGGCTCCTTCGTCGGCCAATCTACCCCTCTTTTGCACTCGAGCCACAAATCAGGCGGAACAATGATCTCAAACAAGGTATTCAAGTCCTCCCAGAGACACTTCGCAAGTTTCACAAACCTATCTGTTTGCTGATACCACTCGATCGGTTTCTCTCTCAGTCTGGGATAATCATTAGTAAAAGATAGGATGTCTCCTCTGGACCATGGTACATGGACTAAGACACCACCAGCTGTCTCTCTCATGGGTAATATTTTTACTGAATCCACATCAGGGGAGGCCTTAGCTTGGTTAGACCCAGGACTGTCACCCTTCCCCTTATCTCTTTTCTTTGCCCACCTGCCTTCCCATTTTTCCAGCGCACCCCAAACTTGCGCACTCTGCAACAATTCTTTCAAATGTGCCTTCATTACCGCTGACCTCATGTGCTCAAAGTCTTTAGAGTCAAAATCCAATCTGTAGCTTCTTTTCAGGTGTTTAGTGTTTCCAATATCAATATTGTATTTATCTGCCAGGTTCGCTAATCTCTGATGCACCTTGCCTACTTCTTTGGTAATTTTAGGACACAGGAATCTTAATTCTGCTTCCGTGTATGATTCCAGTCTATTCACCCCCATCGTACCTTCCACTAATTCAGCAGCTTCTGCTCCTAACCTTACAAAGTTTAGGTACTCGTCTTGCCTTTCTTTTTCAGGTTCGACTGTAGTCACTATAGCCTTTTGTGAAGTATAAGTCTTCTCTAGCCATTTGTTTAGCTGTTGGACTGTGAAACCCTGCAATGAGATGTTCCCTGCATGTATCATCGGTGAATGTGAGGTGTTTGTACTTATTGTCTGAGGAATTAAAACCCCTAACCCTGCTTGACGCATTTCTTCTATGGGTGCCCCCACTGGGCTAAGATCCATTAAAGACCTCGGCTGTTCAACTGTTTGTTCTCCTGAGGCCATTATCTGGGGAGTCCCCATGGACCCTCCTCTTATCACATCTTGAGTCATTACCCCCTGGTCACATACGCCGGTTTTGCCCTGCGCATACAATGGCACTGGTGGACCAACAGTAATTGGTAACGACATGGCAGCAGGTGTCTGACCCGGTCCCAGACTCTGTGGAGCAGTAACTCCATAAGTCTGTTCCAAAGTACCTGGGACAGGTACTAATGGCGGGCCAGCCACTGGGTTGTACCCTGGTATCAACTGTGGCTGTGGATGAGACAGTAGTTTCGGAGTTGACTCAATCTGCACTAGTTTTGATTTTGTGTATATCGGGTCTTGCAGCACTATCAGATTCGTAGTAGTCTCAAGTACTGGAACTTCTGGGTAGATTCTCTGCATCTGCGGTGGAGGTTGCAACTTTATTGGTATGTCTGGAGCCCAGGGAACACTGACACCATTCAGTATCGAAGCTGTATCACTAGTCTGTACCGTATCAGCAACTCCCTTTTCCTGCGTCTGGTTCCCAGGATCCATGCTAGTGCTTGGAGCACTATCGCTCACCGCATAAGGTGGCGGGCGATCATGTAATAATCTGTCCATTAATTCCTCATCATCTGAATCGTCTTCCTCTTCCCAAGGTCTTTTATTCTCTTTAGAATTCTTCGAGTCTTTATCTGTCTCACAGGAGGCTTTCTTTCCCTGCGTCTCTTCTCTCTGTGCTATCGCTGGGAACAATTTTATCCCATCAACAATCCCCCTTCTCCACATTTTGCTCTCGTTATCCCATCTAGCTTCTGCATAAGATTTTTCTGCCCTACTCAGTCTTCTCTGAAACTTTTCTTGCCTCTGTTTAAGAGCCATTAGATCCCAAACCGCTAAAGCTTCATACTGGACTGGCCTCGGAGGTGGTTTCAGTGTACTTAACATCCACCTCAAATTTTCTAGGACCCTCGTATTGAATGTCCCATGTTCTGGGAATGCTAAACATCCCTCTTTCTCTGTTAATTTGCGCCACTGTTTCATCCATAGACAAGGCGCAACACCTTTCTCTTCCATGACTATAGAAGCTGGAGTACCCTCAGGTGGTGTAGGCTCCCCATCAGTTGCTATAATATATGCGTCTCCTTTCAGAGCACTCTTAAATGCCTTGACAAAGTTCATTTTACAATTTTCTCTTATTTGTATTTCAATCAGAAGTGACTTAGGGCCATACGTACGAAAGCTTTTTCCCATAGACACAGAATGGGTAAAATCCTTTGGTACATCTGGCCCTTAGTTCCCAGGACACCCTTCACCCACCTTGCTCAACCTATTGCCTCTCACGGACGGCAGCCAATCCGTGCGCGACCCCTCTAGACAACCGACGTATCTCAGGGCGGCACCACTGACGTCACACTCACACACACTGCAGCTGACAAAGTCTTGCGGTTCGTCCGCTTCTCGCTGAACCCACACAAACTAATGCAAATTATTGCGAACACCTTAAATAACAATACAAATCTGCTGGTTTACTACAGGAAGGGTATCTCATTCGCTTCAGAACTTTACAGAGATTTCACTTGAAGCCTCGGCCGCTACTTTCTCCTTCTCAGTCCCCGCATACGCAAGCAGAATTCGACCCGCAAATTCTACTCTCGACTTGTCAATGGCTCATCCTAGTGCACTTTAAAATTTGCCAAATCTCCATCGAAGGTTTCACACATACATCTACTCAAACTTGACTTGTCAACCACGCCCGATTGACCTATTAAACAGCACAGATTACAACATAAACCCAAGTGTTTCCTACACTTGTCAACATACTCCGGAGCCTTAGACCACGACGGGTCCGTACATAAACAACCAACCACGTGGATAATTTTGAGCACCAAGCGCCATACTCATGTGAAGTACGCCGACTTCCCTACTCTCATACTGCGGAGTACGCCCACTCCTACTAAAACAACATTTACTTGGCCTAGATACACACAAATTTCACAATCACCTGCAAAGGCATAAGCTAAGCAAGTAAGCTAAGCAGAGCCTTCTCCCCAGAGATCAAAAACCCTAAACCACACACATTATGGTGCCGAGAACATCCCCAACTCACTTAGGCAGGCTCCGAGATCCCGGGAAAGTCATGGTGAACTTAGAAACCAATCATACCTCCGATTTGCATTATCACAGAAAAATAAACTAAACAATGATTCTCCGTCCTAGGGCCCTCAAGGGCCAAAACCGTCGCTCTGCTACCAGAACTGCTAACGCATCCTTCTATGTTAATTTATTACACATTAGGACTCGTTTTAGGCCAATGAATCTTGTGACCCAGTGGTGAGACACTGTAGGACGAGATAACTGATCAATATGTCAAGCAATATATCAATAATGTCATCAATATTTATCACCACAATGCACTTTACTTTGGATAAAGACATTAATCAAATTGTCGATGCAACCATGGCCTTTCAGCCATGAATAACCACACCTTCTGATAGAATTTTATGAATTTTATTCCCTATTGATTACAATCTACGAGCAAAAGTGTTAATCTCAATACCAAGAAACATAAGAGCATAGTCACGATATGGCAACTTTGATAAGATTTCATTAATGCAAGAATCACAAACATAAGAACATAGCACGGCGTGAACATAGATCAGAATACAGCAAATGTCATATACTTCTCAGTTCAGCATAGCGTAATGTCAATCATTTGTCTATTTGCGTCAGTCGAAGTGAACTCCTGTCCTAACCACAGATTAGCATCAGCATGTTGGGCTTCATTCAAAACAATTTAGAACACCAATTTAGAAAACATCTAACTAAGGTCTCTACCAAAATGAGCAGTTGGTACCTAGAAAGGAAAAGCAAACAGACAAATTACAAATTGCATTGTCATAATTACCCTCCAAGGATCAGGTCAGCACACGGGATCAGTCTTCGTCTTCAGGACATCAGTCAAACGCCATCAGTCTAAGCTCGTCTAAAGGGACAGGGGACACCTCCCTCATAAGGAGGAGAAGTGTAAAGGGGCAGTCTATGGGTGAGGATGGTTTAATAAGTCTTAAAGTCACCAAACAGAGTGACAGAGTTTCTGGATAAAATCAATAGCATTCCCTACCTAATTCTAGCGACCCTTCTGTGACATGGGTTTTTATCCCTTTTCGTAATACCTTCCCCCTAAATTCTATTGGACATTTACTATACCCCACTATCTTTAACCTATCAAATTATACATTAGGTAATTCTAATTGTCACCCCATAAAAATTCATAACATTTTGACTGGTCTTCATAATTGACGTCTTCGGAGGTGGCTCATCCGGGGTTACTTCACCGTTTGGCACATCTTCTTGGGTCATGAGTTCCTTTGTCCATGGTTTAAGCGCCCTTGTACATTACATGAATCTACATTTGTTTCAATCTTGTACACAAAACTTATACTAGAGCAGCAAGCATGCGGATGACAACAGGGTCGCACTTGATACAGTGGAAATGAAGAAAAAGAACATTTGCAGGGTCATGGCCCTTTGCGAGTCAGCACACTGAAAAACAGAAAAATGCTTTTAATATGAGAGTCAGGCAGCTAAAACTCCACAGCTCACGCTAACTTAAGGCCTATAAGGTTTTCAATACAATATTGTAAACGCTAATATAAGCTTGATTAACCATAGCATTGACAATTCTACTCATTATGTGTTATTAGTTCGCATACATATTGGTAACTTCACATATCATAGTCATAATTCAAATGCAAGTTTAAGCAAAATCACTATTATTGTCATTTTCTGTGCAGCATCGTTAAGCATTGATATAAGCATTTCACTTTAATATATGTATTATTTAAACTACGCTCTCTCAGTACTTGCATGTCCCCTAATTCCAGAATAGAATCTGATGTTTAACTAGATAGGATTCTACATAGGTCAGTTGTCCTGGAGTGGGACTGTTGCTCGCGTTGTCCATTAAAACTCCTGCCTAACTTGCCTCTATTGTCACATCAGCTAAAAATGATAACTGTGGTATGGGACCAGACAGGAGCTAAACCGCAATGTGGCAACTTGGTCCATTGGCACAGAGAACTTACCAAATATGCTAAATCTACCCTACAAGTTTCAGCCTTGAGGACAGTCAAACACTCCTCCATGAGAAAATCATTGTTGTAAGATAAGAGTACACATATAGGGCCTCATTACGAACCTGGCGATCTCAACGCAATATTATGACCACAGCTGTTGTGCTGTGGTCGGACCGCCAGGATTAAACGTCTCGGTAGTTTGGTGGTGATGGCGGTCCTAATCCGACTTCATCTCCGCCAGTGATTTCATGGCGGTAACACCACCATGAAAAGGCTGGAGGAGAACGAGTGCAGCCGGGCCTCTGGTAGCCCCTGCATTGCCCATGCACTTGCCATGGGCAGTGCAGGGCCCCCCCCGGCCAGCACCTTTCCAATGTTCACTGTCTGCTTTCTAGAAAGTGAACATTGCGAGGATGCTGGTGCACTCTGCATCCTACAGCATTGTCGCAGGCTCGATTACAAGCCGGTGACAATGCTGTAGGGTGTTTCCCACTAGGCTGGTGGGCAGAAACTCTGATTTCCCCCGCCAATCTAACGGGAAACTCATAACAGACCTGGTTGGGAGGCAGTCACTATGCCGGCAACCTTCACGTTGGAACTTCGGCTGGCGGCCACTATTGTCAAACCCAGCAATGTGGAATGGAAGCAGCGACAAACTCAGAGCACAAAAATCTGTAATTGTCTTACAAGGCAGGTGCTACAGCTTCAGAGCAGGATTAGGCCAACATGTCCACAACAGAAGTAGAGCATGCAAGCGCACACCCACTGAAAAAATGGTAAACAATTCAGCAAAGGAAGGAACAATATGTCCTGTGGCCTCCAGTCGCCACCTGAATGCATACATTTAAATGTACAATGACAAACAGTACATTTTTACTCTTTTTAATCATGTCCGTACACATTTAAATTAAACAAGTAAAAGGCTTGTATGTGGGAACAAGCGCAACCTCCTGCCCAAGTTCGGTTTAAATCTGTTCATCATCCATTTTACTGTAGTGAAGAGCAAATATCTGCCACAAATAAAGCTGGAGAGGCAGAGAGCGAGAGTAAGAGAGTACAGTTTATGTCCTCTCGTGATTTAGTTTGAAATAAATCTTATTCCTCATAGTTTTATTTCATATATATATATATATATATATGTATATATATATATATATATATATTACACATATATGCACGCCTTCCTCCTTCCATAAAGCATTTGCAGTGTGTGGCGGCAGGGTAAGTGATGCTAGGTGTCCTTTCCTTGTGGGTAGATGTTCTATCTCAAAGAAATGAATAAAAAGTACATTGAAACAGTGTGTTCCTGATTTTTCACAGCGTGTTGCATATTGAAGTGCCAGACTAACCAAACGGTGGATTTACCACTCGTGGAGACGTCAATCAGTTCCCAAAAGAGCTTTGGGGCGCATCTTTCAGGTGCCAGAGCAGCCACGTGGTTTAAAAAAAATGATCTTCAAACATTTATGCTTTCCCTCACCCCTGTGTAAAATTCCATATTGGCGGCCCTTTAGAATGAAAGAAATGTTATTTAACATTATTTTAACAGTTCAAACATTGCAGTTATGTTCAGCTACCCTTTTTTGTAAAACAATCAATCAAATGCATAATTGCCAGCATGCTATGGGCAGCCTGATCTCCCTGAAGTTCAAAAGCATCCACAATGTGACTCTTTATCAGAAATGGGGGAAGGGACTTTGTGGGTGATTTGAACCCTCTCCCCTACTCTTACATCTACTCCCAGGACATGAGGGACAATGTTACTCATGGTTCATCACAGAGTAGCTCATTCCACTGCGTTGTTTTCACTACGGCACTGTTTTCATCATGAAGCTCCTCTTGGCCAGAGCCTTCTCCCCAGAGATTAATTCAGGACCCTCCTCCAGGGGGCTCACCCTTACTTTGAAGGCCTCTGTTCTAGAGACTAATCTCCTAGTATTGAAGTCATGGAGGATATGTGACCTCCTAACTGAATGGGGTCCACTTACTTCCAAATTATTTATGCATCTGGTTTATACCAGTCAATATTTATATGTTTATAATTTCAAAATACACAAATCCACCAATACATTCTTACAAGTTAGTATTTAATCTCTGGGATGATATATTCCTATTATACGACGGTATAGTATTGCATTGATAGGAAGGAGTTTACATAAACATGGTTGCACAGGAAAGTGTCTAACATAAGATGCTTGTTTTCTATATAAACACACAAATGAAATGAGAAGGGCCAATGGGAACACAATTCACAAATATGTCATCATAAATGGTGTGTAATAGTCATTGTGTTTCAATCCTTTTTTGGATGCATTGACTCTGGGATCTTCCTCAGAATTATGCCTTAAGGGTGAGTGATTTATTCAGCTTGCTGCTAATGAAGTATATATTTACATTGCATACCAATTTTAAAACAAACAGCAGTCTCACTGAGGATCACAGCAGTGACATACAAGCTATTCTTAAAGGGGGAACATGCTCATACAGAGTCAAAGGGGAAACAGGATTTCTTTTCCCTGTCACTCATACAACATAGATCTCACAATAAACAGAAATAAATGTGGGAAATATGGTGGCTCCAGGAGTCTCCAAAACCTTAGCGTGCTACCTAATAATGCAAGTAGCGACGTCGTTCAGACACAAAACCAGCCAGGTGAGAACTTCATTCAGTGTCCAAATTCACACACTTTGCTACCGGATGGGAAGATCTGTCCTTATCATCCCAAATCTATAGGGGGATGGCGTACATAGGCTGGGCAGGCAAAAGGGGTTCACTGCATCGCCCCTAGACGTTCTGTGTTGGGCACACTTTATGCCACGCAACCTGACTGTTGGTGGTTTGGAGTTTCCGCACACACAAATGTTTTGAAGTCGGAGGGTGTCATAGGGGCATTAAAGCCTTGCCTTGCAGGCGGGAGTGGTTTGTCCTCTTTGTTGGTCCCCCCACCACCTTCGTCCAAGACCTCCTGGAACTGCTGAACACCCACCCTACCCTCTTTAATTTGCTAGTGGGGAGGAAGGCAGAAAGGAGTATGTTGTGTCACATAACCTATAGATGGCTGGCTAGCACAATTGTTCTCCAGCATCTGTTCATTACCGAGATAGGGGCAGTGCAGGATTGGTATTGCTTCAGTTATTTACTTACAGCTCTTGGTGAACTTTCCAGTGTGCGGTTGTACACATTAAGGCCTTGCATGAACAGTTTTACTCCCAGCGTGGGCCATAGAGGGGCTGATAGATTTTCGGGACACAGGACAGGGGGCTGATGCTTCCAACCCCTGTGTCCACAGGGGACGGCAGCCTGGGAAGCACGCAGAGTCTTAAAAGGGGATCAGGTCTCGGACAAAGAATCTTAGAATAAATGCCCAGGATCGACAGCAGAGGATGGAAGCTCGAGGGAGGTATAGGCATCAAGCACATTGATGGTTTTTCGATCATAGAAAATACATGGTAATGGTCATTCAGGTAGGTTAGAGCTGTCAAGCAGTTTTTGCATGGTTGATTGAAACTGCAGGATAGGCTCTTAGTTTGAAGCAATGGTAGATTTGAGAAATTGTTTTTCTGCTTGTAATAAATATTGCTGATGTAAATGTTGTAAATTTACACTGTTCCTAGTTTTAGATTCCTTTGTCATTCTCAAGCAGTCTTCATGCCACCTTTCACCTCTTCATCGACGCAGCTAGAGTGCTGAGTGCACCACGCTCTGGCTAAACTTGTTGAGTCATGTGCATGTTTTCTCCTATTTGGACAATACCCAGTTGCTCCTGCCCTTTCATGAAAATGCCCTTGCTACTTTGAGCTCTTTCAAGCCTTGCTTGAGTCCTCTCATGATGCGAGCATTTAGTGGCTATCGGAATTAGGTGATCTTTCCTGTCCGGCCCTGAGGAATTTTGGGATTAAATTTGGTTCCAATCTCACGTTTGAGCCCCAAATTAAGTTTCTATCCATCACTTGCTTTGCCACCTCGAGGGCTCTTCGTAGGATACTTCACCTGATTCCTGAGGATTGTCTGAAAACGGTTGTCCATGCCTTGATCACATCCACACTGGATTACGCCAATAGCCTGTATTTAGGCCTGCCTGCTTTCTTAATTCAAAGGCACCACACTATTCAAAACTCCACTGCACGACTAATCCTGAAGATTCCCAGGCACAGGCCTGTTTCTCATCACCTCTGGTATCTTCACTGGCTCCCTATTACCAAGAGCATTCAAATTAAGGCTCTTACCTAGGCTTATGGAGCCTTTTCCCACAAAGGTCCTTGTTACCTTAAGACAGGTTTGAAGCCCTATTTTCAAACCAGATCCTTAAAATCGAATAATCTGATTCTGCTCCATGTCCTGCACATTTATAAATGTAGAAAAGGTGGGAGGTCCTTTTCACACTTGGCTCCCAAATTATGGAACGCACTGGCACTTAGTCTGCGATGCAGCCCTTCTGAATCCAGCTTAGGCCAGTCTCAAGACCCTGCTGTCTGACTCCAGCCTAGTGTGCTGACTGAACCTGACCCTTTGGCTTCTCGTTTTCCCTGAGCTTACCGCTAACACCAGTACACCTCTTTGGAGGCAGCTGCACGATTTAGAAATGCCGTGAATTGAATTGTCAGGGTGACATTTTTGGTGAGCATGAAGAGAAATGTGAAAATGCTAATTTTCAAACTGCGTACTTTTCTTTTGTAATAAATAAAACCCACACTTTCTACAATGACAATAAGATTTGAGTTTGCGTGGATTTGAACAGGTCAACAGGTTTGTGGGTCCCTCTCTTTCCAGTTCTTGATCTATGCAGACCAGCTTGGGTTTGGTTCTACAAACGTTCCCTGGCCTCAGCTTGAATGCAACTACTTTTGTGGAAGTATAATCATACAACAGCCAGTTTACAGGTAATTCATAAGATATAGCACTCAGGAATCCTGGGGATCTGCAAGCGGACATACTTCACTTTCTATACAGTCACCAGCAGAATGGTTTCTCTTGCCAAAACCTTGACATAGTGTCATGAAATGAAGGTACATTCAACTATCCTGTTGCGGCTCAGTTGCATGACCAGGTGTGTGCCTGGCATATTCCTCAGGGGCAGCAGCAGCAATTTGAAACTCCATGTTTGTATTTTGCTTCCCGAGCATCTGTAAAAAGTATTGGAATTTTTGGTTTAGCCTGATTGTTAGGCTTTGTGTCTTTGCCCACCTGGTGCAGTGTTCTTCATCTCCTTTTCTTACGGTAAATTGTTCTGTAAGGGCTTGTCCAAGTTTAGTTTTCTGGACCAGTTTTGTCAGTCTCCAGATTTCTCCCCTGTGCACTTGGTTTGTCCAGCTCCTTGATTTGCTCTTTGCTCCTTCCTTTCTTCTGTTCTTGATTCATGTTTCTCCTTCTCTTATTTCAGCTCTCTTCTGTTTCCACTCCTTAGATCTATAATTTTTGTTGTATCATGACTTGTCTCCTTATGTTACTCTCCCTGCTTGTGATTCCTGTGCCCCTATATTGCGCTCTCTCTCTCTCTCTTGCCCTCTCTCTCTCTCTCTCTGTCTCTCTCTCTGTCTCTTCTTATCTACTATAATTGTTTCTCCTCAGCCAGTACGGCCTTTGGTTCTACACCATCTCAGGTGGAACACAAATTGTGACCCTACGAACCAAGTCTCTTCCTCATAAACTCCACTTCTACCAAGTCCATCTAAGTGTGTTTGGCAACCAGCTCTTTATTCCAGCCAGAGGTAGGTGAAGATTCAGGAACTGGTTGTCCGCTCTACAAATTACTTATAGTTTAGCTTTGATTAACTTGGTTTATCTAATGAGGAATGTTTCCTATATTTAGAAAAGTACCCTGGTTTTATTTGAAACGTACAAGGATTAAAAGTTTAGCTGTGGAGAGGTATTACTTAATAATCATTAGGAAAACAAATTAGTTTTATTTAAAAAAAAACAATGACAAGCTTAGGTGGGTGGAGCTCTAAGCTTTGGCAGGTTGAGCATGAAGGCATATGTAAAATTGGCTTGTTAGGCTGTGTCTCTGTAGAGGTTGCCTTTTAGGTTGAAACCTACCAGAAAGCACAGCTGTCTGATGCAGATATACATTGGGGGCAATCTGAAATCTTTGGTAGGAATGTATTCTACCAATTGCTTACTATTACTTTTTTGTTTTGTCACTCTGGGTTTATTTCTTTCCATTTGCTGGCTTTGTTTGTTTAGTCCATCCGGCATTTCTTTGTCCCTCCTGTAGAGAATAGCCTCTTTCTCACCTCTGTGACTGGCTTCTTCATCTTCTTCTAATAGTGCTTGCTTTTCGTGAACTCTTTTTTGGTCGAGGGTCAAAGTCCTGCTGTACATACTTTAGTATATACTTCTGTGTGGGCCTACAGCCTGCCCACTTCTTTTCATTTGTTTGTTTCAGGGTCCTTTAAAAATTCTTGCTTGCTAGTGGTCAGTCCTTCCTCTTTGTCCCTCATTTTTGAGTTTCGTTTCCTTCCACTGAGTTGGGCCCAAGTACTTTATGCGTTGGTTGCTTATCTGTTCATTAGCTGGACTATGTTTTTACTTTGTTTCCTGCTAGTGTTTGCAGCATTCATTCCTCCCACCTCCCCCCATGTCGCTGACATTCTTAGGCATTCATCCTGGTTCTCTTTGTCTCCCTGAGCTGCTCCTTGAGCATTTGTTCCCCCATTAAACCCTAACAAAAGGCAGCTCCCAAGCTCGGCTTGGAATCAAGAGGGATTTGCATTAATTGCACAAACACCATGGGAGCCATAAGAAGGCTGGAGTACAGTTGTGCTGGCACACAGGGCTCGGACAAAGAGGCTGTTTTGTAATGTGCACAATTAGTTAATCTGCAAATGTTTAGGGTAATCTGCAAATGTAAAGGACAAGTCTGTACTAGCTTTAATTGGTCGAATTACTCATGAGAAATTGATTCCAGGAGTTGTCACCATATTTATGACAAGGCCTAATCCGGTTATTTACAGAAGTGGGCAGTAATTCGTTGAGGAGGATCACCCCACGATGGGAAGGGTACTGCTAAAAATTCAAACCATTTATTGTTTAGGCTGTCTCTTGTTATCTGGCTGGAAAGACAGAAAAAATAGAAGTGAAGTCTGCGCAGAAATGGAGGAAGCCATGCGGGTCGCTCCCCACGCCGCACGGCTCCTCCTGGGTGCCCGTGTCTCACTCCCGCTGCTGCTGAGGGTCCGCCGCCCCTGGTGACTGTTGGTTGTACTGCTAAATCTTTTTTTCTCCCAAATTGTCTTGTAACTTGTTGTTTATATTTTGGCACTCTGCTTTTTGTCTCTCTGCTAGGCGCTCCCTTTTGCGCCACTGCCGTCTGTGCCCCACCGCCTCCCACTTCCCGCTGCTGCTCCCCTGCGGCCCGCCCCCTTTTACCTTCTGTCTCCCATGCCCTCGCCCATTGGCCGCCACGCTCCCGCCTCCCAGCTGCTCCTCCCTCCCACTTTGCCTCTTATGGAGGTCGCCGCGCGGAAGCGCAGTGGAAGCACGCAGCGGGTGCGCCATTGGCACGCCAAAGGCAAGCCCGTCTATGCCCGTCCACGCCTGGACCGCGCCCAGCGGCAGGACCCCTGGACCACGTGCCCCCCGCAACACCAGACTGCACTACGATGCCAGCACCCTCCACACACTCAACACTGGACGAGACCACCACTGCTACCGGGCCACCCCAAAGCGCACCAAAGGGCCCTTCGCCTGCCTGAACTGCAGATTCACCAGCATCCAGCCCACCAAACCACCAACCAGAGAACCCAACCACCTCCACTGCATCCTCCTCAACACCCGCTCCGCTCGTAAGCACGCCATCAAACTCTGGGACCTCCTAGACACAACCACCCCGACGTCGCCTTCCTGACGGAGACCTGGCTGAACGCCACCTCAGCACCAGACATCGCCATAGGGGTCCCACAGGGCTACAAGATCTCCCGCAGAGACCACACAAACAGAGTGGGAGGGGTAATTGCCATCATCCACAAGGACACCCTCCGAGTCTCGACCAACACCGACGACACCCTCACCACCGCCGAGCACATGCACTTCCAGATCCAAACCAACCCCAACACTACCCTCAGAGGAACACTCGCCTACAGACCACCCGGACCACAGTTCAGCGACACCATCGCCGACCTCCACCGCCCTGATCGACAGCCTTGCCAACCTCGGACTCAAACAGCTTGTGACAACACCCACCCACGCCGCTGGGCACACGCTGGACCCCATCTTCTCCACAAGCCCCCATGTGTCCTTCAGCCACACCGCCGAACCCCACTGGACCGACCACAGATGCGTCCACTTCACCTTCAGGAAACCCACCACACACCACCGCACCCAACAGCTACCACTCCGCTGCTGGGGCAAGGTCACCAAAGACCAACTGACTACCACTCTTGCCCTGAAACCACCCGCCGACCCCACTGACCCAGACACCGCCGCAACTAACCTCAAACAGTGGATTAACGACTGTGCCGACACCCTCGTCACTCTCAAGACCTCCACAACCAACCACACCAACAAGAAAGCCGCCTGGTTCACCGAAGACCTCCGGATCTCCAAGTGCACCTGTCGAAAACTGGAGAAGAAATGGCTCCACGACCGAACACCAGACAGCCACACAGCCCACAAGAGCGCCACCCGCAGACACCACCAGCTCATTAGGACCGCCAAGAGGACCGCCTTCAAGGACAGCTTAGACAACAACGCACACAACACCAAAGAGCTTTTCAGCATCGTGAAAGAACTCTCCAACCCCAGCTCCAACATCAACAACATCCCACCATCACAAGACCTGTGCGACTCCCTGGCCTCCTTCTTTCACCGCAAGATCACCGACATCCACGACAGCTTCAACTCCGACACCCCCGCACCCACCACCGAAACCACCACCCCTGTGACCACCACCTGCACCAGCCGCCTGACTGCCTGGTCCTACGTCAGCGACGAAGACACCATCAAAACCATGAACTCCATCCACTCCGGATCCCCATCCGACCCCTGCCCTCACCACCTCTTCAACAAAGCCAGCACAACCATCGCGCCCCACCTCTGGAAAACAATCAACAGTTCCTTTGAGACAGCAACCTTCCCGGAAAGCTGGAAGCACACCGAGATCAACGCCCTTCTGAAGAAGCCCAAGGCAGACCCCAAAGACCTCAAGAACTTCCCGCCCATCTCCCTGCTCCCGTTCCCGGCAAAAGTGACCGAGAAGATTGTCAACAAACAGCTAACCGGCTACCTCAAAGACAACAACATCCTGGACCCTTCCCAATCCGGCTTTCGCAGCAACCACAGCACAGAGACCGCCCTCATCGCCACCACTGACAACATCAAGATCCTGATGGACAAAGGAGAAAAAGCCGCGCTCATCCTCCTGGACCTATCAGCAGCCTTTGACACAGTCTGCCACCGCACCCTATTAGCACACCTCCATGATGCCAGAATTCAAGAGAAGGCCCTGGCCTGGACCACATCCTTCCTCCCCGGCAGAACCCTGAGCGTCCGCCTCCCACCTTTCCGCTCAAAAACCACCAAGATCATCTGCGGCGTCCCAAAGGGATCCTCCCTCAGCCCGACGCTGTTCAATATCTACATGGCACCGCTCTCCCACGTCGCACGACAACATAACCTCAACATCATCTCCTACGCCGACGACACCCAACTGATCATATCCCTCACCGAAGACCCCCACACCACCAAAGCCAACCTCCACAGAGGAATGAAGGCTGTAGCCGACTGGATGAAGGACAGCAGACTGAAGTTGAACTCAGACAAAACGGAGGTCCTCAGTCTCGGACCCACCCCATCAGCCTGGGACGATTCCTGGTAGCCCACATCGCTAGGCACAGCCCCGGAACCCACAGACCACTCTCGCAACCTGGGGGTCATCCTCGACTCCACCCTCTCCATGAGCAGGCAAGTCAACGCTGTCTTCACGCCCTGCTTTAACACCCTGTGGATGCTCCGCAGGATCTTCAAATGGATTCCCCCTGACACGAGGAAAACCGTCACCCAGGCCCTCATCACCAGCAGACTCGACTACGGGAACGCCCTCTACTCAGGAACAACAACCAAGCTCCTGAGACGACTACAACAAATCCAGAACGCCTCTGCACGACTAATCCTTGACGCCCCACGAAGCAGCCACATCACACCCCACCTAAGAGGCCTGCACTGGCTCCCCGTCGACAAGAGGATCACCTTCAAACTCCTCACCCAAGCACACAAAGCACTACACAACACCGGACCTACATACCTCAACAACCGACTCAGCTTCCACACCCCCACCCGAAGCCTCCGCTCAGCCAACCTCGCCCTCGCAACAATTCCCCGTATCCGGAAAACCACCACCGGCGGCAGATCCTTCTCCTACCTCGCCGTCAAGACCTGGAACACTCTCCCTACCAACCTACGACAGACTCAGGACCTGCTGGCCTTCAGAAGACTTCTCAAGACCTGGCTCTTCGATCAGTAGCGCCCCCCAGCACCTTGAGACCCTCACAGGTATGTAGCACGCTCTAGAAATGCAGTGATTGATTGATTGATCATGTCACAACCCAATTTATTTTGAGAAAGCAGAAGGAGTCTCAGAATAAACCAGGAGGACATAATGGATTTACAAGCCTTTATTCCCTATTATTTTCTTCATGTGCTCACAAAAAATGTAATCAAAACAGAAAAGCCCTCAATATTATCTCAGTGGGCATGTGCAAAGATTAGATCAGATAAACATTAGTTAAGGCACAATACCAGGTTTCAGGCATTGCCTTGTATATTCTTTTGCAACAATTGCAAGAGTTTGGTGCTGAATAAATTGTTGAGCTATCAAAGCAGCTAAAAAAATATCTGCTAATTGGCAGTGATGAGGTAGTTCTTAGGGCTTCACTTGTTTTACAGAATGGCACTGGGAAAAGAGTAAGGCTCATGTACAAACACAACAACAATAACATGTTCTGGTGACAATCTAAGCAATATCCTGCGTTAAAATGCTTTGCACATCTGCTCCTAATCAATAGGTCACATCTAAAGAATATCACTGTCACTGTGTTTATGACAATGCCTGATCCAGTAATTTATAGAAGTGGGCAAAATATGTATGTCAAGACAGGAGGGTACCATTATGTGTTAAACGTTTATTCATTCCTTCTGAGCACCAAGACCATTGAAAGCTTTCCATAGGACTTTAACAACATCATGATAGACAAAGAAATATTCAGTCCCATATGAGCTGGGTGTCCTCCATTTTCTTCCTTTTTTGTTTGCTGCTTCTGAGCAGATCAGTGCATATTAAGAGTTCTTTTTTGTGACATATCTGATGTGTTGTTTGGTTAGATGGTGTATCTTTGGAACGTTTTACCTAATTTATGGGTATAAGAGTGTGAGTGAAATATGTTTTTTAATGTTTTTTTCTGAGTTTTAACTTACTGTACTGTAACCATGGATTCCAAGTTAACTATGAATGCCCAAGTGGGCAAATTAGCACGAACGAGCTTCATCACCTTGAAGACTTTACGACGCATCTTCCCCCACCTCGGATTTCCACACAAGGTGCAAGCTACTATCTCGCTTCTACTATCCAAACTGGATTATGCCAATGGCCTCTACCATGGATCATCTCTATCTGTTATGAAAAAACTACAACGTATCCAGAATTCCGCAGCCAGGTTACTATTACATGTAAAGCCGCAAGCCCACATCTCCCCTGCCTTGAGAGCACTACACTGGTTACCCGTTGCCAGAAAATGCACTTTCAAGCTGCTTTGTATCACCCACAAAGATATACATGGAACAGGACCGCTTTTTATCAGAAAGAAAATTACCAAATACATCCAACAAAGAAACCTCCGCTCAAGATTGGCACCCCGCCTTAGAACACCACCATACAAGAAAAAGACTATAGGTGGGACATCCTTCTCCGTCCAAGCAGCCAAACTATGGAATTCATTACCCCCAACTATAAGAGCCACAGACAACTTTCTTGTCTTCAGTAAACTACTCAAGAGTTGGCTCTTTCCTTCATAACCACCATATTCAAACAACTATGAACTGTATATGTTTATGTTGATAAATATGTTTTCAGATATTTATAGTTTCTTTAGAAAATATGTATCGCTACTATGTCATAACAATAAAATACACACACACTCTTTAAACCTGTTTGACTAAATATTTTTTACCCATGGTTCGAATTATGTGTTTTATGTGCATATGTGTGTGTATTCATGTGTGTGTGTGTGTGTGTGTGTATATATATATATGTATGTATGTGTATATGTTGTTTCTGTGCTTGGCATGTTTCGTGGATCATTGCATGGCTCCTGGGTGGGTTGTTATACTAGATATCTATGAATTCCTGCTCTCATCTTATCACACTTATCTACTCATCATCATATGTCATGTCTCTATCAAACTATCATCCATTCTCACTCTGACCCATCCCAAATCCCTTCTACTACTTTAATCTCCTAAATAACTCTGCCTAAGCTCTTCCCTCCGCTTCCACATCTAACTCACCAAACCTCACTCTACTACTGTGACCTCCCACACAACCCTACTAAATTCTTCTGCATTTATCTCGCCCTGCTACTATGCTCTCCCTAACCCTTCCACATACTCTTCCCTCCTCCACCCCCCTTTACTCATCCCAAGCCTTTGGGTTGAGTAAATGAAGGATATACTCCCAATTAACACTTCTGGATTTCTTTCCTCCTCCACCCCTCCATTTACTCCAGTCAATCTAACTAACAAACTCTCATATCCGCGGCTCAAATTAACTCATAATAATACTAAAACTGTACTCATTATTTCCCGATACTAATCCATCACTAATTCTTGTTGGGTTCCAGAGTAGCGTGCTACCCATCGAAAAGTGCTTTGATGCCTCGTCAGGGGTAGTAAGCGCTATATAAATACGATTACAATACAATACTTATGTTGCTATGTTTTTAATTGTGACGCGATTCAATGTTGCTATATGATTCAAGACCGCTCATTGTTAGAAGAATTTGGTCCAGTGATATGACCATTAGGCAGGGGGATCGTGTGAGGGCTAACAACTGTGGTGAAGCGTTTCAGCGCTAGCAGTTGAGAGCACGAACATTAGCATGTGGTGAACTGTTTTATCTTACCTCAAAACGGGCAGGCGCAGGTGGTGCAAGGGGCCTTACCGTAGACTTAGATTCATTAAGTAATTCCCTCATGCCACTCTGGGTGTTTAAGCAGAGCAAAGCGTGAGCGTCACGATGCTGGGTCGGCATTCCCTTAGAGGGAAACGATTAGGCTGTTTTCGCTGGGTATTAGGCCTTGTTTCTCAATACAAGGTTTTCTTTTTTCTGCGAGTTGCTCTGTGAGGCTTTTCGTTTGGCAATGAATAACGGTTGAGTGATTTGTCACGGTGACAGATGCCACCTTGACTGATTTGTTTTCAGACAAGTTAAATATTTACGGGAAAGTGCCAGTTTGACAAATAAACAGTAGGAAATTGTTAAAGGGTAGTAGAGATGAAGTAACTCAGGAGGAATTGATTATTCCAAATCGGCTCACACAAAAAAGTACTCAACGCAGTGCAAACGAAAGTCAGCTTGACGCAGAAAGCGATCACTATTAAGATGAGAATGTTGAGATGGCAAATAATGTCAATGAAAAAGATGATTTGGATGAATATATTTTTGACCTAGAATATAAAGATGGTCTGTATGAGGAGATTGACAGTATTATTAAGAGAATATAGTGGATCCTTTTGGTCAACAGCTATTTAATCCAAAGGGTATTAGACACCGAGAGGGAAGGATTGGTGGCCTTTGGATCATGTTGGTGAATATATTATGTTGAGGTTATGTAAACCTTTGGGAAAAGATGAGAGAAATTTGAGTGGAGTTTTCCAGGCCTGTAATTGAGGAGAAGATTTCTATGACACCAAATTTAGACCTAGAAATTATAACTTATTTAATGAAATTGGGTAAAGATCTGAGGAAAGGACTGGAAAAATCCTTGAAACAATGTCAGAATAAAGTCCTTGGCATATTGGACTGTTGGACAGGATGTTTGATGCAGTGGAAGAGGCCTGTTTAAAGAAAAAGGAGGTAGATTTGCATATGTTACATGGCTGGTGTCAGCGAGCCATTTGTTTTTTGGAGAATGCAAATGCAGATCTTTTAGTGGGAAGAAGGAAAATGGTATTGTTGTGTATTAGCAGGAGATTGACAGTATTATTAGCCACAAATTAGGTCAACTGGCAAATAAGGAGTCTTCAGAAGAGGCTTTTGGCCTACTTTCTGAGAAGGAATGGTTAAGTATCTCACTAAGTATGTGAAAACATTCACAAGCCTAGATATGGCCCATTATTTTATGCGTAGAGTGTTCTCTAATGGTAGTTTTTATCGACAGGCCGGTAGGAGGGGCAAATTTCTGGCTGGACAGGATTTAGAGCCCCAAACAAGACCCACACAAACACATACCACAGAGGAGGCCAAGGAGGAACTCAGTTTTATCCCCAACAGTGGAGAGGTCTAGGTCGTAACAACAGAACAAGAGGTCAATCCACAGGGCAAACCAAAGATCAGGGTGAGCATGAAGACTATTTCTACCTTTACCCCAATAAGTGTAGGAAGAAGATTAAAATTGTTCTGAAAAAATTGGGAAACAATCACATAGGATGCTTGGGTGTTACAAACTATAGAGGGATGTACAGTATAATAGAGTTTGATCAGGAACCTGCACAAATTTTAGAACCAACATAACTGATATTTAAAAGTCAGCTAGAACAAGCAGTTCATCAAGAGGTGGATCAAATGTTACTAGAGAACGCAATTGTGAAAACTGGGGAATAGGAAAGAGGTTTTGTGAGTACATTACTTCTGGTGGAGAAGAAGGACAATGGCTCGAAGCCAGTAATAAACCAAAGGAGGTTGAATCAATTTGTGACTTACTAACATTTCAAAATTAAAGGTGTTTATTTATTACGGGATCTGTTGCAGGAACAGGACTGGATGGTGAAGTTGGATCTCAAAGATTCTTACTTCACGATTCCAGTTGCACAGGAGAGTCAGAAATGTTTACAGTTCAGATGGAAGAATCAGTTATATCTGTTTCAGAGTCTACCATTCGGGCTAACATCAGCCCCATGGTGTTTTACAAAAGTGATGAGGCTGGTAGTTGGTTTTCTTAGAGAAAGAGAAGTAATGGTGATAATATATTTGGACGATATACTGATAATGAATCAGGATATCGAGGAATTGAGGAAACACTTAGCTTTAATGAAGGAATTATTAGAAAATCTAGGATTTATAATAAATCAAGAGAAATCTGTGGTAACGTCAATGAGGCGAATGGAGTTTTTAGGATGCATAGTGGACACAGAGTTGTCTCAGTTACAGCTTCCAGAAAAGAAAGTGAAGAAAATAAGACAGGAGGTACAGTTATAAATGAAAAAGACTCAAGTAAAGCTGAGAGATTTAGCTCACGTCATTGGGCTACTGTCTTCGTCAATTCAGGCAATCTTTTCAGGGCCTTTACATTACAGGGCTTTACAACGTTTGAAGACTTTGGGTGGAGCAGAGTTTATGGTACAGAGACTTAGGTAGTCATTCCGACCCTGGTGGTCCGAAGACCGCCAGGGCCGCAGTGACAGTCTCATCGCCGATGGGCTTGCGTTGAAGACTGCCGCATTACAAGTGTGGCAGTTTGGCCTCTGCCAAACCACCACATCCCTGCTGGTACCCCCAGGGCAGAAGGGCAGCCAGGCCGGAGATGCAGGATTTTTGGTACAAAGCCGGATTTTATCTTAGAGACGGGTACGAACAGCTCTGGTTGGGGAGCATTTTGTTCAGGTCAGGAAACTGGAGGAGTGTGGACATCCCTAGAGCAGGAGAGTCACATAAATTGTTTGGAACTGGAGACAGGACTGTTTGCTCTACAGAGTCTCAAGACAATTTTGAGGGGCAGGTCTGTCCTGTTAAAAATGGACAATGTGACGGCTGTGATGTACATAAACATTTTGGGTGGAACCAGGTCCAGGAGTTTGGTTGAATTAGCAAAGGAGATGTGGTAATTCTATTTAGAACACAAAATGAACCTGAAGGCAGAATATCTGCTGGGAGTTTAAAATGTGGTAGCAGATTGGAATTCAAGTCAAGTGAGGGATTACAGCAACTGGAAAATGAGGGAGGATATTTTTGGAAAGATACTACAGATTATGGGGCATTTGTAGATAGATCTGTTTGCGTCCACACTAACTTTTCAGTTACCAAAATGTATGAGTTGGAGACCAGCCCCAGGAACATTGGCAGTGGATGCGTTTATGTAGGATTGGAAGGGAGTGAAAGGATATGCTTTTCCTCAGTTCTCTATGATTCAGAGGATGTTGGTTCAGGTGAGGCAGCAGAAATGTCAGATAGTGTTGGTAACGCCCTTTTGGACGACTCAAGCTTGGTTTCCAGCTGTAATGGAAATGGCAGTGGAACAATCAATTTTAATAAGGTCTTGCAAAGGTTTGTTGTTAGGCGTAGACGGTGAGGAACATCCCCTGGTGGAAGCGGGTTCTCTGAACCTTCTAGTATGGAAGATATGAGGTGTTCAGGAGGATTTGCAGACCTTTTGGTATCAGCTGCAGTATTGCTGGATGAATCTTGGTCACCAGGTACCAAAAAAGGTACAGAGGAGCATGGAAAATATGGTCACGTTGGTGCATGGAGAGACATTTGGATCCCATGGAGGCAGGTGATGTCCTGGTAGCAAATTTGTGGGCAGAATTGTTTGACAAAGTTAAGTCATATAGAACGGTGAACTGTTATAGATCTGCAAAGGCTGCTGGTCATGCATTGCAGCAGGGTTCATCAATTTGCAAAAGTGTTTTAGTATGTAGGGTGATGAAAGGGATTCGTTTGAAGAGGCCACCAAAGTCAAAATACCAGGTATTGTGGAATGTGGAGTGGTACTTAGGCTGTTTCAGAACTGGCAAGCCAATAAGTATTTACAGGTGAGAGAACCCTCGTGGAAGTTAACAACTTTGCCTTGTCTCATATCTTTCAGAAGAGTATCGGATGTGAAGGCTTTTGAAATTTCACATAGGTTTTTTCAACCAAATAGTGTGATGTTTGAAGTGTGTAAATGCACGAAGACCATGTCAGGAACTATTTTTACCCATTCTTTCACGAATGTCCTAAGCTATGTGTGGGACGTTGCATGAAGGAGTATGAAAGTAAAGTGATAGAAAAGAGAGCGGCAGGAGTCGACCAGCTATTAATTTCATATCTGAACCCTTTTAGAGCAATAGCTAATGCTACTATTGCAAGATGGGTGAAGGCTGTGATGAAGGAAGGTGGTTTGGATATGTCAAAATTTACAGCTCACTCTGTAAGAGGTGCCATGGCGCTTAAGGTTTGTTTGCTGGGTGGAAGTTTGGAAGATGTTATGAAAGCTGCTGATTGGTCTTTTGTAGAAATATTTCGGAAATTTCACTTCAAATCTATTGATCACGTTTCTAAAGGTGCCTTAGAGGGGCTTTAAAGATGTATAATGCTAGCCTCCTGTCTTGACATAAAATAGTGATTCTTATAGGTTTACTGCATTAAGAATTAAGATTTTATTACAGACAAGGAGGCTAGCATTATCCCACCAACCCTTACCATGGAAGTGGTTGGAGAAGGATGAAGTATCTTGGTATATTGATATATGACAAAAGTAGTTGAAACAGTCCAGGTTGTATGCTTAGAGGTAAGAAAAAAAGGAAAGGTTACTTATTGTGTTTTTGATTTTTGCAGAGTCTTAAAAAGGGATGATTTCGGTGAGGACGGATATATGTAGGAAGGAGGAGAACAAACAAAAGAGGAAGAAAATGGAGGACACCCAGCTTATATGGGACTTAACATTCTTTTTTCTATTATGGTGTTGTTAAATCTCTATGGAAAGCTTGCAATGGTCTTGCTGCTCAGAAGGAGTGAATAAAAGGTTAATGCATAATGCTAGCCTCCTTGTCTTTAATAAATTCCAGATTCCTAATGCAGTAAACATATAAGAATCGCCATTCTCCTGGACCTGTGAGCGGGGACGCAGCGGACAGGTCATGGACGTCGATGGGGACGGGGGTTGGGCTCCTGATGGTGTCATTGATTGACTGGGGAAGGAGACAGACACTCTTAATTGAATTTCCCTGGGGGAAGCAGGCTGTCTTCTGATGGAGAGGGCGGTGGTGCAGGTTGTCTTTCAGTGATGTAACAGGCTAATGGCCCAAGCTGGATAAGGATTTCCCACTGGGAGGGCACAGTTAACCACAATACCTACTGTCCACTTACGTGAATTTTGGAGGTTTCATCAGGGACTTTTGGAACACTTAGGCTTTTTGTTCCGCTCTTTGGGGGTTTCCTTCTGTTTGTGCGCACTCTCTGTACTTCGTACCTAAATAACACTTTGTGTAGCCTTCAGTCAGATTTGAATTCCTCCCTCAAAAAAATGTAGTTAACTCAAACCGCATTGCTTCAGAAAACAATTGGTGATAGGTACAAAGGAGACGTCTTCAGTGCCCTTTAGTTCGTCTGCAGTGTTACAATCGGTCCTTATTTCATAGACTTTTAAGGTATATAATGCGAAGTGAGGCCTTTTAGGGATAGAACCTAATGGTCGAAGCAAAGGTGCCTTAAAAAGCTAATCTTGTTTTTTTTGTTGTTTTTTTTAAATGAAAAACATAGGCTCAGACCTACAAGTAGTGCCCGATCCGATCAGGGAATATACCATCAAAAGATGTACTCACTGTGGGAGAATAAAAGTAGTGATGTCACAAGATTGTAAGAGACTGTTGATTGTACATATTGGGGTGCTTGAAAGGCAAGCTCCACAACTGGTGTATGCCATCCACAGTATGCCACTGATACCACCCAACCACACAACACATGCCCACTGTGGCAGAAATGTAGACTTTGTCCTGGCTCTGAACTGCCTGATTCCGAGGCGCTGCTATTCGGGTGGGATGTTGGTTTTGTGCTGCTAGTTTGGACAAAGGCTTCAATTTCTGAGGCAACTTCTTGACAGAGCTCCCAGACATTACAAGTGTCTCTGTAGAAATTGGGTTTTCATGTGTGATTTTCCATGAGGGGCCAGGTGAGGATATTGGTTTTGCAGATCTTTTGTTGCTCATTAAAACATGTTTGTCTTATTTGTGAGCCACATGACCAATTTGGCTAAAGCCTAATATATGTGGCTAGTCTATTTACGAGGATTTCAAACTTTGACAGATGAAGGATCTTAAGGGCAATTACATATGCAGGATGGCTCAGTGAGGTAATCACTTATTGCTCAGATATGCAGTGATTTAAAGACCACAAGTTCAAATGTCATCAAAGCACACTCAGCCTTCCATGGTCGGTTATCTAAGCATCTTATATTAGTTAACAGTGACATCTGTTATTTACAGTGCTTCAAAGCAACAGAAGAGCTGAATGAAGCCTTATAGAAAAACAGAATATTATTTAATTAATTGCCAAGGCTCACACAATTTTGATGACGCAGGGCGGTCATGATTAGGAATTAGGTCTTCTGCTTTCAGAGTGGCAACTTTTTCAATGTCATGTCCTCGTCCCGTTAGCTCTAAACAAAACTAATTATTATTAAATAGTTGGCTGGCTTGAATTTTACTCTTGGTAGGACGCTGCAAGCCTTCTGGTTGGAAAAGACCTAATGTGGCCTACCCACAACTTACAGGGGTTTACAGCAGTCCATTGCTTATCATTTGTTGGTTTTATAGTCAATTCCATTTGCTTGCTTTATATTCGATGGGGATGCCTCAGCTTGCCCATCTTGTGTTAGTCTTTCCTCTAGCGCATTGCTTTTTTGTTATCTCGCTGACTGGCTGGCACGCCATGCTGCATAATTCCACTCCACAAATTCACTCCAGACCACACTATTCCACGCTATATTATTCCACAACTACCAATTCTAACCCACATAATTCCACTCCAAACCACATGCATCCACTTCACTCCACAACACATGAATAAAAGACTTTGTCATTTAGAACGCCAATAGCTCTAACTCTCGCAAAGCAATACCTATTGGCTTTGCCAATGCTTGTTATCTGCTTTCTGAAGCACTGCAGCAGAGTTCCTATTCTATCCAGATACCTCCTTTGTATGCTTCTCGCTGTGCTTTGGGGCTTGTAACTTGATTACGCAGGACACAACATTTTTTACATTTCGCTAACTCTATTGAAGGTTTTTGATAGTGTGCAGGCATTACTATTAGACTGAATTTGAGCGTTGTGAGACGCAGCTCTAAAACTATCAGTTTTTAAACGTCCAGGCATTGCACTTGAACAGAGTTGAAACACATACTCGTCTTTTCTCCTTTTGATGGCATAAACCCAGAGGGCCAGACTGCTGCTGCAGCCAAGTGTCTGGTGAATCATTAATGGTTGTTAGGTCTCCACAGGGCTTGAAGCTGTGATTGAGGTCTGTCGATTGGAAAAAGGGATCAGTAAATCTGTTTACACTACTCAGCCAGCACCGCTTTATGTTTATATTGCAAAATGCAGTCACACTTCCAGCTGAGCACCACCACCCTGCTTTGTTTTGTTTTGTTTCATTTTTGATGTTTTCTAAGGAATACTTGGACGGATTGGTTCAAATCCATAACCAGTGGCATGTTTTTAGAAATGCCAAGGATTTAACTAACTTGGTATATTGAATTTCTATTTGGCTACTACAGCAAATGTGTTTGACAGACATCACTTTTTGTTATGATGCAGATTAATCTGTTCCTCCATATATCGCTTTGGCTATGTCTAGCAGTGGAGGCTCCTAAAAAGGCCAAAACAAAATAACACACATGCACAAACACACATACACACAAATCACCCTCCTTGGAAGTTGAGGATGCAAAATTATTTCTTTACTGTAAAAGGCTCACACTGCATTCCAGTTGCAAAACCAGCATTGATCATGACATTGTAAAATGGTGACGCATATGTACAGTGATGAAACCCTAAAAAAAAATCCAGAGGTGGAAATAAAACATTGTTGCTGAGAAGGAAAGAATCTAAATACATACTAGACTAAGGGCCTGATTTAAAACTCAGTGGACCGATTACTTCGTCACAACGGTGATGGATAGCCTGTCCGCCAAAATCTAAATCCCATTATGTCTTATGGGATTTAGATTTAAGCGGACGGAGATTTCCGTAACCTTTGTGACGGAGTAACCCATCTGCTGAGTTCTAAATCAGGCCTTTGAAAACAAAAATCCCCTCTGGGTTGAACTGTGAACGGAACTCAAAATTTATTTCAGCTCTCACGTGGATCACATTGTAACTACACAATAGAACAAATACTATCTTTACTCCGCCATTCTGTTCTAAACCATACATCATTAAACCAGGAGTCCCTCAAGCCTCAGTCATTTCACCTGTGCATTTCAGTACCAACATAAAATCATTATCTGATCAATTGGTTTGACTTCACCTCCTACAATTACCCTGATGACAGGCAGATACTTTTGAAATTGGAAAGCCCGAAAGACATTGAAACATCAACAATCTTCAGTTACTCCCTGGTCAATGACCAATGGATGACATGAAGCAACATCAAATTGAAGGCCTTTGAAACTGAAATACTCATCTGTGGTGATTGGAAAACCTATGACCATCTCTGTGTCTGGCCAAAGGATCTAGAACCACCAACAAAAAACACATATGGAGTAACAATCCTCTGAATTCCCATGCCAAGCTATTGATGAGTGCACAACTGAATAAAGTAGAAAAATCAGGCTTTCTTACAATGAAAACACATTAACGCATCTTCCCACACCTAGGATTCTCCCACAAGGTTCAAACTGCCATCTCTCTTATCCTATAAAAACTGGATCATGCTAGTGGTCTATATCACGGCTCACCTTTATCAACTATGATAAGATTACAGAGAATTATGAACACTGCTGCTAGACAAGCATTATATGTAAGCCACAAGCACACATATCCCCTGCCTTCAGTGCCCTACACTAGTTACTAATTGCCAGAAGATCCACCTTCAATGTTGCTTTGTATCACCCACAAAACAAAACATGGCAGAGAACCACTCTTCATGCATAAGGAGAGTAAAGCACAGTGTTAGACCTGGCAGCTCTTTCCGTGGTTTCCCTGTTCTTTTTGCTTCTGACTCCTTGTTTTTAGACTCTATGTTGTAATTCCTTTTTGTTGGATTTGATACTCTGGGCACTTTACCACTGCTAACCAGTGCTAAAGTGCAAGAGCTCTCTGTCTAAAAGATATTGGTAATTGCTTTTACATGATTGGCACATTTGATTTACTGGTAAGTCCCTAGTAAAGTGCACTATGGGTGTACAGTGTCTGTAAATCAAATGCTACTAGTGGGCCTGCAGCACTGATTGTGCCACCCACATGAGTAGCCCTGTAAACAGGTCTCAGACCTGCCAATGCAGTGTCTGTGTGTGCAGTTTTGCACTGCCAATTTGACCTGGCAAGTGTACCCACTTGCCAGGCCCAAACCACCTCTTTTACTACATGTGAGTCACCCCTAAAGTAGGCCCCAGGTAGCGCTGTGTGAAGGGTGCAGTGCATTTAAAAGGTAGAACATGTACTGGTGTGTTTTACATGTTCTAATAGTGAAATACTGCCAAATGTGTTTTTCACTATTGCAAGGCCTATCTCTTCCATAGGTTAACATGGGGACTGCCTTCGAATAGCTTTTAAGTGCAGTTTCCCATTGGGAGCAGATGGAGATTTGGAGTTTGGGGTCTCTGAACTCACAATTTAAAAATACATCTTTTAGTAGAGTTGGTTTTTAGATTGTCTGTTTGAAAATGACACTTTTATAAAGTGGACATTTTCTTGCTTAACCATTCTGTGCTTCTGCCTGCCTGTGGAATCCATGTCTGGGTCAGAATGACTGCTGGGCTGTTTGTGAATTTCCTCTAGATAGTGAGACAAAGGGAGCTGAAGAGTGTCCTGCATATCCTGATGAGTCTCCTGGGCTACAGTGGGGAGAGAGGAGCTAACACTTACACCTGAAAGGGCTGTGCCTGTCCTCAAACAATGCAGACTCCTACCCCCTGGAGTGTGTCTGGGGCCAGGCCTGGGCAAGGCAGGATCTTGTGAACAACAGAGACTTTCCTTTAAAGTTTGCCTACTTCAAAGGCAGAAATGTGTATAAGTAGTGGGCCTAAAACCCTAGACCTTTAGATTACTTCTAGTTCAAGAGGAGCCTCTGCCAAGGAGAAGAGCTTGATACTTGAGGAGGACCTGCCACCCACCAGTTGCTTTGCTGTGCTGGCCTGCTGTTGCTGCTTCTGCCTGAAGAGGGAAAGAACTGGACTTTGGTTCCTGAAAACCTGCTTGTGAAGTTTCTCCAAGGGCTTGGCCTGACCTTTCCCTCTTTTCTGAAGTCTCAGGGACATCAAAGACTTAATCCGCCTGTGCCTGGGCTCTTCTGCTGAGAGTCCTGACTTGGTAAGTGGTGCCAAATCCAGTCCCTGAGACCTTAGAAGTGGAAACTGGTAATCTGAGGGAGAAAATCCACGCATCGCTGTGTACGCGTCAGAAAAATCAACTCAGCGCCTGTCCCGCGGTTGAAAATTCAACACAGCGCCTGCCTCACAGCTGGAGAATCGACACAGCGCCTGTTCTAAACATAGACCCTTCGCACAGCACATTGGAATTTTCCATGCATCGACCCTGGGCGCTTGTCGGGAAATTGACACATCATTTACCTGTGAGGAAAGAATCAATGCATCGCTTACCCGGCAGAGAAAGAATCGACGCACAGCCTCACTTGCGAGTATGGAATCAACACATCACTTGCTTTTCCGACACACGCTCGCCCATGCAGCTTTATTTTTTACGCATACCAGGTACTTTGTGCTAAAATGACGCATCCATTGATTTATATGGATTAAAACTCTTGTTACTTTAAAAATTCATATCTTTGCTTGTGTATGTTGGATTTTTTCGTTTTGATCTTGTTTGATTTAGATAAATATTAGCTATTTTTCTAAACTGGTGTAGAGTTCTTTTGTGGTGTTTTCACTGTGTTAATGTGTGTGTTGGTACAAATAATTTACACATTGCCACTGACATAAGCCTGGCTGGTTGTGCCAAGCTACCATGGGGATGAGCAGAGGTTATCCGAACTGTGCATCTCCATTACTCTGACTAGAGTGAGGGTCCCTACTTAGACATGGTGCAAACTGACCCCATTTCAAACACACAGTAACCAAGGTTATTAACTTATTCTTCACATCAGGCCCAGAGGAACTTTTCCTCAAGAAAAGGCCTGGACATCAGTGGATCAACACTGATGGATTAACACATATATCCTGCATTTATCCACATTACGTGGAAAGCCATATGGCATCATTTGTAATCATGAGGTAATTCGGCTTCCCGAAATTAGGAATCTGTAATTACGAGCTCTCCCAATGGCATCCCAGAACTCACACATTAAAAGTGCTCTCAGAAATCAACTCTATTTGAATTACAGGAAGTGTAATGATCTCATTATTCACTAAAATAGGGTTCACAATTTCAAATAACAGACAGGAGTACCCAGCTTCTGACCCCATTGGGAATGTCCTGCTTTGTTTGCTGTTTGCCCCCATCCTGCATTGTTAGTTGCTTACCCCCATTCCTCATTGTTTGTTGCTTGTCCCCCATCCCACGTTTTTGCTTACCCGCACAAGCTCTCCCACTCGTCTCACAAGCAAAAAAACACTATGATGCAGTCAGCTCTGGCCATGGCATGGTGCTCTCTTTTTAATGTTCAGCCACTCTGCTGTATGACATGGCTAAAGGACATTGGTAAATCCTATAGCTCTTGTAAGAGAGCCTCATTGACTTTGCCAGTGCTTATTTAACAGGCTGCAATACTTGTAATGGGCATCTTTACAGCAGTACCAAGCTAGACTGCCCAACTTTGATGGGACAGAGCGCTGCTGCTGCTTTACTTATAATGGAACATGGATTCAGAGCATGGCAGCCCTTAATCGGGCCCTAAGTGCACTTTGGAGCAACAGTACTACATTACCTTCAATGATACATTTCCGGCTCCTCTCCACAGGAATCTCATTGTAACTGAACAGTTTCAAAATAGCTAAGAAGACACATTTTTGTGGGGCATTACCAACCCCTTTCAGGAGTGCTACTGTATGGTGATGCTATAGACATAATGGGATAGTACCAGACTTCCATGGCATGCCTGCTGTGCATTTAAACTGAAGTCAGAGCTTCTCAGCTGAAATTATGCAATATTAACAGAACAGTACCAAGAACCTATAACAAAGGTTGCTCTACTTTTAATGCTGCAATACCGAGGAATGTTGTCAACAAAAAGACACCTTTTCGGTCTTGCCCGAGACCGCACATGTGCTGTCCCTTGTGACACTTTTTATTAGTTTAACGGGGGTGTGGAGCCCACCCATTGCTTACCATTAATTGGCTTCATTGTTAGCCTTATTTACTGTCTCATGTTTGTTCAGCGCGTGCTGGCTTCACTTTCTGTTCGTATATGTACATGGTCCATGGAGCATGGATCATGTACTGCTTCCTTATTTTGAGATTATTCTTCCATTGCTTCAGCTTACTTTCTTGACCTATTTTTTTTTCTACTTATAGCACTTCGCAAGAGTGTATGTGTTTATTTGTTGTCTTGCTTCTGGTTTTGCTTTGCGATGCTGCTTTCACCCACTCGTCTCCCCTGTTTGTGTTTCTTCGTTTTTACTTTTCATCCTCTCCCTTGGTGCAGCATAACAACACCAGCAGCCCACAGATTCTCAGCGTTGCTTTTAGCAATGATTTCAATGTACTGTAAAAGCTTTTGCGCTATTGCTAGTAAGTAATCACTTCTTCAGTTTGTAACAAACTGTTTTTTGGTAGGTGTTTTATGATTTGTAGGATGTGTTAGACATGAATAAAAGGTTTCATGCAAAAAACAGGGTGTGATTTATGTTTGCACAGTTGAGAGCTGGATAGAAATAACATTATATTATAAAGCCCTCTTTTTCTTGAGAGGCGGCTTCTATTGCTCTTCCTCTCGTAGCCTAATGTGTACATTGTAACAAAGAATACCGTACCATACCACACCATATTATACCACACCGTACCATACCATACCAAACCATACCATGCTGTGCCATACCATACTATAAAACAACAAGCCATACCATACCATTCTATAGAATGACAGGCCATATTGTACCATAACATATAGAGAGAAATGCCATAACATACCATATATTATGTTATGTTAAAAGCACTTGTTATGGCATAGCGACTCAACCCGTAGGTAATTCTTGGTGCTTCACAAACACAGAGCCAACCGACTGATTAGAACAACCTTGTCTTCAGACTTTTTTAAAATGTAACAAAATCTGTACAAATGCGAATATAATACTGAGCTTGTTACAGACAGAAGGAGCAAGGTGGGAAAATGACCTGTCAAATCTTGAGATGCGTGTGAAGAACATTAAGCAAGGCTTCGCCCTTGGATCTGAGATATTTAGCGTGACAGCAGTAGCTCAGCTTCCTCTGCAGATAAATAGGTCCTTTACCCATCAAGGACTTGTAGGTGAAACAGAACAGCTTAAAGATAGAACGTTTCCTGACCAGCAGCCAATGTAAGGCTTTTACCATGAGGGCCGAAGAAGGGTCTGAAGGAAGGTTGCTTACCAGATGTGCAGCGGTATTCTGCACCACCTGCAGTGTGGACATCTGTGCATCATTGACTGCTACTAGCAGGACATTGCCGTAATCCAGGCAGCTCATGTTTCGGCTTGTACAAGAGTTTTCCTGAAGGAAGATGGGAGCTACAGAAACACTTTCCTCAGCAGGCACATAGGAGAAAATGGATGAAACATGATATTCCACAGACAGGGTCTGATCAAGTCTGTTACTGAGATTTGTCACTATCTGCCTAGGGGACAGGGATGAACCAAATTCAGGGGGGGCCAGTCTGCTGACCAAAGCTGCTGAGCTTTACCAAACAGCAATATCCCGGTTTTGTCACCATTCAATTGCAGACAGTTGTTAGTCATCTAGGCAGCTAGTTGTCTCATACAATCTGTGAATTCGGTCTGTGAATCCTGATTTCACCCCTTCAAGATCCTGTCTGAATGAGATGACTAATTGAATGTCGTCAGCGTAAGATATTATCTCAAAGCTGCAAGCTTTGACATTCTGGGCGAGGGGGCCTACATAGATGTTAAATAATGTGGGGCTCTAAGGAGACCCTTGAGGGGCGCTCTTATTGATAAATATAATTTATGACGTAAAAGTGTCTGATTTTCCAGGACGTCCACAAGTCATTGTAAATAGCTTTGTCATAGATGACTATCTATAACAAACTGCTAATCAGTATAGTATGAGAGACAGTGTTGAAGGCTGCAGACAAATCCATCAGCACCAGCATAGCCGGAGTGCCAGCAGCAATGGACAGTCGGATGGTATCAGAAACCGCCACTAGCACTGCCTAGGTGCCATGAAAAGCCTGAATCCAGATTGAGACAGATCAAAAACCTTGTGTTCTCCAAATAAACAGGAAGTTGTTTATATATCAATCTTTCCAGGATTTTTTCTAAAAGTGGAAGTGGCAAGATGGGGTGATAATTGGAAAGGTTCCTTCAGTCAACATTAGGTTTGTTTTATATTGGAGAAACCAGCGTGCTTTTCCAGGCCAGCAAAAATGTGCCAGCGTACAAAGATACGTTGAAAAGAAACAAAATGGAAGGAGCAATCATGCTCAATAAACTAGCTGTAATCCCAGTGCTTAATTTGTGCTTGTTGTTTCCGGTGCTGAGCACCGGCACTTATTTTTGAGGGCCGGTGCTTATTCTTTGTCCCCAAGCATTTGCTGTGAGTAAAAGACACATTTGGGAAAGACGGAGGAAGAGAAAAACAAAAAAAGCGTCACAACGGGGAAAAAGCTGAAAGCTGCAAAAGTGAAGGGACAGGGAGTGGCTTTAACTGGATTGAAGAGGCCCGAGATGGCTTCAGGATTACGCTGCCTCAGTTCCCACATTTAATTGCAGCAGCCGCGTATTTATGAGGGGAGCTTTGAGCACTGGCACCTTGTTATTTACAAATTAGACACTGTGTAATCCTGAGAGGGTACAGATTAGATGGGGAACCTAGTTTAACTTTCAGTTCTTTACTCCATGGAATAGCGAGGAGCATAAGGTCTACTGGGAATGGATCGTGCTTGTTTAAGAAAGGCAATGCTCTTGAATGCCAGGGAGAAAGAACTATGGTTATCAGTCAGTGCTGAGTTCATATTAGTGTCCTGTGTGTTCTCCAAGGCATGCAAGGGCTTGGAGAAAGAATCTGACGAAACTAACTTCCATTGACTTGAGGTTCCTGTACCAACTCCAATAGACTTGTTGGTCTCCACTGCCTTAGGAATCTGAAAGCTAATCAGATGATGGTTGGTCCAAGTGAGGGGGATTTGAGAGTCACTATACAATGAAAGGCCATTCCATACAATGACAGGCCATACCATACCATACCATACCACACCATACCTTACCACACTATACTATATGATGACAGACCATACCAGGCTATACAATGAGAAAACATACCATACAACTCAACAGACCAGACCATACTATACCATACCATACTAAACAAAGGCATGCCAAACCATACCATACTATACAATAAGGCCATATAATTTCATACCATACTAAAGTATACAAAGGTGGGGCCATAACCATACCATACAATCATAGGGCATACCATAACATACCATACATACCATACCCTACCATATCATACCATACAATACTATACAATCACAAGCCATACCATACCATATTATACAATGTCACACCATATCATACAATACCATACAATGACAGGCTATACCATAGCACACAATACTATACAATGACAGACCATAACATACTCTAACATAAAAAAAGCAGAGCATACAAACCATAACTTAATATACAATGACAGGTCATATCATACTATACTGCACAATGACAGATCCAACCATACCATATGACTCGCCATGCCATACAGTAACATACCATACCATGTAATGACAGGCCTTGCCTTACCATACCATACTATACAATGACAGGCCATACCATACCATAACATTCTATGCCATACCATACCTCTCACACTTCTCTCCCTGTGTTCTCAAGCCCACCATGAAGAGGCTGAATTCTGGGACGTGCCAATGTTTTAAAAAGCTTCCAGACCTTCTCCTACATGCATATTCTGACTTCCAACCATTTGGTGCATCTTTGGAAATTACGATCCATTAACAATCCATGCCGGGTTTTGTGGAGGTCAGTCTGCTCATGCTTGGAACTCCAATACCAATAATCCCCTGCTCACTGCTTTGTCTCCATCCCTGCAGGCCAAGGATGGGTGGAGGAATTCAGCACAGCTGTGGCTGGCTCCTTGTAACCTGCTCATACCTGATGCATGTGATTAATGTGAGCCATTTTAACCCTCAGCTCTCTTCAGCCCAGTGTTGGTCATTATAGTTGTTTTCAGGTGAGACTTACCCTTGTTTCCTGAAGTTTCTGAGCCATAGTTATTCCCTGTTCCAGTGTCATAGTCATTCCTCCCTTGTTTCCTGAGATTTTGTTATTCTTTTTTTCCTAAGTTCCTGAGCCATAGTTATTTCTTGTTCCAGTACCTGAGCTGTAGTTATTCTTTGTTGCTGTTCCTGAGCTGTAGCTATCCTTGTTGCTGTTCCCGAGCTGTAGAAAATCTTTGTTCTTGATCTAGCATTCCCTTCAGTGCTACCTGACTCCTGAGCTTCAGCTCCATTGACACATATAAAAATGTCTAGTCACAACCATGGATTCAAATAACACTATACACTTCACCCATGCTCTTTATGCTAAACCAATAACAGAGACAGTAGTCCACTGTTAGTAAATAACAACATACTTGGTGCAGACTTCCAGATCACACAACAGGTCCGGGACCTCACTCATGTTAAGAGACACACCTCGACTTCTACGCATACGCTTGATAAGTTTGAAGCTAGGGCAAAAGTCAGAAAATATCAATACCAAATACTCGCAGTAAGGAACTAAAGGCAGGGGAACACAACTGTTAATCGTTTATTTATTTAATTTCTATAGTGCAGCTGCTACCAAGGGTAGGGTTGTTAATGTTTTTTTTCCAAAATGTACAGTTTTGGGTAGCAATTTGTGCATACTAATGATTTATTTTTATGATGACTATAGTTGTAACCAATGAGTTAATGATGCACCTAAAATAATTTAATTATGATATTCAGAAGTGTGATTATTTACAGTTTAGTTATATCACATTTTTCATTAAGACACAATTTTTATTAAAATGGATGCAGTTTCTAGCATTTTACTCATTCTCCTTCCACTCATTCCTGCTCCCAATCAATATCCCCCTGTGAGTCTTCTCTCCCCACAGTTTATGCAGAGCACAGGACACTGTGATGCAATTGGTTATTTTGCTTAAAGAGCATGTATTGTGAATACAACTTTCATCATGTTCCTGATGTATCTTTCTGAAAGACACTTAGGTCCTCATTACAACCCTGGTGGTCGATGTTAAAGCAGCGGTAATACCGCCAACAGGCCGGTGGAAAAAAAAATGGAATCACAGCCCTGGCGGAAACCGCCAACATAGACAGCCACTTTAACACTCTGACCGCCACGGCGGTAGAAACAAACAGCGCGGCGGCCACCGCCAACAGACAGGCGGAGGACAAAGTAGCGCCCACTGTATTCCAACCCACCTATCCGCCACCTTTTCTGGGGCAGAACCAACGTTATCAAAAGCACGGCGGAAACAGTACACAGAAGGGAAACCACTCACCTCTCGACACCCGATGAGGAACCAGGACACCATAGAGCCCGAGTTACACGTCCTGCCCATGCTGGTCTTCCTCCTTCTGTATCAGGAGCAGGACAGACGCCGTCGATGACCACGGTGAGTACTGCACCTACAACACAGGGGAGGGAAAAGAGAGTGACACACAACCGCGATACGCAATACCCCCACCCTCATCCACAACACCATACACACAAATACATGCAGCAACATTACATATACACCCCCTCTCCCCCTGGAAGGACGCAAGGACAAAAGGAAATGATTGTAACAATTGTAATCAAGAAAAATCAGATAGTGCAAGTTCAAAAATCACTATATACAAATACGTACACCAACTACACAAATCCGGATAGTGTTCCAATCAATGTCTGTGGACCAGTGGTGCCAAAATGCATGGGCGAAGCCCACACAAGATACCTGACTCAAAACGGAGAGAACACTGCAGGGGCATCAGATCGAAATTAAACAGGCACCTCAGGGGGAAGGGGAGGGGGGGCACCTCAGCCGGATGAACACACAACGCCACTGCTGCACGAGGGGGCTCCATGCCCATTGCTGTGTCCTGGGGAGTGCAAAGCCACAGTCTCTCAAGTCTCTCAAGTGGGTGGTTTGCCCACTGCTTTATCCTGGGGAGTGCAAAGCCACAGTCTCACAAGTCTTTCCAGTGGGTGGTTTGCCCACTGCTTTATCCTGGGGAGTGCAAAGCCACAGTCTCTCAAGTCTTTCCAGTGGGTGGTTTGCCCACTGTTTTATCCTGGGGAGTGCAAAGCCACAGACTCTCAAGTCTTTCCAGTGGGTGGTTTGCCCACTGCTTTATCCTGGGGAGTGCAAAGCCACAGTCTCTCAAGTCTTTCCAGTGGGTGGTTTGCCCACTGCTTTATCCTGGGGAGTGCAAAGCCACAGTCTCTCAAGTGGATAACAGTCTCCACTGGTTCTGGAGGGGGCTTTGTGCCCAGAGTGCTTCATCCTGCCAAGGACTGAGGTAGTGGATGTGATTCTCCACAGGTTCTGGAGGGGGTTTTGTGCCCAGAGTGCTTCATCCTGCCAAGGACTGAGGTAGTGGATGTGATTCTCCACTGGTTCTGGAGGGGGCTTGGTGCCCAGAGTGCTCCATCCTGCCAAGGACTGAGGTAGTGGATGCCTTTCTCCTCTGGTTCTGGAGGGGGCTCGGTGCCCAGAGTGCTTCATCCTGCCAGGGACTGAGGTAGTGGATGCCTTTCTCCACTGGCTCTGGAGGGGTTTTGTGCCCAGAGTGCTTCATCCTGCCAAGGACTGAGGTAGTGGATGTGAATCTCCACTGGTTCTGGAGGGGGCTTGGTGCCGAGAGTGCTTCACATGCAGTGTGGCTGGTCCCATTACCTCACATGGGTGTGTGTGCCACAAGATTGCTGAGGAACAGGTAGCATGATACGCCATGGAGGCAAAGACATACCCCACCCTGCTGCGGCTTTGCCTGCCACCTGCAGGTGCAAACAGTGATGAGAGTCATGCCTCATGGAAGCTGGGCAGGGTCCAGGAAGTCTCCTCCAGCCTTGGACGGCTGTCCACTGTGGATGGTAGCCATGTCAGTTGTGGTGGCACTGTCTGAGCACGTCGCGGGGCTGGTGGCGGTGCTTGTGGCGGTGTCTGTGGCGGAGGTGCTGGCGGTGGTGCATGTGTCAGCACCTGTTGAGGGACACAGCAGGACATCTGCAGCCTCGGACGGCTGCCCACTGGGGAAGATGCTGGGGATTGTTGTTGAGGCTGCAGACGTGCAGGTGGCGGTGCAGGTGGCAGTGCAGGTGGCGGTGCAGGTGGCGGTGTCCGCCGCCGTACAGGTTGGCGTAGTGGTTGACAGAAGGGGTGACTCTAGTCCCTCAGTCGGAGCCACCGTGCCCTGTCCTGACCTGCTCTTCGGCTTGTGTCCCTTCCCCACCTTTGTTGTTGCTGCAGGTGCATTGCCACTGTCCCCTTTTGTTTTGGAGGAACCCTTGGTGGCTGGTAGGTGCAGCTTTTCCCTTCGGGATGTGGGCTCCTTCTTCACCTTGGCAGGTGGCGGAATGTCCTTGGCCTCGCTAGGTGGCACACTGGCAGCCCTGATGGGTGGTGCACTCGATGGCACCGCAGTTGCTGGCACCACTGTGCCTGGGGATTTGGTTGCTGAGGTGCTGAGCTGGGACCTGGAAAGCCTAGCCCTAGAGGAAGGACGGAGGGGGGAGGTGTAGGGAAGAGGTCAATGTTAGCCAGGAAAAGCTTCTTAGACACACTGGGATGGAAGATGGAGGGGGTTTGGGAGTGGAGGAAGAGGTAGTGGTTGTAGGAGGTGTACGTTTGCTGAATTTGGGTGAAGGTGCATGGGCCGGAGGCTGTTGTGAGATGGATGGCTGTTGGGTGGGTGTGTGCCTGCGTTTGGGTGGAGGGCTCACAGACACACTGGGAGAGGACACTGGGGATGTGTGAATGTCAGTGGGGATGGTGATTGCACATGAGCGGTGTGTGGTGATGGGCATGCTGGTGATGGAGGTAGTGGCTGAGGATGTAGTTCATGCAGGTATGAGTGGAGACGAGACAGGGAGGGAGGAGGAGAACGTGGAGGAGGAGGGCACAGTGGAGGCAGTGGATGTTGGTGTGTCTGCATGGGGATGGTGCTTGTGTGAGTGCTTGTGGGATGTGTGGTGCTTATGTTTGCCATGTCCACTCTTGTGTGTTGATGAGTGTGCATGCTGGTCTGATGGTGTGCTTGGGATAGGCTGAGGTACAGGGTATTGGGTCTGGGTGGAGGAAGTTGGAGGGGGGAGGCTGGACACAGGGACAATGGCTGCCATCAGTGCTGAGGCCAGAGCCTGAAATGCTCTCTGTTGGGCCGCCTGCCCAGAATGAATGCCCTCCAGGTATCCTTTGTTTGTTGCAAATGCCTCTCAACACCCTGGATGGCATTCAAAATGGTTGATTGCCCAACAGTGAGAGATCTCAGGAGGTCAATAGCCTCCCCACTGAGGGCAGCAGGGCTGACTGGGGCAGGGCCTGAGGTTCCTGGGGTGAAGGAGATGCCCACCCTCCTGGGTGAGCGGGCACGGGACACACGCTGAGGGGCTGCTGGGAGGGCAGTGCTGGTAGGGCGGGTGGCGGCTGTACCTGTTGATGTGGTGGGCACAGAGGTGCCCGCCACCGTAATGGGAGCTCCCATGAGAGGAGGAGTCGCTGTCACTGGTGTATGCTCCTGTCTTCGCCCTCCGTCCCACTGGTGGCTTCAGACTCCATTGCTTCACCCTCCAGGGCCATGTGGGTTGCAGCTCCCTCCAGCTCCGGTGCAACTGCTCCTCCGCCAGATGATGCTAATGCACGCAAGAACAGGGAGACAAAACAAAAAGGGGGGAAAGACAGAAGAAACACATGTTCAGTGCATGCAACACCACTACCGTTGGCGGACACAACACACAGGGAGCAGCCCTATGCACTAAGCCATGCACTAACAGTTCTTAGCAAATTCACATGCCCATGGGGACGAGGCCTAAGCCCAATTGCTGCACACCTGGAAGTCACAGGAGCCTGACTAGCTGTAGATGGCTATTACCAGTAGTGGGGTTGGGGTGCCACAGAGCCTGCCTAACAAGGGACCTAGCCTACCAAGTTCTCCCTGGCCTAGGGGAACACACAGCCCACTTCACCCACCCAGACACCTCGTAAAGCACGCTGAGTCAGCTGAATTAGAGTGTACTCACCCTCTTGTGGCTGCTGTGATGCCCTCAAGCGCCCATCCAACTCCGGATAGGCCACCGCCAGGATCCGGTACATCAGGAGGGTCATGGTGCGACGGGCACCCCTTCCACGTTGGGAGGCCATCCCCAGCTGGGCCTCCGCCGTCTTCTTGCTCCAGCGGCGCAGGTCCTGCGATCTTTTACGGCAGTGGGTGCTCTGTCTATGGTAGACCCCCAGGGTCCGGATGTCCTTGGTGATGGCACGCCATATACCCTCCTTCTGGTGGGCGCTGACCTAGAGGAAAAGTAAAAATTGATGTTTCTATTCCGTACATTTCATCTTATGCATTGCCAAACACCTCCCACCCTGGCCCAGACATACATACACACACAATCCTGACATGCTGGCCTGTCCCCCTCCCCACCCTCTTCCATCCACGACACTCCATACAATCATGTGCCATCCACCATGCTCACAGTGTACTCACCTGTTTGAATGGAGGAACGTACAGTTGCATGTACTGGGGGAGGACCCCATCCACCAGTTTCTCCAACTCCTCCGAAGTGAAGGCAGGGGCCCTTTCCCTAAACACTGTAGCCATCGTCGCTTCCAGACACAGGTCACAGCAGCACTTGCAGTGTAGGTCCTCTCCTGTTGAAGGTCAGGTATCAAGTGAGGGAACAGTAAGAAAATGGCAGCCACGTCCGCGGTGGTGTGTACCGTCACCACTGGCGTACATTGTCATTGGCTCCTGGGACCCATAGGGCCCAATGTTAACCAATGCTGAATTGCGCCACGTTCTTCGATCACCTACCGCGATGGTGTACAAGGCCAGCGCAGTTACCTCATGTCTCCTTGTCCCACCTTACAGGTCAGGCAGCCGCCATTTCAGGGGGCCCCATGGCAGGGGAAAAAACTGTGTCACGCCAATTTAGGCCTGGAATACGGACAGATAAAGGCACATTGAGAATTTCCAACGTTTTAGCAAATAACACATTGTGATACCTAAGTGTTGGATGACCCTCTGCTCGCTGTTCTCCTCCATAGGGCACATCTGATGCAGCAGGTGATGAGATGGCGGTGTACAGACCCCTGATGGACCTGTCGACAATGGAAGAGAGACACATCATTATCACTTACAGACTTGATCGTGCAATAATCCTGGAACTGTGTGTCCAGTTGAAGCCAGACCTGATGTCAGCTATCCGCCAACCCACAGGAATCCCCCCTCTTGTGCAGGTTCTGTCTGTACTCCATTTCCTGGCCAGTGGGTCTTTTGAAACAACAGTGGCCATGGCATCAGGGATGTCCCAGCCAATGTTCTCTAACGATGTTTGAGAGTGCCTCGTGGAGAGTGGTTTCCCTGGTCCTGTCCTCCCCCTGTCGCACAGCAGTCCTCCAGCTTCCCTGTTATCCTGTGCCTCTGTCCCCTGAACCGTTTGCCCACTGCCACTGCCCCCAGGTCCCTGATCCTTCTGTGTTTGTGGGGTTGCCTGGGTTCCCTGTAGTGGTGGACACACTGCTGATTGACGTGTCCTGGGGACAGAGGGATGGGCACTGTGGCTGTGTTTCCTGAGAGGGGAGGTTCAGTGGTGGTTTGTGACTGTGTCAGGGGAACCGACTGTCCTGAGGTCCCTGATGGGCCGGGCCGGGCTGGTCATCTTGATCCAGGCGTGCAGAGCTGCTGTCATCACTGTGGGCCTCTTCTGTGGGGGGACTGGATATGTCTGGTACCTCCTGTCCGGTGACGTTGGGTAGGGGTCCTGTTGGGGTGTGAATGCATAATCTTAGTATCTGTGTGTGCCATCTTGTGCAATGGGTGAGTTAACCTCTACTCCTGTGCTTGCATTATTGCTGTGGCCCGTGTGTGATTGGTGATTTTGGGGCATGAGTGAGTCTCTCTACTGGACATGCTTTGGTGATGGGTGTCCATGCATTGGTGTTACATGCAGGCCTTGGTTTTGGGATGTATGGGTTGTGGTAGTGGGGTATCTGTGGGGTGTTGGGGTGATGGGTGTGAGGGTGGGAGTATGTGATGGCATGCAGGTGGGGTGGGGGGATAAAGTAGTTAAGATATGACTTACCAGAGTCCAGTCCTCCTACTACTCCTGCAAGGCCCTCAGGATGCAGTATTGCCAAGACTTGCTCCTCCCATGTTGTTAGTTGTGGGAGAGGAAGTGGGGGTCCACAGCCAGTCCTCTGTACAGCAATCTGGTGTCTGGATACCACGGAACGTACCTTCCCCCGTAGGTCGTTCCACCTCTTTCTGATCCCATGTTCTTGGATGCTGTCCCACTGCGTTGACCCTGTTGACGATTCTCCGCCATAGCTCCATCTTCCTAGCAATGGATGTCTGCTGCACCTGTGATCCGAATAGCTGTGGCTCTACCCAGATGATTTCCTCCACTATGAACCTGAGCTCCTCCTCTGAAAACCTGGGGTGTCTTTGAGGTGCCATGATGTGTTGTGGGTGATGTGTGAGGTGCTGTCTGTTCAGATGTGTGAGGGGATGTGTTGGTGTGTGTTGTTTGAGGTGCCTGGATGTTGTATAAGTGATGATGTTGTGTGTCTGTGGATGCTGGTGTTGTGTTAGTTAATCTCTCTCTCTGGCCTTCTTTCAAAATGTTGGTTGTAAGGGTTTATGGGTGATGTGGGTGTGTGCTTTTTATTGGATTGGGTGTGTGGGTGTGGTGTATGTGTGTCAGGTGTGTGTATTTTGAATTGTCCAATGTGGTTGTGTTTTAGCGCGGCGATGTGTACCACCAATGGATTACCGCGGTTTAAAGACCGCCTCGTTGATTCATGGGTCGTGATAGTGTGGGCGTATTCTTGTTGGCGTGACGGTGTGGGTTTTGGTATCGCCAGTTTATCACTGACCTTTGGTGTGGCGGACTTGTGTGGGTTCCGAGCTCTGAATCGTAATACCTGTAGCGGAATTCTGCCGCTGCAACAGTATGTTGGGGGTCTTCAGCACGGTGGAAAGCAGGATTTACCGCCAGGGTTGTAATGAGGACCTAACTCTGGAAGTTCTGATACAAGCTTGCTAGCACGCTAGTGTAACAGTCCTTGTTTGAGAATGTTTCATATTGTATTTCACACCTCCAGACTGCTGTTGCTGTGAAACTAACGAAAGATTCCTTAATGTCTTAGAATTGGGTTAGTGTTATAAAACCTCTGACTATCTCACTACCGATTTGCCCAGAGCGTCTTCTCGCTAGTCATGTGTGATAAAACCGGGCTGATTGCAGAGGCCCCCTATATTTAACCCCCATTTTTCACTTTTTGCTGTTGGTTTCTAGACTCTGATGGTGCCCTGGGTACTGCTAACCAGTCCCCGGGCCTGTGCTCTGTGTAAAATGAGTATGCAAATTAGGCTACTTATAATTGGCTATGTCAACCCACCTATATGTTCCTAGTATATGGTAGGGCATGTAGGTTTAGGGACCCCAGCATAGGTGGTGCACCCAGAGGTGCACTGCTGAGGTGCCCAGGGTCATTGCCTGATGTATGATGTAGCCTACAAATTGTAGTGATCAAGACTCCTGCTAACCAGGGTCCCTGGGCCAGAACTCTTTCCCTAAATCTGTTGGGATGCATTGGCATGAGGGCAGCAGCACTGACTATTCCACCATCTAGGGCCATGCGTCCAGATGCATCCAGCACTGCCATTGTAGGTTGGGTGTCTTGGTGCAAACCTAAAACACAAACTTGACATGGCACACTGCCTGTGTGCATTGTCCACCATACACTTCATACACTATGGATAAGACACCCTCTGGCAGGCCTTCCAGCACTAAGGCAGGGTGTACCACATTATATGTGAGGGCATAGCTGCATGGGCAATATGTCCCACTGTGTCCATGCCAAACATGGGACATAATGAGTGAACAGAGCAGCCATTTTAATACATGTACTAGACAATGGTCAACACGTGTTTCCCATGGCCACTCTGAACTCTGGGTTGTTTGGTATCAAACAACTCAGAATGATAAATCCAAACTGGTACCAGTATTGGATTTATCCCTAAATGTACCCAGAGGTCACCTTACAGGTACCCCCTGCAAAAGCTAACTACCCTGGCATGGTTGCTGACTGTCCCTTTCCAGCCCGCCACCTCTAGACACCCATTCTACAAACCTCGGTGGAGAGAAGCGTCTCTCTGGTTTGTAGAAAATGCCCTTTTTGGGTGGAGGTGCTAAAACCCCCTCCCTCAGGAATGTGCATTGCCCTGGGAGCGAGCTTCAAGGGGCTTACAGCCTTTAAACACGACCCCCAGGCCTGCTACTAGCAGCAGGTGGTCAACCCCTTTGCAGACCCCTACTTTTGGTGGGAGCAATGGCGGGAAACTACACAAAGGGTAGGAGGAGTGGCCCCAACCGGCATGCACCACCCCTAAGGTATTGCCTGCGAGGTGGGCACTCCATTTCATTTTCCTCCATCTTGGATGGAAGGAAAATAGCCAATCAGGGCTAGGGGAATAACCCTTCCCACAGGATGTGGTTACTGTAGTGGGTGTAGCCACCCTAAGGTAGGTGTCCCATTGGTTACTACCAGGTTCACCCTAAAATATCTACTAAATTCAGTATTTATTGGGCATCACTAAATGAGGTAAGATTTGATGGACAAAAGAAGACCAGCACCAAGAAGATCCAAAGCACGAGAACTGTGGATCTGCTGCAACAAAGAAAAGGCGCCAATCTCTGCCTGGTCCATCCATGACCTGACAATCACTGCTGAGGAGCTGCTGGATACCTAGAAAAACTCTAAAGAACCCCAGAGGACCTCCAGGCTTCCAAAATCACCCAATAACTTCCTCCAGAGTAGAGGTATTACTCTGCAACTGCAAGTAACCAGCAAGCCAGTGAGGGTCACTTCACTGATCCGCCCTGCTATCTCCTGAACTGGAGGTTGCAGCTGGAACCAATGACACACTGACAACAGCGAGGACAAATCCTGCAAGTGTGCCAAGTTTGGTGGCACTGCGTCCTCCAGTGGTCAAACAGTACCAATACCCTGGGTATTAGTCAGCTAATGTCAGATACCAAGAAAACCAGCCTTCCCGGGACTGCAAAAAGGACCAGAAAGAAGCCACACTCAAGGGACTTCAGGAACACCCTGGACCTCCCGCCAGAGTGCCCTCGTTGTCCTGCAAATGGCCCTTGAACCAACTTACCTCCTGCTCCGGGAGGCATCCTTGCGCACAGCTCCTGGCTCCCCGACTCGCTCTGCACCTGGCTGCCCTGTGCCCTGCAACAAACAACCCACTGTGCCCTAAAGGCCCCCAACCGCTTGCCTCTCCAAGTGGACCCCAAAGAACCGCTTTTGAACTTGCCTGTACAGTGCTTTACCAAGTGGTCCCTTGCAGTGGCCATGCACCAGCTCCAGAGACCTTTCATCACTGCTCCCGCCAGAACCAGAAGCCGCCCAAACTTCTCCAGCTGGCACAGTGTGCCCACTGATTACCTTAACCAACCTGCAAAAGAAGAACTTGGTAAACCAACTGTACGATTTTATGTGTATTTTTAAAGGTGATCTTCTATTGATTCCTATAGTTCGTAATTGCACACAAAAATACAATTATTATTAAATTTCAAAAATTCACATCTCAAAAAGTACTTAACCAATGTTGATAAAACTTGTCTTAAAAATTATATAAAAATCTGAAATATTTTTATAAATTGGTCTTGAGTTATTCCTTTGAGTGTCTGAGTTGCAAGATTGATTTACAATAAATGCTTTGCACTTCTCCAAGATTAGCCTAACTGCTCAACCAAGCTACTTTAAAAATTAGACCATTACATTACATGGAGGGCCAGCTTCTTACCCCCACCTACCCCCAGAGATGTTGTTGGTATTCTTGCGAATCTGATGGTTAGGACTTTATGATTTTTGCTGCATATATGCTCTTGAATATATTTCTGATTTCTCACTAAGTACTCTGTATCTAAGCCTTTGTGGCCCCTTACTGCTAGATCAAGGGTGCAGGAGCTGAACCATCCGAGGTCAATTTTGGGGTGATATAAATATTGGGGTTCAGTGAAATATTGGGGTTTGGGCTCCCCCAGGGTATCCTGGCACTAGAAGTACACCGAGCAGGGGTCAATCCCATTCCAACGGCCTCCCATGCTTTTCTTGGGCCTCAAGTTATTCATTGTCAATCTTATTTTAATTTCCAGAGAAACTGGTAAATGTGGTCAAAATTAAACATTTTAAAATGTATGACCATGTGAATACTTTAAATATAAGGCAGCTGAAGTATTGCTGTTGTCCTAGTCAATAAATTAAACCCCCTGAGGTTCTATAATTACATTCCCAGCTGTAGGTTCTTTTGGCCTCATAGATACTCTCGATCAATGTTCAATGAGTGACAACTAGTTTCAGCTGGCCGAATCAGCCTGTCACTTCAGATTATGGGATTATTGCCATTTACTGCATGTTTCGCAAAATTCAGGGTGCACCCTGTGCTCGTGTAGACAACCTTTTCAACCATCCTACACTAATTGCCATTTCACCACACCTTTTCAATCTCGTTGTGAAATTATTAGCCAATAGAAGAATCTTTAATAGGAAGTTTGCATATGCTGTATCTACCACCATTTCCGAAAGCACCCTGGAGAATTTGAACGGTATTAGACGAGTGATGCCTCATGCATTCTGGGTAAGTATTTAATAATTTGCTTAGTATGAAATAATGCACTAATGACACCTTCCAGGCAATTCAATATAAATTAATGAAAGCAGAGGCTGTTTTGGAAACTAGACGTCTTCATGCGCGGCTTCCTCGCGTACGCTTCAAGATTTCCTGTAAGGACAACAAAAGTATTTTTTTCAGCTGCAATCTCTTCTTTAGCGGTAACGCGCACAAAGCGGTACAATATTGTTTTGAAAATACTTATCTGATGCACAGACGGAGAGCCTTGATAACCCGCTGTTGTTTATTACTGCTGATGAGCGAAATTGATGAAAGGGGTTTTTATTTCAGACCATAACTCTGAAAGTCTGAAATGTTTCTCTATGAGTTACACGTTAGTAGTAGGAAGGGATACCTTTAATCACCATATTAAAAGTGACAGTTATCCCGCCCCGGATATGACGTCATATCCGGTGGCTGGGACTTCCGTTGTCCCTGAAAGCCCTCCCCGGAAGTGACGTGTGTGCATGGGGGTGTCAATTGGGCTGGGCCCTCATGGTGTCACGTGTTAGCCCTGTGTCTGGGTCCTAGCCCCTGGGTTTTGGCCTATGAGATATGTAAAAAGTATGACTTAGTGATGTGCACGTGGTTTCAGAGCTTGAGAGGGACAGGTCTGGACATGTCAGACATTCATGCCCAAGTGCCAGTTAGGGGCCCTCATGGTGTCACGTGTTAGCCCCCCTTTTTTTGAAATGTTGCATATAAGGAGCTGGTTAGAACCGGCTGTCAAACCGTGAACCAGGGTTGAAACAGTTTGGCAAGGTGCCATGAAGAGATACAATCCGATCGCAAGAAAAGCAGCCTCCTCAGGGGCCCTGAACACTATTGGTAGATATTACCGGACCCTCGCCCCTCTTACGATGGATGAGAATGCACAACAGGGTGTCCCGGCCACCCAAGATACCGATGTTACCGGTTTTGAAGAGGAACTTTGCTACTGGCTTGAAAAGCTCAACCTCATGGCTGTGTCGACCCAGATATCCCCTATTAAGGGGCCCGACAGCGACAGCAATGCCTCGAAAGATGAATTAAGTGTTGCATCTAACTTCATAGACATTGAAGATGTTGAAGAATGTGTAGCACCACCGAATTCGCCCATCTATGAAGACATGGGCGACCAGGAGGCCACCGAGTCAGAGGCCGTTATTGTACAGCCATCAGGTGTAAGCTCCGGCGCTGTTTCTGCCCCAATGGACCTCTGCGACTCCCAGGATTTCAGAGGAGCCTCTGAGTGTGATGCGAATATGGAGGTTGGTAATGACAGTTTTGTTATTTTTTTTTTTATTTTTATTTTTTATGTCTGTATACTCTAATGTCATACATTTAACTAATAATGTGTCTTGTGCTTTCTGTTTGAACCCTAGAACGTAGCTGAAGAAAGTGAGCCTCTAGAAGGGTCAACTCCAAAGGTTAACGCCGTAAATTTTTACTGCTTATGCTGTTCCAGACAGTCTGGAAGTGTTACAAGCCAGAACAAAGAGCCTCGTAAGAAATGTGTCTGCACCTAAACTAGCCGCGATTTTGAAAAGGAAGCTCCGGGCGTACCCTGGGCCACCATATGGCCAGTTAAAGGTTTTGCAGCGGCCGCTGTGAACGCCTGTGTTAAACGGGATTATTATGATCTTTGTTACGGGCATAAAATTAATGCGCCTCAACAGGATGCTCATGAATGTTTATACGATGCATACACACCAAGAATAATTCGCCACATTTGTAGTCGGATAGACCCTCACCGGGTATATAGGTTGTTAAGGGTTGTGTATGGGCTGTCGGCTGTGAAGAAAGGTGTCCACAGTGATATGATTAAGGTCTTGGCTGCGGCTGTCAATGAGATCCGATACGCTGCTGAGCCCTGCTCAAAACTCGACCGCATGCATGGTATGTGTCCCCACTTTGACATAAGTATGTTAGAACGGGTTATAAAAAGACGAATGTGTGACATTTATCATAAAAACAGAAGAATGAAGTCTCTAGCCCCACGAAAGCTGTTTTAGAAAAATAAAATAAATTAATTAATTTAAAAAAAAAAAAAAAAAAAGTAGACCATGAATGTGTTACTTAACGCTCCATACTTACTCACTTTTAGGCGGGGAATCCGGGTATCGAGATGCAAGATGCCTATGAGTTACAACCGGGCTACATCTGTATCGGGAGATTGATTTTTGTGCTGGTTAAAGAAAGAATAGCTGAAATACATCCTATGACTCTGCGGTATCTGAACATTTCGGAACCTTCAGCCTTGTTGCAATGTAGCAGTCATTTGTGTATCGCCAAGTGGTGTATCAATGGGCGCCTAAACGCATCTGTTGAATGCCAGACCTCGGACAAAGACCACATTCGAGAGTTAAGACTTTCACCTGAGACGGGGATACACGAGGCGTTGGTGAACATGACTGAAGATTATGTCACAAATAAAGGTTCGGAATGGTCCTGGTTAGAACTGTATGAACTGTTGAATTTTGTCAGTATCCTGAGTGTTCAGAGTTATAGGCGTGGGGAGCTGGAAGTCCTGTCTAGAGCTATTGAGAGTATAGCTATAAAAATATCAAAGTTTGTGACGCTTAGCGTTTGTGAAAGGCCATACTCTGAGTAACATGTGTAGTGGGGGTTGTACTATGTATACGTTTGTAAAAAGACCACAGCGGTCCAGCGTTATGACATCTATAAACTCTGTAGCACAAAATGTCAAATACACGTTGGTTGTATAGCCCAGCACCATTTTTTATGTTTTTCATGTTTAATAAAATGACCTTACACAAAACAAGCGTCTTTCATTTCGTGGTGTTGGTGGGAGACAACATGACAGATGCGGATTTAAGGAAGCTTTATTACGATAAACATGGGGTTGGAAGTTTCGGAGGTTCCGAAGCTCTATTTAGAAGGGCTCGAGCTGAAAATGAATCTGTAAAACGTGCCAGTGTGAAGACTTGGTTAGCTGGGGAAGAGGCTTATTCGCTGCACAAACCTGCCAGGAGGCGCTTTAAGAGGCGGGCCACCGTTGTTAACGCACAGCTCGATTATCAGTGGCAGGCCGACATAATCAGTCTTCAAGATCTAGCAAAACATAACGATGGCGCCATGTATATATTAACCGTCATAGATGTCTTGTCCAAATACGCCTATGCAGAGGCATTAAACGATAAAAGTGGTACCAGCGTTACAGCTGCTTTTAAAGACATCTTCGCTAGCGGGCGTGTGCCCCAGAAACTACAAACAGACGCCGGAAAGGAATTTTTAAACAAACATTTCCAAAAATTATTAGACCTGCACGCTGTTCAACATTTTGTAACGCACACAGAGGTAAAGGCTGCTGTTGTAGAGCGTTTTAACCGTACTTTAAAGTCGAAGATGTGGCGATATTTCACCGCCAACAACACCTACAGATACGTGGATGTTCTAAAGGCTTTTATAGATGTTTATAACGCCACCTACCACAGGACAATCAAAATGGCCCCTGTTAAGGTAACAAGGGATAATTCGTTAACGGTGTGGAGAACGGTGTACGGCGGGCGTCTCACGCCGAAGGTCAAGAAACCGAATTTAAAAGAAGGGGATCATGTCAGGGTTTCAAAGTTGAAGGGGGTCTTCACCAAAGGCTACCAGCAAACATTCAGCGATGAGATATTCATAGTGGAAAGTGTGCAGCTTAAAGAAGGGATATATATTTACAGGTTAAAAGACTACGCTGGGGAAGAGGTATCGGGTGTCTTTTACACCGAAGAGTTGCAAAAGGTGTTACAAGCCCCATGAGTTTAATAGACTGCAGGGAACCTCGTTTGAACATCTGCACCGCAGGACTATGGCGAAGGCGCAGTATATTGAGAGTTGTGGGTTTGTTTTGAGAACTCTATGGGAACATGATTGGGTAACTGAGCTATCGAAAGATGGTGAACTGAGCACTTTTATTAAGAGCCAGCAGTTACCTTCACCGCTGGAACCCCGTGACGCCTTATTCGGCGGGCGTACAAACGCCATTCAATTGTACCGTGTAGCTGGCCCTGGTGAGAAAATACATTACTACGACTTCACAAGTCTGTATCCGTTTGTGAACAAGGTGAAGTTGTACCCTATGGGCCATCCTACAATCATATACCAGAACTTTAAACCTCTCAAAGAGTACTTTGGAATCATTAAGTGTCAGATTCACCCACCGCGGAAACTTTACTTTCCGGTGCTTCCTTATAGAGTCGAGGGTAAGCTAATGTTCCCCCTATGCCGTACCTGCGTTGAAAGTAAACAGCTTAGCGAGTGTCGGCATAGTGATGAGCAGAGGGTGCTGGAGGGGACATGGTGCACCATCGAGGTGCAGACGGCCCTAGAGAAAGGGTATCGCCTAGGTAAAATCCTGGAAGTCTGGCACTTTCCAAACACAACAACCCAGCTCTTTTCTGAGTACATCAACTTGTTTCTCAGAGACAAGCAGGAGGCCTCGGGGTATCCAGAATGGTGTGTCGATGAGCCCTCAAAGAAAAAGTATATCGCTGATTACAAAGCTCGCGAGGGTATTAAACTGAGACCGGCGTTCATTAAGGTTAACCCCGCCCGCCGTCAGCTAGCTAAGCTCTGTCTCAATTCCTTGTGGGGTATCTTGGGTGGCCGGGACACCCTGTTGTGCATTCTCATCCATCGTAAGAGGGGCGAGGGTCCGGTAATATCTACCAATAGTGTTCAGGGCCCCTGAGGAGGCTGCTTTTCTTGCGATCGGATTGTATCTCTTCATGGCACCTTGCCAAACTGTTTCAACCCTGGTTCACGGTTTGACAGCCGGTTCTAACCAGCTCCTTAAATGCAACATTTCAAAAAAAGGGGGGCTAACACGTGACACCATGAGGGCCCCTAACTGGCACTTGGGCATGAATGTCTGACATGTCCAGACCTGTCCCTCTCAAGCTCTGAAACCACGTGCACATCACTAAGTCATACTTTTTACATATCTCATAGGCCAAAACCCAGGGGCTAGGACCCAGACACAGGGCTAACACGTGACACCATGAGGGCCCAGCCCAATTGACACCCCCATGCACACACGTCACTTCCGGGGAGGGCTTTCAGGGACAACGGAAGTCCCAGCCACCGGATATGACGTCATATCCGGGGCGGGATAACTGTCACTTTTAATATGGTGATTAAAGGTATCCCTTCCTACTACTCACGTTTACATATATCTTGTCTGAACTGTATTCTGAACGCATCACTATTCCTAAAGGATTTGAATTGTTTCACTAATGTATGTATAACAATTTAATGGAAGGACTTGCAGACAAGCATAGGTAGGTGCTAGAGAAATAAGGGTGACACAACAGAAGATATATTCATATGTACTTCCCATTTTTTGAGTAGCCACAATTTGCATATGTAATTTGTTTTGCAGATATTAGTGACTCCTCACCAAGAACAACTATTAACATCCACAAAGGAAGAAGGGACACTAGGTAATTAGTATTGAGTCACATTGTGTGGTTCCTGGTAATAGTTACTTCGATGGACTACTTGAATGCTAAATATTGTTATTATTTTGTAGAAGCTGAACTATCCAGAGGTCATCAAGTAGAGGTCTGGTGTCTACATCTACCAGATGGTTGTCCTTTTGTCCTGGGGGGTCAGGCCAGGTCATTTGTTGATGTCGGCCGTGACATTGGAGCCGGCTCGTAATGGACCCGGCAGTGTTGTGGCCGTGCGACGGGTGCAGCTGCATCCGTCGCGCTTTTCACTGTCTGCTTTGCAGACAGTGAAAAGCAGGGTGGGGCTTGGCCTGGGGGCCCCTGCACTGCCCATGCCAAGTGCATGGGCAGTGCAGGGGCCCCAGGGGCCCGCGACTCCCCTTCCCGCCAGCCTTTCCATGGCGGTCTCTACAGCCATGGACAGGCTGGTGGGAAGGGGGGTCGTAATCCCCTGGGCAGCGCTGCCCTGGCGGATTAAAACCGCCAGGACAACCATGGCGGGAAACCGCCGGGACAACCATGGCGGGAAACCGCAGGGACAACCATGGCAGGAAACCGCCGGTCCCGGCGGTGCAACAGCAGCGCTACTGCCGCGGTCGTAATACGGCAGATTGTACCGCCAGCCTGTTGGAGGTACAATCGCCAAAACAGCCATGACGGTCTTTGACCGCCAGGGTTGTACTGAAGAGTCTTTTCTGAAGGAGGTAGTTGCAGCACAGCATTCCAGGGAAGCAGAGAATATCGTACAAAGGCAAGACAGCAAGTGAATCAATGCTGTTTACTATATACAGAATGGATTATATGTACCCATGACACCTTTACAGCAACAGGCCCTGCACTGGTGTCACACACAGTCACTAGCAGGGAATCTAAGTGAAAAGAAAACTAACAAGCTAGTCCACCGTCACTTTTGGTGACCCACACTAGTATCTGACACCAAACATTTTGTGCAAAGATGTACTGTATGTGCCCAAAAACAAAGACATCCACCAAGCAACGGCTTCTTTCCCACAACCAGTACCTAATATCCATGGCATACACACTCCATGGATTTCATAACAGACTTACCAAAGACAGAACGAGGGAATACTACCATACTGGTTACAGTAGATTTGTTCTCCAAAATGCATATTTTGCATCATTGCTAGGGTTGCCAACTTCTAAGAAACTAGCAGACTCCTTTTTGCAGTCAATTGCACATGTGAACGGTTTACCATCGGTAATTGTGCTTGATCGGGATCCTCGGTTTGTCTCGAAGTTTCGGAAAGCTTTGTGTAAGGTGTTACAAGTATAGGTACATTTATTTATTGGCTATTACCCCCAAACAGACAGTCAGACAGAGAGGGTGAATCTGTGTCTAGATTAGTATAATAGATGTAAGGTATTAAGTGATATGGCAAAGTAGGACAAGTTTCTTTGGGCAGCAGAGTTTGCCTATAATAATGCTCAGCATAGCTCCACGATGGTCTCCCCATTTCAATGTAATTATGGTTTGCATCCTCATTTTCAGTTGTGTCAAGCTTCTCTAAATACAGAGGTCCCAGCACTTCAGGATTACATAGAACAGATTAAGGACATTCCATAAATGGCACACAACAATTTAGAGCAAATATAACTAGCTTATAAACGAACTGCAGATGTACATCGTAGGGAAAGCTGAGTAAATCAAGTTGGGGATCCGGTAAGGCTTTTCACACAGCACCTCAACCTAAAAGGGCCACGAAAATTACAACCAAGGTACATCTGCGCTTATTTGGTGGTGAAGAAAGACAGCGATGTGACCATAACATTGGAACTACTGACACACTCGCAAGTACACCTAGGCCCATATTTATACTTTTTAGCGCCGCGTTTGTGCCGCTTTTTGACGCAAAAACAGCGCAAACTTACAAAATACAATTGTATTGTAGTGTATAAAAAGTATCAATAAGGGCCCCAGTGTTTAATGTGTCTTTGTTAAAACCTGTTACTGCTGGAACTGTGCTCCCACAAAAAAACACTGCTATTGTTGTAGATTATGAACCTGAATTTGAGGTTATAGCAATTCCAGACTCAAAACAGAGACTACACAAACTGTATTGTTTGCCTCACTGGGAGGGTTATGGACCAGAAGACCAAACCTGGGAACCTGCATGTCACATACATGCCCCCCCCCCCCACGCCCCACACCTGGGACAAATGTTTTATCACCCAGACAAACCGAAACCTGTGGGGGGACCATAGAAGGGGTGTACTGTTGGGTGCGCTGCAGGCACAGCCAGTGCTTAATTTGTGCTTGTTGATTCCGGTGCTGAGCACCGGCACTTATTTGTGAGGACCGGGGCTTATTCTTATGCCTCAAGCATTTGCTGCGAGCACAAGACACATATGTGAAAGACGGAAGAAGGAAAAACTCAAAAGGTTCATAAAGGGAGAAAGTAGAGAGTTGCAGGATGAGCTGAAGGGGCAGGGGTGGCCGTAAATGGATTGAAGAGGCCAGAAATGGCTTCAGGATTACGCTACCTCGGTACTCAGTGCTGGCAGATTTAATTACAGCAGCCTCGTGTTTAAGAGAAGGGCTTTGAGCACCGGCGCCTCTTAATTTACAAACTAAGTACTGGGCACAGCAGTCCGACTGTGGTGGCGCCTTTAATGGGTGGAGCTCGCAGTCTAAAAGGCTGTGTGCTGCACCCTGAATGACTGCTCATCCTTCTTGAGTCTTCCCTGCGAATTTACCTGTGCGTATATCCTGTTTCCTCAGCCTGCTCCGGTGATCCTCGGCGGTACACTCAGTTTTCAGCTGCTACTGAGAGTCCTTACCTGTCAGTTTTCCCATCTTGAACCTGCTCAGTGTGTCATGGATTCATCGCCCCTCTCTGCTCCAGTTAGTGATCCGACTCCTTGGCATCCTGCGTTCCTGATGCTCGTCTGTCTCAGCCTCATGCGTACTCGTCAGATTTGAAGTCGCATCGGGTTCTTCATGTGCGGTTTACTCGGGAACGCTTCAAGATTTCCTGTAAGGATAACAAAAGTATTTTTTCAGCCGCAACCTCTTCTCTAGTGGTAACGGGTGCATAGCACTACAATATTGTTTTGAATTATTTATCTGATGCATAGATGAAGAACCTTGATAATTTGCTGTTGTTTATTACTGCTGATGACTAAAATTGATAAAAGTACTTGTCTTCAAGCCTGAAAAGAAATTGTATAAAAACATTTACTTGATACTGTAACTCTGAAAGATTGGCAAGCTTCCCTATGAGTTGCACGTTTACATATATCTTGTCTGAGCTGCATTCTGAACTCATCGCTATTGCTAAAGGATTTGAAGTGTTTCGCTAATGTATGTTATACCAATTTATTGGAAGGACGTGCAGCCAAGCATAGGTGTGTGCTAGAGAAATTGGGGTGACACAACAGATGTATATTCATAAGTACTTCACATTTTCTGAGTAACCACAGTTTGCATGTGTAGCTTGGTTTGCAGATACTAGTGAATCCTCACCCAGAACAACTATTAACATCCACAAAGGAAGAAGGGACACTAGGTAATTAGTATTAAGTCACATTGTGAGGTTCCTGGCAATAGTTACTTCAATGGACTACTTGAATATTAAATCTTGTTATTTTGTAGTAGCTGAACTATTCGGAGGTCATCGAGTAGAGGTCTGGTGTCTACATCTACCGACTAGTTGTCCCTTCGCCCTAGCGGGTCAGGCCAGGTCATCTGTTGATGGTCTCCTTGGCTTGCCAGGAAGTGGGGAATCTGCATGCACATTTTACTCCTGCTGAAAGGTGAGAGTCTGAAACACTCCAACTTGTGAACTTCCTCTGGGGCTATCAAGTTTCTAGAACTAAGGTGAAAGATGGAGCCAACTCACGATGCAGGGCCAGAGAGGGAGACATAGGATTGCTTCCTCTGATATATGCGCCATAGGTTGTGCAGATATGGAGCTGATTGGAAGCAGACAATGTAGACATCCCACCCAAGGTGCCGCAAAGGTGAATGGAGCTGAGGGCCTCTTCCACTGGATGGTTACATTGTGTCACAGCCATTTATTATACTGTTTGTCACCCTGCAGAAGGCTGTCATAAACTGTTGTGATGAACCTCTCTTCTAGACCCCTTCTTGCTGCAGTGAGTTTCTAACGCACCAAACTGCTTGGCTTTCTTACTGTCTGCTTCACAGTAACGGGAAGAAGCTGCAGTTCCCACTCAGTCATGGTGCCAGGAAGCAACTCACACAGCTACCAGAGGCCCACCAGAACATAAAAGTGACAAAATCCCCAACTGGAGGTGTGTAGTGACAGCACAGCATGCAGTCTTTCTTTTTGACAGGATTATCTATAAAAGGTTCTCTGTGGTATTCAGCAGCAACTTCCTTCCCAATGAACCCGACATGAGGCCCAATATAAACATTCTATTCACTAAGATGCCATCTGATTTTAAAGCTATGACAAGGTGCCTTACTCTGTCTGTATGACTGGCTGACAGGATGAGGGTGTTTTCTGGCTAGTTCCCACACGACTTTGGAAAAACCCAAGAATACATATTATGCAGTGCTTAGTTTGTAAATAAAAACGTGCTGGTGCCTAAAGAACTCTCCTGAAACGGATGCTGCAATTATATGTGCAGACACAGAATATCAAGGCAGCGTAATCCTGAAGCCACCTCGGGCCTCCTCAATCCATTTAAAGCCACTCCCTGCGCCTTCAACTCACTCTTGCAGCTTTCTGCTTTCTCCAATTGTGACGTTTTTTCGTTTTTCACTTCCTCCGTGTTCCCTATATGTGTGTTTTGCTCGCAGCAAGTGCTTGAGGCAGAAGAATAAGCGCAGGGCCTCAAAAATAAGTGCTGGTGCTCCGCACCGGAAACAACAAGCACAAACTAAGCACTGATATTATCTTCCTCAAGACTTTGGGAAAATGCAGGAAAAAACACACGGTGCGGCTCTTGGCACCACAGGAGTCTCACCCTAACTCCACCAATAGCACAGTGCTCAGGAGGGCGGCAGTCCTAACACTGCCCACTCACTTCTTCCATGGAAATGCTGCTGCTCAGTCACTGACCCGAAGTGGCAAATCCTTAAGTCTTCTCCTAACTGACCAGGACAAGCCTTGTGTGCAGTGTGAGATGAAAACTTCCAGGAGATGCACAGAGTGCCCGCAGAAGTTAATGCATTTTATGGGGGCTGTGGTCTGTCGCAGATATACATTAGCCTAGTGTTTATTCAGTCGTGGGAGAAAATAATTCTACGCGAAATGTATCCCCCAACCTCTAAAAAGTATCTTTCGATTATAACTCTCGCTCTGACCTAAGTAAAGACATTCCTAGAGCACGGGGGGCAGAATTCCGTTGCGACAAATGTAATTTGAATACAATTATAGCTACAATAAAAGTTACATCAGTCATTAGGCAAGGGAAATATGTGCGAGTGAACGGGCGAATGAATTTAGTTGCACGGCGCACAGAAGGACTGACTCGTTTACAAACTGAGAGAGAGATAGTGTATGTAACTTTGAGGGAGAGATGGAGAGCAAGCGACCTCTCTGCAATTATTTTGAAGTCGGATTGGCTGCTCCACTCACAGATTGTGAAATTTGACTGATTGTACTCCTAGGTGTATGGGTCTCTCACAGACACTGGCTTAACGTGACTGGCTTTGTTCCTGCCATCCAAGTCTTTGAGAAAAAAAGTTGACTCTGTCTCTGCCATGTATGTAAATCTTCCCATTTCTATTTAGGTCTGTTCTCCTGCTCCTACACCTGGTTCTCCAGAAAAGACAGTCGTTCCAAGTCATCCAAAAATATTGATTGAGTTAAACAGTAGATTCCTGCTTCTAGTACAGAGCCTTGCCAACCTGCCTCCCTCCTCTCCATTTGTGTAAGAGAAGAATCTCAGTATTCTGATTATGACTATAGTACCCTCCAATAATTTTTCATTATTGTTCTCTGTGTGCAGATATAAAATATCTGTGCAGAGGTTTTCTTTCTGCAAGCAGGCTTGAGAGTTATGATCAATTATTTCTGGTAGGTGTATTGTGGTCTATTCAATAATTTTAGGTATATTCTGCCAACAACTTTTAGCTGTCTGTTTGTGAAAGACCCCTTAAGTGATGACACCAAGACATAAGGTGGTCTTATAGCCAGCCCACTGCTTTCCACTGATTGATTTTATTTTTAATATAATTTTCTTACTTCTTATTCAATGACTCTTCTCCCTTTTTTGTGTTTGCTCCTTCCTGTAGTATCACTTCTTTACCATCCTTCTGATTGAATGAATGGCTTGAACACCTCCATTGCTTATATTCAAGGACCTACGGGCCACATATACATATGTTAAGAATTGCAATTTCCTAATTGCGATTCTGTGTAAATTGCAATAAGGAAATCACATTTTCCAATTTCCTAAACTCTATTGAGTTCGATTTGTGATTCCCAGTGGGTCTCAAGTGGATCTACCTCATTAATATATGTGAGGTGGGTCTCAATTTGCACCCCATTAGGAATTGCACAAAACATAGGGATGGTGGCCTGCAGGGGACAGCAGACCACCATGGCTGTGTTTGCTTTTAAATAAAGCAACATTTTTAAAAATGCAGCCCGTTTTCTATAAGGGAAAACAAAATGTGTTTCAAAAAGAAAAAAATGAAACGTTTCAGTTTCATTTTTTATGAGTAGGCAGTGGTCCGTGGGTCCACTGCGTGCCCTTAAAAAACGTTTTTGCGTGCATTCACAAAGTGGAATGGGCCCCTTGGGGACTCCTTCCCGTTTGTGAATGGGTTACCACCACTTTGAATTTGGTGGTAAAAAACCTAGGGCCAGATGTAGCAAAGTGTTTGCGCCTCGCAAATGGCGAAAATCGCCGTTTGCGAGGCGCAAAAGCCACTTTGCTATTCAGAAATGCATTTTGCGAGTCGGCTCCGACTCGCAAAATGCATTTCCGACTCGCAAATCGGAAGGGGTGTTCCCTTCCTATTTGCGACTCGCAGTGGGATGCAATTCCATTTGCGACCGCGTACGCGGTCGCAAATGGACTCGCAGTTACCATCCACTTCAAGTGGATGGTAACCCACTCGCAAATTGGAAGGGGTCCCCATGGGACCCCTTCCACTTTGTGAATGGACCCAAAAATATTTTTTCAGGGCAGGGAGTGGTCCAAGGGACCACTCCCTGCCCTGAAAAAATACCGAAACTAAAGGTTTCGTTTTTTTTTTTAAGTGCAGCTCGTTTTCCTTTAAGGAAAACGGGCTACACTTAAAAAAAAAAAAACTGCTTTATTTAAAGCAGTCACGAACACGGAGGTCTGCTGACTACAGCAGGCCTCCATGTTTGCGAGTGCCTATACTCGCAATGGGGCCGCAATTTGCGACCCACCTCATGAATATTGATGAGGTGGGTCATTGCGACCCCATTGCGAGTCGCAGTCGGTGTCTGAGACACCGTACTGCATAGCAAATTGCGACTTGCAATTTGCGAGTCGGATGGACTCGCAAATTGCAAGTCGCAATTTTGCATTTTGCTACATCTGGCCCCTAATGTTTTGCAACCCCATTTCGGTCGCAAAACATTCATACAAACCACTGTGAGTTGCTATTAGGAAGGGACGCCCGTGACACGCCCCTTCCTAATACCGAATTGCTCACCCATTTTGCAATTCAGTAATAGATCACCAAAACGCAAAATAGGGTTTGATACATCCAAAAATGATTTTATCAGGTCGCAAAAGGCCTAATTCTGAGAATCGGGCTATTTTCAACCAGAAAAAAGCTTCATATATGTGACCATATGTGCTTTTTCCTTTAATCACTCTTAGCGAGTACTTGTGCTTTCGATCGCTCCCTTGTGTGCTCTTTCCCCACCCATGCTCTGTGGTGGTACCTCCTCCCCACACTCCCACTTAGTTCAGTCTATCTCTAGATCGCTACATGTGAAAAAAAGTGCTTTTGTACAAGTAAAAATTCCTATGTCTTTTATTTATTGCTCTAAGTGTCATCTGCCATCTTGGAATGGTATATCAAAAAAATGAATACGATGATGCCTTCATCAGTCTGTATGCGCGAGTCTGCATGGTGAAGCACGCATACGCACTCTGACGAGCAGAGTCATGATGTGTATGTGTTCATGTTATCTCTCCATTTTTAGGTTGATGCCTGCCAGACAGCACAGCTATCTGGTTTCAAAAGACTTCTTGGGGACATGCTTTCTATGTGCTGGTTTATTTGTTTTAGCCCGTCCATCTTGTGTTTGTCCCTGCTGTGGAGCAAAGCCTATTTATTATCTCTCTGGCTCCTTCTATTCTTCCAAGAGTGCTCGCTTTCCAGGAACTATTTTTTCCTTTTCATTTCAAGCATTCCATGAGAGTGCTTGTTTTTCAGCTGACGTTTTTGTATGCTTCTATTCCTCTCTGCAGGTCACTCTCTCACACAGTGCTTCTGTGCACATCCATGCGCCATGTTGCTGTCTCAACCGTGTCCTTCTGCCCTCCCCAGCGGCGCTCGTATTGCTCTGTGTTATTCTGTCCTCCCTTCCTGCACCTGTATTGCTTTCTCTCTCCTGCGTGTTTCTTTCCCCCCACACACATTGCATCTCTCACCCTTGTGCTTCTGCCCTCGTTTGGTGTTGGCTCAACCTGCTTACCCTTTTTTGCAAGAAAAATCTGATTAAAAGAAAAGTGCATTTGTGCTACTTTTTTGTAATCTACCAACCCATCTCAAATCTGTAAATTAAAAAAACACAGGTTTGATGACACAGCCACTGTGGCCCGTCATTATTATGTAGCCTTGCTTAGATCCTTAGACTGAGACCTTTTGACTTTGCCAGTGCATGTTTTAAATGCACCTCGTCTTGTCCAGGCTCTTCAAATCAAAATTTCTTCTAGTGCCATATTTTTTCTCTACTAAAATGTCTTTGACCTTCTGTTCTTACTTGTTACCGAACAGGTTTAGTTACCCTACAGTTAATTCGGTTTGTGTTTTGCTAATCGCGGGATAATGGATGATATACCACCTACCAGTGCTTAAGACACTACTTACTGGTATGTACATGATGTCTTTTGTCACAGTGAAGGCACCAGTTTATATGAAAAGACCTGTTTATATTTGTTGTTTCTAAATACAAGTGAGTACCTATCTCTGAATGGTCTGTTGCCATGGAACTAGAATTAACAAATCAGTGTATCCGGGCCCAGCTCTTGAAATGAGAGTGAATGGAACCAGAGACTTGTATGTATTGTTTAACAACACGTGTTTGACATATTAAAAAAAGTATAACAGATTAACCCTTTAATAGTTAACACGTTCCCAGCCTATCACTCATATACATTTAATATTAGGGCCCCTCATTACAACCCTGGCGGTCGGTGATAAAGCGACGGTTACACCTCCAACAGGCCGGCGGTAAAAAAATCGGAATCATGACCACGGCGGGAACCACCAACCCAAACAGCCACTTTAACACACGAACCGCCACAGCGGTAGCAACAAACACCGTGGCGGTAACCGCCAACAGCCAGGCGGAAGACATTGTACCGCCCACTGCATTACAACACGCCTATCCGCCACCTTTTCCAGGGCAGTACCAACGCCCTCAAAAGCACGGCAGAAACACTACTTTGAAGGGAAACAACTCACCTATCGACATTCAAGGAAGAACCACGACGCCATAGAGCCCAAGCTGCACATCTTCCCAATGCTGGTGTACCTTCTCATACACCAGGAACACGAACGCCGGCGACGATGACCACGGTGAGTACTGCGCCTAGAAGACAAGGGAGGGGCGGGGGAAAAAGAGAGTGACACACACACGCAACACGCTACACCCCCACCCTCACCCCAACACCATACACAGAAACAGATGCAACAACATTACATATACACCCCGTAACCCTCAGGAATAACACAAGGACAAAAGGAATGGAGTAAAATGAGTGTAATAGTAAAGTCTTAGAAAAATACATACTTAAATCAAGAAACAGTATGTACAATATATACAAAAGGAGGGACAATGCCCACTCCAAAATGTCCGTGGCCCACTGGGCCAAAACACATAGGCCAAGGCCACACTTGACTCCTGCCTCAATAAGGAGAGAACACTGCAGGGGCATCAGGTCGAAAACACACAGGCACCTCAGGGGGACGGGGAATGGGTGGCACCTCAGCCGGAAGATGGTACAACACCACTGGCCTGGAGGGGGCTCCATGCCCACTGCTTGGTCCTGGGGAGTGCAAAGCCACAGTCTCTCGAATGGGTTGTTTGCCCACTGCAGGGTCCTGGGGAGTGCAAGGCCACAGTCTCTCAAGTGGGTGGTTTGCCCACTGTTTGGTCCTGGGGAGTACAAGGCCACAGTCTCTCAAGTGGGTGGTTTGCCCACTGTTTGGTCCTGGGGAGTGCAAGGCCACAGTCTCTCAAGTGGGTGGTTTGCCCACTGCTTGGTCTGGGGGAGTGCAAGGCCACAGTCTCTCAAGTGGATGGCTTATTCCACTGGTGCTGGGAGGGGGCCTTGTGCCCAGTGTGCTTCATCCTGGCAAAGAGGGGCTGAGTGGATGGCTTCTTCCACTGGTTCTAGAGGGGGTCTTGCGCCCAGTGTGCTTCGTCCTGGATGGGGCACGGTCACAGTCTCTCACCTGTGTGTCACACTGACAGGTGTTGCAGGGGCCAGGACGCACTGCAGCCCATGTAGTCACCACTACACACTGTAGGCCTTCACCTGCAGCCTCGGATGGCTGCCCACTGGGGCTGCTGGTGCTGGCAGTGGTGCTGCTGGCGGCGGTGCATGTGGCGGTGCTGGACGCGGTGAAGATGGCAGTGCTGGACGTGGTGCAGGTGGCGGTGCTGCCAGTGGTGGTGGTAGCCTCCAGGCCTTCACCTGCAGCCTCGGAGGGCTGAAGTGCCATGGTTGGTGTTGTGTGCCCCTTCCTGCCCATGGCAGATGGTGGTGCCTCCTTGCTTCTGCCAGCAGGTGTCTTTTTCTTGCTGGCTGGTGGTGTCGCCTTCCCCTTGCTGGCTGGTGTCCCCTTCTTGCCCTTGCTAGGTGGCGGACCCTTCTTGGTCTTGGCAGGTGGTGCTGGCACACTGGCTGGGCTGACGGGTGCCTCCTTCGAGCCTCTCACACCTGCAATAGCTGCAGAAACCACAGTGGCCGTGGACTGGGTGGCTGAGGTGGTGGGCTGGGTTCTGGCCACCCTGGCCCGAAGTGAAGAACGGTGGGGGGGTTAGGGGTAGGGAATAGGTCAATGTTGGCAAGGAAAAGCTTATTAGGGACACTGGGGCGGATAGAGGGTGAAGGTTTGGGAATGGAGGAAGAGGGAGTCGTTGTAGGAGGTGTCAGTCTGCTGTCTTTGGGTGCAGGTGCATGAGCTGGATGCTGTTGTGAGGTGGATGGCTGTTGGGTGTCTGTATGCTTGCATATGTGTACTTAGGAAGGAGGGGTCACATACACAGTGGGAGAGGACACAGGGAATGTGTGCATGGATGTGGGGTGGTGACTCCCAGTGAGGGGCGTGTAGTGATAGGCATGCTGGTGATGGAGCTAGTGGATGAGGATGTAGTGCATGCAGGTGTGAGTGGAGACGCTACTGGGTGGGAGGTGGTTGTGAGATGAAGTGTGGTGCTTGTGTTTGCCTGAGCCACTTCTGTGTGTTGATTTGGGTGATTACTGGTCTGAAGGTGTGCTTGGGATAGGCTGGGGTTAAGGTGATTGGGACTGGGTAAAGGAAGATTGAGGGGGAGGCTGGAGACAGAGACAATGGCTGCCATCAGTGCATTGGCCAGAGCCTGGAATGCTCTCTGTCGGGCCACCACGCCAGAGTGAATGCCCTCCAGGTATGTATTTGTTTGTTGCAAATGCTCTGCTACACCCTGGATGGCATTCAGTATGGTTGACTGCCCAACAGAGAGGGATCTCTTGAGGTCAATAGCCTCCTCACTGAGGGCAGCAGGGCTGACTGGGGCAAGGCCTGAGGTGCCTGCGGTGAAGGAGATGCCCACCCTCCTGGGTGAGCGGGCACAGGAAACTCACTGAGGGGCTGCTGGGAGGGCGGTGCTGGTATGGGGGTGGCGGCTGTACCTGTAGTTGGGGTGGGCACAGAGGGGCTTCCATTGGAGTAGGTATCACTTTCAGAACTGTCTTCTCCTGTCTCCGTCGTGGTGCTCCCCTCACCATCTGTCCCACTGGTGCCCTCACCGTCGGTGGATTCGGCCTCCAGGCCCATGTGGGGTGCAGCTCCCTCCATCGCTGGTGCCTCTGCTCCTCTGCAAGATGATGCTAATGCACACAAGGACAGGGTGACAAAACAAAATGGGGGGGAGAGACAGAGGTTACACTTGGTCAATGCCAGCAACAACACTACTGTTGGTGTACACAACTCACAGGGAACAGCCCTATGCACTAGGCCATGTAATACCAGTTACAATGCTAGTCACCAGCCCATGGGGTACAATGCCGAACGCCATTAACTGCACAACTGAAACCCACAGGACCCTGCCCAGTAGTAGATACCCACTAACATTATTGGGGTTAGAGTGCATCTGAGCTTACCCATCATTGAACATACCCTGCCATGTTTGAGCTGGCCTAGGGGCACCCACAGCCCACACCCCCCACCCAGGTAATACCTTAACGCGTGCAAAGTCATGATTCTGAATCTGTACTCACCCCCTTGTGGCTGTTGTGATGCCTTTAAGCGCCCATCCAACTCCAGATAGGCCACCACCAGGATGCGGAACATCAGGGGGGTCAGGGTACGACGGGCACCCCTTCCTTGTTGGGAGGCCAGCCCCAGCTGGGCCTCTGCCATCTTCCTTGCCCAGCTGCGCAGGTCCTCCCACCGTTTGCGGCAGTGGGTGCTCCGCCTGTCAAAGACCCCCAGGGTCCGTACCTCCTTGGCGATCACACGCCAAATACCTTTTTTCTGATGGCCACTGACCTGCAGAAAAAATACAGCAGAAAAGGTATTAGTCATACCGTCCGGACTGTTATACTCATGGCCCAACATGTCCCCCCCATCCCCTAATGCACATACATTGACCACCGTACATGCAGCACTCTGCCCAGGACCCCTCAGACCCCTTCCACACGAGGCTTACACACACAGCAATACATGCATTATGGCCCACGCATCATGCTCACAGTGTACTCACCTGTTTGTCTGGAGGACCATAGAGTAAAGGGTACTGGGGTAGGACCCCATCCATCAGTCTCTCCAAATCCTCCGAAGTGAAGGCAGGGGTCCTTTCCCCAGACACTCGAGCCATTGTCGCTTCCAGACACAGGTCACAGCAGCACTTGCAGTGTAGGTCCTCTTCTATTGAAGGTCAAGTAGCAAGCGAGTGCACAGATAAAAAATGGCGGTCACGCCTGCAGCGGTGCGTACCGTCACTGCCGGCGTACATCGCCATTGGCTCCTGGAACCCATAGGGCCCAATGATAACCAATGCGTTGTTGCGCGTCGGTCATCAACCGCTGACCGATCCGGCGCACAACGCCAGCGGAATTACCTCATTTCCACTTGTCACTCCTCACAGGTCAGGCAGACGCTATTTCAGGGGGGCACAGGCCATGGCACCTAACTGCGTCACAGTAGACATTGGCACATCAACTGACTTTAGAGTTCACATACTGTTTCTGTGAAGGAAAAAAGCATATTACGGTTGAAATATGTTTGAATATGACCATCTGGTCACCGGTTTTCACTCTGGAGTTCAACCACTGAGGATAAATAGGAGATGGAGACATCCCCCCCATGTACAGACCCCTGGTTGACCTTGCGACAATGGAGGACAGGCACATTATCCTGACCTACAGACTTGATAGGGCCACAATCCAAGAACTGTGTGCCCAAATGGAGCCAGACCCGATCTCAGCTATCTGCCACCCTACAGGTATCCCCCCCTCCAGTGCAGGTCCTGTCAGTGCTCCATTTCCTGGCAAGTGGTTCCTTCCAAGCGACAGTGGCCATGGCATCAGGGATGTCACAGCCTATGTTCTCCAACGTGCTGACCAGACTGGTGTCTGCCCTGCTGAAACACATGCGCAGCTACATCGTATTCCCCCAGGTGGAGGATTTCGCCACAGTGAAGGCTGACTTCTAAGCACTGGGACATTGGCGCCATTGATGGTACACATATTGCATTTGTCCCCCCCCCCGAGAAATGAAAAAGTGTTCAGAAATAGAAAAAGCTTTCACTCTCTGAATGTACAGATGGTGTGTTTGGTGGACCAGTACATCTCCCATGTCAATGCCAAGTATCCTGGCTCTGTGCATGATGCCTTTATCTTGAGGAATAGCAGCATCCACATGTGATGTCTCAACTCCAGAGGCACTGGGTGTGGCTAATAGGTGAGCCCATGGTCCCCACCCAGTTGATGTAGGTATATGGGTGTGGGGTTGGCCCTAAGGGTGAGTGTGTGGCTAACAGGTATCCCTTGATTTTGCAGGTGACTCTAGTTACCCCAAACTCTCATGGCTACTGACTCCAGTGAGGAATGCCAGGACAAGGGCAGAGGAACGTTACAATGAGGCACATGGGTGAACAAGGAGGATCATTGAGCGCACCTTTGGCCTCCTGAGGGTCAGATCCTGGTGCCTCCATCTGACTGGTGGATCCCTGTACTACTCACCCGAGAAGGTGTGCCAGATCATCGTTGCATGTTGCACAACCTGACTTTGAGACACCAGGTGCCTTCTCTGCAGGAGGATGTGCCTAGGGATGGTCATGTGGCAGCGGTGGAGCCTGTGGACAGTGACAAAGAGGAGGCAGAGGAAGAAGATGTGGACAACAGAACCACACTAATTTAACAGTACTTCCAGTGACACTCAGTAACTTCACCTTCCATTGCAGTTTTGTGTTGGACATTGATCATGGCAGCCTGAATTCCCTATTTCTATGGCCACTTACTGTCCCCTTAGGCATCTCTATTTTCAGATCTCTGTGCCCCACTCTGACTCCTGGTGTGTTTACTGCTGCCCACTACAGGTCACACCTGTGTAAATATTACAGTACATTTGAATTACAATGTTTACAGTTTGTGTAACTAATACATTTGTGAAACAATTGACAGACTCCATATTTGATTTTATTCCAGGGGTGTTTATTTAGGTGCTGATAAGTGGAGGGGGCATTGCAATGGGCTGGGTTGATGATGGAGGAAAGTCCAGGGTGAGAGCCCAGTCTATTTTTATCACAGGTGCATTGTCCAAGGGGGCATAGGAAGTGGAGCAATGGCAGTTCAAGGTGGACAGGGTGACAGAGTGGGACAGAAGGGTGACAAACAGGAGAGTCTTATTTCCTGGCGGGGGTCTTGGCAATGTTCTCTGGCTTCTGCCTGGATCGCAGGGACCGTTTGTGTGGTGGTTCTCCTTCTACAGGGGGTGGGGTGCTGGTGGCCTGTTGTTCCTGTGGTGGGGCTTCCTGTCCAGTAGCGTCGGCGGAGGTGGAGGGCTGTTCTTCGGTGTGGCTAGTGTCAGGGGCCCGTTGGTGTGCCACTGCCTCACTCATGGTGTTGGCCATGTCTGCCAGCACCCCTGCAATGGTGACCAGGGTGGTGTGGATGGCCCTCAGGTCCTCCCTGATCCCCAGGTACTGTCCCTCTTGCAGCCGCTGGGTCTCCTGCAACTTGGCCAGTATCTGGCCCGTGGTCTCCTGGGAATAGTGGTATGCTCCCAGGATGTTGGTGAGTGCCTCGTGGAGAGTCGATTCCCTGGGCCTGTCCTCCCCCTGTCGCACAGCAGTCCTCCCAGCTTCCCTGTTGTCCTGTGCCTCTGTCCCCTGAACCGTGTGCCCACTGCCACTGACCCCAGGTCCCTGATCGTCCTGTCTTTGTGGGGTTGCCTGGGGTCCCTGAAGTGGAGGACACACTGCTGATTGACGTGTCCTGGGGACAGAGGGATGGGCCCCCTGAGGGGGGAGGCTCTGTGGTGGTTTGTGACAGTGGCTGGGTCACCGACTGTCCAGAGGTCCCTGATGGGCCAGGTTGGTCATCGTGATCCAGGCGTGCAGAGCTGCTGTCATCACTGTGGGCCTCTTCTGGGGGGGGACTGGATGTGGCTGGCACCTCCTTTTAGGTGACGTTGAGTGGGGGTCCTGTGGGGATGTAAATGCAGTGTTATTGTTTCTGCGTGTGAAATCTTGTGCATGGATATGTTTCCCTCTATGGTTGTTATTAGCAAGGCACCTTTGGGTTATGTGAGTTGTGATTGGTTTGGCTAAGTGATTGTCACTAGTGTGCATGCTGTGGTGATGGGTGTCCATGCAGGTCTGTGATGGGGGTCCATGCATTGGTGTTGCATGCAGGGCTTGAGATTGGGATGAGTGAGATGTGATGGTGGAGTATATTTGAGGTGGTGGAGTGATGAGGGTGAAGGTAGGGATAGGAGTTTGTGATGGCATGCAGGTAGGGGGGTGTTAGTAATAAAGATTTGACTTACCAGAGTCTAGTCCTCCTGCTACTCCTGTGAGGCCCTAAGGATGCATGATCGCCAAGACTTGCTCCTCCCATGTTGTTAGTTGTGGGGGAGGAGGTGGGGGTCTGCCGCCAGTCCTCTGAACCGCAAGGTGGTGTCTTGAGACCACGGAACGCACCTTCCCCCGTAGGTCATTCCACCTCTTCCTGATGTCATCCCTATTTCTCGGGTGCTGTCCCACTGCGTTGACCCTGTCCACTATTCTTCGCCATAGCTCCATCTTCCTAGCTCTGGAGGTGTGCTGCACCTGTGATCCGAATAGCTGTGGCTCTACCCGGATGATTTCCTCCACCATGACCCTGAGCTCCTCCTCAGAGAACATGGGGTGTCTTTGCCGTGCCATGGGGTGGTGTGGGTGATGTGTGGGGTGGTGTGTGTTGTGATATGTGGGGTGATATTTAGTGGTGTGTTGTGTGAGGTGCGTGGATGTTATGTGGGTGATGGAATTGTGTGCCTGTGGATGCTTGGTTGTAGATTGTAGTGTCTCTCTCTGGCCTTCTGTCACAATTGTGGTCGTAGGGGTTTGTGGCTGATGTGGGTGTGTTTTATATTGTATTGGGTGTGTGGGAGTGGTGTGTGTATGTGTATCAGGTGTGTGTATTTGGAATTGTCCAATGTGGTAGTCAGATCTTAACTACTATATCCCCCAACCCACCTGCATGCCATCACATACCCCCACCCTCGCCCTCACCCCCATCACTCCTCACAAATGTCCCAATATCACAAACCACACATCCCAACACCAAGCCCTGCATGCAACAACTAAGCATGGACACCCATCACCAATGCATGGCCACCTCATATACCCATACACCCCCCTAAAACCATCATCACACAAGGTCCCAAACAGGAATGCAAGCACTGGGGTACACGGTCACCCACCCATTGCACACCATGGTACACACAGATGCAATAATCATGCTTTTACACCCCTGCAGGACCCCTACCCAACGTCACCGCACAGGAGGGTCCACACATGTCCACACCACCAACAGAAGAGGCCCACAGTGATGACAGCAGCTCTGTCCAACTGGATCTAGATGACCAGCCCGGCCCATCTGGGACCTCGGGACAGTCGGTTCCCCTCACACTGGCACAGGCCACTACAGAGCTTGCCCCCTCTGGAAACACCAGCACAGCACCCACCCAGCAGGCCCATACCTCTGGCCCCAGGACACGTCAATCAGCAGTGTGTCCACCACTACAGGGAACCCAGGATAACCCACCACCCCAACAACAACAGGGACCTGGGGGCAGTGGCAGTGGGCACACCGTTCAGGGGACAGTGGCCCAGGGAAACCGGGGAACTGGGAGGGCTGCTGTGCGACAGGGGGAGGACAGGCCCAGGGAACCCACTCTCCACGAGGCCTTCTCCAACATCATGGGAGCGTACCATCATTCCCAGGAGACGATGGCAACGGTACTGGCCAAGTTTCAGGAGACCCAGCGTCTGCAGGAGGAACAATATTTGGGCTTCAGGGAGGAACTCAGATCCATCAATTCCACCCTTGGTACCATCGTAGGGGTGCTGAAGGAAGTCCTCAACACCAGGAGGGACACTGTGGCACAACAAGGGGCCCCTGACACTAGCCTGGACGATGACCTGCCCACCACCTCCGCCGGTGCTAGTGGACAGGAGGCACCGCCACAGAACCACCACACCAGCACCACACCCCCTGCAGAGGGAGAACCACCCCGCAAACGGTCCCTGAGATCCAGGACAAAGACAGAGAACGATGCCAAGACCCCTGCCAAGAAATGAGACTGCCCTGAATGTCATCCTTTTGTCCCACCTTGTCACCCTGTCCATCCTCAAACCTCCCCAGCTCCACTTCCTATGCCCCTTTGGACAATGCACCTGTGAGACTAATAGACTGGACTCTGCCATGGACATTCCTCCACCATCACCCCTCACCATTTTACAACTCCCTCCAATATTGAGCACTTAAATAAACACCCTTAAAGCACAAAACAATCTGGAGTCTGTCTTTGATTTCGAAATAGTGTATTAGCAATTACAGTGACAAAATGCTCTTTCAATTGTAATGTCAACATACCAATGTCACACAGCTCTAGTCCATGAGGAAGCAAAGCAGATGTCACACAGTGGGACCCACATCTGTGAAATCGTAAGGGAAAGTGACAACTCAGTGACCATACACTGGGTGAAAAGGACAGACAGTAGAGAGGTAGTAGTGTTAAAGTATATGTAGTAGGCAGGTTTGTCTTCTTACCTGTGTCTCACTGGAAGTATTGCAGGATCACAGAGTTCCTGTTGTCGATGTCCTCTTCTTCTGCTTCCTCGTCTTCACTGTCCACAGGCTCCACAGCTGCCACAACACCTCCATCTGGACCATCCTCCTGCAGAAAAGGCACCTGTCGTCGCAAAGCTAAGTTGTGAAGCATACAGCAGGCCACAATGATCTGGCACACCTTCTTTGGTGAGTAGAATAGGGAACCACCTGTCATATGGAGGCACCAGAACCTGACCTTCAGGAGTCTGAAGGTCCGCTCTATAATCCTCCTAGTTCGCCCATGGGCCTCATTGTAGCGTTCCTCTGCCCTTGTCCTGGGATTCCTCACTGGGGTCAGTAGCCATGACAGGTTGGGGTAGCCAGAGTCACCTGCAAATGGCGAGGGACAACTGTTAGACACACACTAACCTGTAGGGATATCCCCAGACAACTATTCCCACTGATTTGGTTCCAGGTGCTCACCTAATAGCCACACACAGTGCCTCTGGAGTTGCCCATCACATAAGGGATGCTGCTATTCCGCAGGATGTAAGCGTCATGCACTGAGCCAGGGAATTTGGCATTAACATGGAGATGTACTGGTCTGCCAAACACACCATCTGCACATTCATCGAATGGCAACTCTTCCGGGTTTCTGTACACCTGTTCACTCCTGCGGGGGGACCAAGGCCACATGTGTCCTGTCAATGGCACCTATGATGTTGGGGATATATCTCAGGGCATAGAAGTCACCTTTCACTGTAGGCAAATCCTCCACCTGAGGGAAAACGATGTAGCTCCGCATGTGTTTCAGCAGGGCAGACAACACTCTGGACAACACGTTGGAAAACATAGGCTGGGACATCCCTGATGCTATGGCCACTGTAGTTTGAAAAGACCCACTTGCAAGGAAATGGAGTACTGACAGCACCTGCACTTGAGGGGGGATTCCTGTGGGATGGCGGATAGCTGACATCAGGTCTGGCTCCAACTGGGCACACAGTTCCAGGATTGTGGCACGATCAAGCCTGTAGGTGATGATTACATGTCTTTCCTCCATTGTCGACAGGTCCACCAGCGGTCTGTACACCGAAGGATGCCGCCATCTCCTCACATGTCCCAGCGGATGGTGCCTAAGAAGGACAACAGCGAGCACAGAGTCAACCAATTCAGAGGTACGTAAACACAGCTTACTCTGAAAACCATTCATAACCCGAATTTTGCCTGTATGAGTGTTGAGGCAAGGCCTAGGTATATGTGACACAGTTAAAAATGAAAGCCATGTGGGCCCCTGAAATGGCGGCTGCCTGACCTGTAAAGTGGGACAATGGGATGTGAGGTAACTGCGCTGGCGTTGTGCACCATCGTGGTAGGTGATCGAAGACCACGGCGCAACTCTGCATTGGTTAACATTGGACCCTATGGGTCCCAGGAGCCAATGACGATGTATGCCGGCGGTGACGGTACGCACCGCCGCGGACGTGACCGCCATTTTCTATATGTTCAATCACTCGATACCTGATCTTCGACAGGAGAGAACCTACACTGCAAGAGCTGCTGTGACCTCAGTCTGGAAGAGACAATGGCTCGTGCGTCTGGGGAAAGGGCCCCTGCCTTCAGCACGGAGGAGTTGGGGAAACCCGTGGATGGGGTCCTCCCCCAGTACACGCTACTCTACGGTCCTCCAGACAAACAGGTAAGTACAAATGTGAGCATGCTGTATGGGCAATGCCTGTGTGGAGTGGTGTGAATGAAAGATGGGGGGGGAGAATGATGCGTGCATGAAACAACGGTGAGTGCATGTGTCACATGGCAAGGGTAGGGATGCGGGCCAATGACTGTGACGGTGCAGTTGTTAATAACTAATCTTTTTCCCCTGTACAATTCATGTAGGTCAGCGCCCACCAGAAGAAGGATATTTGGCGTGCCATCGCCAAGGACGTCCGGACCCTGGGGGTCTATCACAGACGGAGCACCCACTGCCGGAAAAGATGGGAGGACATTCGCCGCTGGAGCAAGAAGACAGTGGAGGCCCAGCTGGGGATGGCCTCCCAACGTGGGAGGGGTGCCCGTCGCACCATGACCCCTCTGATGTTCAGGATCCTGGCGGTGGCATACCCGGAGTTTGATGGGCGCTTGAGGGCATCACAGCAGCAACAAGGGGGTGAGTACACTCTCATTCTGCTGATTCAGCGCGCAGGGGAGGTGTCTGGATGGGGGAGGTGGGCTGTGGGTTTCCTTAGGCCGGGGCGAGTGTGCTAGTTAAGTCCCCTTTTTCAGGCAGACCCTGTGGCACCCCACCCCACCTGGGTACAGTGCCAACTACACCTAGTCAGTCTCCTGTGACATCCATGTGTGCAGATATCGGCCATAGCCTTGTAGGCGATGTCCCAGGGATTGAATAGTGGACCCCAAGTGAGCTGCGTAGTGCAGGGGGCTTCTGTGTCTGTCGTGTCCGCCAACGGTAGCGGTAATGCATGCACTCAACATCTTTCTTCTGTCTCCCCCTTTTTGTGGTCTCCCTGTACATGTGTGCATTAGCATCATCAGGTGGAGGAGCAGTGGCACCGGAGCAGGAGGGAGCTGCATCCCACATGGCCCTGGAGGGCGACACTACGGAGTCTGATTTCACCAGTGGGACGGAGGGCTAGGGGAGCTCCACGGCGGGGACAGGAGCTGACACCAGTGATACGGACTTGTCCTCTGATGGGAGATCCCTTGTGGTGGCAGCCCCATCTGTGCCCCCCGCATCTACAGGTACAGCCACCACCCCCCCCCCTCTCCAGCAAACCACCCACTGTTCAATCCTGGGGAGTGCAAAGCCACAATCTCACAAGTCTCTATAGTGGGTGGTTTGCCCACTGTTCAATCCTGGGGAGTGCAAAGCCACAATCTCACAAGTCTCTACAGTGGGTGGACCACCCACTGTAGAGACTTGTGAGACTGTGGCTTTGCACTCCCCAGGATTGAACAATGGGCATGGGGCCACCTCGTGGATTTGGCGTCATGCACTCAACCAGCTGAGGTGCCCCCCCCTTTCCTTTCCCCCCTGAGGTGCCTGTTTTATTTCTATAGGATGCCCCTGCAGTGTTCTCTCCGTCATGTTCGGGTATCTTGTGTGGGCTTCGCCCATGCAGTGTGGGCCCAGTGGTCCACAGACTTTAAGGGCGGAATACCCTGGACTAATATTCTTGGTGTATATATTTGTAAATAGTGTATGTATATTATTTGACTACTGAATTTTAATATATTACAATCGTTCACCTCATTTCCTTTTGTCTTTGCATTCTTCCAGGGGGGTGTAACTGTAATGTATCATGCTGTATTAGTGTGTGTGTTGTCGTGGGTGAGGATGGGGGTGGGGGTGTTGCGTGTTGCGTGTGTGTGTCACTCTTTTTTCCCTTCCCCCTCCCCTGTGTCGTAGGTGTAGTACTCACCGTGGTCTTCGCTGCCGGCGTTCGTGCTCCTGGTAGAGGAGCAAGAAGATAAAGGCTGGTAAAATGTGGAGCTCGGGTTCCATGGCGTCCTAGTTCCTCGTGGGGTGTGCAGAGGTGAGCGTTTTCCCTTCGAAGTCCTGTTTCCGCCATGTTTTTGTTCGCGGTGAATCCGCCCCGGAAAAGGTGGCGGATTGGTAGGTTGTGATATTGTGGGCGGTACATTGTCTCCCGCCTGTCTGTTGGCGATGACCACCACGCTGTTTGTACCGGCATGGCGGTCGGAGTGTTAAAGTGGCTGTCTTTGTTGGCGGTTTCCACAATGGTCGTAATTCCATTTTGTTTTCCGCTGGCCTGTTGGCGGTCTTACCGCCGCTTTAACACCGACCGCCAGGGTTGTAATGACCACCAAATTGTTTTAAAGTGAGCCCAGTAAGACAATGCTTGCTTCAAAATCATTTTCTTTGCTTTTGGTTGGTACATGTCTACTGCAGTGTCGCCACAGCAACACTGACTGTCAGAGCTTTAAGAGGAGGTGGGTGAGGGGTCTCCTATTTCTTGGCTCTGAGAGTCCGGTACATATGATAAAGACTCTTCAAAATTCAAAACAGTGATTTTTTTATATTATGATTGTTGCAGCGCATTTTAGTTTAGTATATTAAACTACACCATTGCATTTAGTGGTAATTTTAGTACGTGTTAGATTCTAATAATGAACAGAAACATATGTGCCCCCCACCACCACCAATTGCCTGACAACAATGCTACTAATGAACCAATGGAAAAATCCGTTTTTTGCCCCTATAAGTGCCTTAGGGTGTTACTACAAACAGAGTAACATTTTAGTCTTTTTCATTTTGTGCAGCACACAATCCGAAATGATGTATTCCTTTTCATCCATTCTTGAATTAATTCTTCCACCCAGTCCCCACTATCCAACTATCTGTTCATTGAGCAATGCAATCTTATCTTCAACCTCAAACTATCCAGTCATTAGATAAGGTTCTGTAATGAAAAATGTACCATATTTGCATGTTTCCCCCGCTTGCAGTCGTCAGGCTTGTTAGCTAGGTTCACTCACTTCATGCAGTATGGAGGGCTGGTCTGACAAAATTTACCAGGGCTGCATTAGGTTCCAAGTCCAGCCCTGATCCCATCTGGTGTTCTCTGCACACCATTGTTCCATTCCCTCTGTTGCTGCTCATTGCTTAGCCGACTTGACCATAATTGGGCACCTCTAATGTAAAAGGAGCCCAGGGATTAAAGTGAACACCCTGTTCACGACCTACCATCCCCCAAAAAAGGTATCACAGTGTGAGGAAGGAGTGGGGCTTTTGAGGAGACAGGGCCTCATGTTGAGAAGTACCAAAGAGGTGTTTTTGCCCCCTCCATCCCACCACACCCCCTCCTCTAAAAAAAACAACAAAAAAAAGCTTGCAGGAGACAGGTGCCCATGTCCTGGGGTGTTTAACACCACTTATTAAAGAGTGGTTGTTAAAAGCCTCCAAAGATAGCTGAAAATCCGCTCTTTGCAGTGGTTACCAGCTCATCTTCCCTGCCACCATGTACTACATGATCCTCACCAACTGACTGTGGGAAGGGAGCTGATATAGTGTGACACACTGTGGCACCATGTGATTGACAGGTCTGCTGTTATCCAGTGGCGTAACATTATCCCCCACAATCCTTGCATTGTGGGGGGGCCCTGATCTACAGGTGAGCACCCATTACAGCCGACACTGTCCACGAGTGGCAGGGCCTAATCCTGGGCCCCTGATGTACCTCCGTAAACAAACTGTTGTCCAGAAATTTTCATTTTTGATCTGTGCTTTTGGATCATTAGAGAAGTAATTTAGCTTCGGTTGACATTGCTGATCCGGCCTGAATTTTTCTGGAGGACATTTTTATACATGGCAGATGTGTTGCAGTGATGATGTAATATTTCAGGAACCATGAGACCTATATACTTCATTTTGGTGTCAAAGCATAGGCTTTTGAGGTTAAGTAGTTTAATAGAGACAGAAAATAACTCTTCTGAGCAACCCTTAAACCATTTTCCAAAATGGCGGCTATAATAGAGGAATAAGAGATATACATAGAAATGAAACAAATTATAAAAGTTTTTAATCCTTTTATCTATACACCAAACAATGTTCATGATCTGAATTTAAAAAAAAAATGTTTAGCACTCCTGTTTTAGACACATTTTCATAGATCACTTTATTTGTTTTGGCAATCGCTTGTGGTACATTTGCAGAATGTTGAACATTTGAGAAGAGTATATCGACAGAGAGATCTTTTTCTAGCACAGGTTTTGCAAGTACATGTACATGTCAGATCTGTGATTAGGGGCTTTAGAAATTTTTTAGGATTTAGCACCCCATCAATATCTTCCCAACCAAATTCACACAGATATTTCTCTACATATGCATGATCGAAAACATTTACACATTTTCTGATCAAGTAGAACGCTCTTTTAATGTGTCCAATAGCAGAATATGACATCAGTGGAAGGTCACTTAGCGGGACTGACCTCCTGAACTCACTGTACCAAATATCAGCACATGTGTGACAGTCAGAACTCATTTTCCACACACACACACACAAAGTATTTTTCTATATCTTTAAATTCACATTTTTCTTCTGTCTCAGCAAATCCTTTTAGAAACTTCACAGGTTCAGCAGGTAAAGCTTCAAGCTTTGATCCAATTTTGCTCATAGTGTCATCACCCCTAAGAATATGTGCCTTGATAAAAACACTGGGCATCTCTGTGTCAAGTTTTTTGTACAGAATAAGAAGCAGGATTGTGTTTTTTTTTGTCACATGTTCTGCAACATATCCATAAATCTGACAATCTTTGACTTATGAACATTGCAACAAATCTAAGTAGCACAAACATAGCATCTGTGTCATTTGACAGTACAATGATTCGACTGGAACCATTTTGAACAGCCCACTGAACATGTGGCATAACACGAAGGCCAGCTTCCTCCAATTTGCTGTTAAGTTCTTGAACAATATGGCCCGTACCTTTTGAATATATCTCTGCAGGCACCAACAACCCTTTGACCATTATTCCACTTGCAATAATTGGAAGCTCAGTGTTTACTGATGCATCAGCAATGTTTTGGCATGTTAACATCTCCAAGCTCATCTTGATAAATGTTGATGACTAAATTTTATCAATTTGCGCAGGTATAGGTGTCAAAATTTTGGTTAGATGCAGGCAACTTTAATTGTACCACTTGTAGACATTTGTCTGATTCTCTGACATTCTTTGACAGATAGTTCAAGATAACTGTCAAAAACAATGTGCAGTTCTTTCAAGGTACACACTGACTTTGATATCTGTAGAACAGTCTGAATAACTTCTCTGAAGTTTTGCATGGATAAAATCTTGACCAGTTGCAATTGTGACATATAGTCCACAACAACAGCAGTTTTCAATGAGGACACCTTTTCAAACTAAAATTCTTCAGGTGAAAGGTTTTTAGAGCTCTTGTACGAGTTTGTGCTTCACTGGTTTGGTTGCAGCATCTCCATCAAATAATGTGTTTGTTGGAAGAGGATCATGCAACAGAATATCCTTCACCCTTTTCTTTTGCTACATCCAGCTCTCTATGTCCTTGTGAAAGTTGTTTTTTCGTAACCTGTTTTGTAGCGGCTGGTTGGACGAAACTCTTACTATGACCATTATAATGTGGAAGTTTAGCTTTAGTGATAATGTCAAACAACTTTTTCTCTTTCAATACAAATCTCTCCTGCTTCAGATTTGCATATTGTTTCGATCCATGTTCCTGGACATCTAGTAGACGTGTCTTTATATCGCTATCCACATATTTTTGGTCACAAAGTTGTGTAGTCACACAGCCTCAGTCATTTTAAAGGGATTTCCTTGCTGCTGTATGAAATGAAGAAGGCTGTTAACATGTTTAATAAAAACATTTGCCTCTCTTCCCCACAAGATCGTGTTGAAGAACAGTTTCCCGATGGTCCATCATGTTTGAATTTGTCATATCTCTGAAAACATTGCAAATAGAAAGGACTTCATGGACAACCAGCTGCCACTGAGCAGCATATTCACTTTTTTGAGTCTGACCTGACCCTTGGAGCTTTACTGTGATCTCTGGATCATCTGTTCCAGTTTCATAAATGGAGCCATATCATTGAACTTTCCCTCTATGTCATTCACCACAAAATGTCCTTGGATGAATTTTCTGTAGAGGTAATGTTTTCCACCTCAGGCTTCTTCACTCTTTCCAAATGCCAGGACCCATATCTCCGATAGTTTATGCAATCAATCAAATTCATGTAACACAGTAATCAGTGACTCCACAGTTTTCACGTGCAGCTCCTAATCACCTTCCCAATCAGCATGTGCCAAGTTTTTCACTAGAGCTACCATGTATAAAACATTTCCCCAGAACTTGCAAAGTTCTGATTTTCCTTCACATTCTTTGACAAACTCTACAAACTTGTTTTCAGGTTTTCTGATTATGAACTGAGTGTATTGAACATTGCCTGCCTTTGCATTATGTCTTTTGAATGAAGTGCACCCTGTGCCTTGTTCATTTCTGAGATAAGATATGCAAAACCTAATTTGCCATTCTTGTTCTAGAAAGCATTCTAGCACAATGTTTCTGTAGCCTCAGATATGATGTGCATACGTTGTAACGAATTAACATAATGGGTTCCACTCAATACTGACTGGACAGTTTTGCTTCCAAAGATATCAGCCTCAATAAGGGCTTCGTCTATGCCACATCCACTGAGATAACTTCCTGCACACTGCAACACAACTTTTGTCATGTCAAAAACTCCCATCATTGAAGAAAGATCATCAAATTCTACTGGATTGCTCATAAAAATGTCAGCAACAACACGGAAAACACTTTTATTGCCGAAAAATGGCAAGATAGCCTGGTCTTCAAGCTGAGCACACACATTTTGGATTTTTTTTAGAGCTGTGTATACTTGTGACTGGAGAAGGAATTACTGGTAAAAACCCAACCTTCTTTAGTGTGACAGCATTCTGGGAGATCAGAGCATAAATTCCAGCCCACGGAGGAACTGGCATTTCTTCATCCTTCAGTCTGCACCGAATAAGCGATTTGATAAATTCAGTTAAATCAGTTTGCGGGTCGCAGTGTTAGGTAGAAGATCCATATCCTCAGCCACTTTGAAACTTTCTGGTAGACTGGGACTTGTTGATGGCTTGTGGTGAATATGCACACATTGGCAAGACAGATGGGTTATAAGTTTGCAGCTTAGTTTGTTTATGCCTACAGCTGACACAGCTTGTTTTCCAGCAGGTATTTCATTGGTACATTTGTGAAAAAGCACCATGGCAGTATTATGTGTGCTGGATGTTCCAGACAAAGAAGAACGGTCTTCAAAATCAAAATCATCAAGAGCAGCAATTGTAAGTCCTTTCCTGGTCAAGTGACTTGGAAGCGGTGTGCTGTTGGATTCACAAGATTTTACAGCATGAGCTGCTAACAAATTCCTGCTCCGTACTATGTCATTATTGCTTGTTGATACGCCAATCCTATTCATTGGTGTGATCAGCTGTCTACTTTTGCACTTTTCATAGATTACATGGGCAGTCATCATGTGTAGCAGAGCTTTCTTTTTGCCGTGATGTAATTCTTAAAACATGATTCGGAAAAGACAGTATATTTGCACAGTATAAGAATGTCGGTTCATGTCATTGTCTTCCACTTGATCGTTTATATCTTCAAAGCCATCATCAATGTTGTTGGCTTCTGCTCCAAATGAAAGAACTTTAGTTTGTAACAGTTTAACACCATAAGTGGCTCATTCTTTTTGTTAGACTGACAAAACCGAAATCTGTTGTACATTCTCACCAGAAAAATCTTAATTTCATTATTATGGATCAATACAGTTTCATCAATATTTCTCTGATCCCACTGAGTGTGAACCCATAGCCAGCACTCAAGAGTGGCTTTAAAACTTCAGTTACTTTTTGAAAGAGTGCAAACTTAACTGAAGGCTAGTAGTTACGTTGCTGCTATGAGCTCATTGTACATTTATATTTTTTAATGTATGCATGCATGTAGTTCAGGTGGGCATACATATCCGCTGCAAATACATTCACCTTGCTGTTTAGATCAGCTTCTTGGCTAAAAACTTCATCTTGGATGAAACTAGCTGCAGATAAAAACATATGTGCTCTTTGAGTCTCATACTCTGTTCTTTCCTCAATCCCTTTTGCCCTTGTTCTGGCTAAACCACAGATCACAGATCTTCTGCTTTCTGATCAGTTGCTGGAGGCAGACGAGGGTTAGCCATTGATCTTCTCAGTGGATGGGCATTGGGTTTGGTTGTTGTTGCTTTCTCAGAAGACTTGTATTCTTGTTTTGATTCGCTGGTTTCTGCAATTGTTTTGACTATTTTTTTCCAGGCTGTTTTACATTGTATACAACTTTCAGCGATTGTTGTTACAATGATAAAATATAAGATCCTCTTCACCCATCAGTTTCAATCTTTTGGTAACTTCGTCTTGACGTATTTCTGCAGCATTGCAAACTCTCTTCTTTGCAGCTGCAGTTGATGTTAGCTTTTCTTTTGGATTAGTTTGGCATATTACACATTTTTCTTTGTTGAAGGAGTCCTCAGATTTTGTAGTTAGCAACACTGTGAAGAATTAAAAATCCTCTGCCACCATCTGCTTCACTCATGTTTACAAATTTGAATCAACAGAAAATCTGAAACAAAAATAATATTAAATCACCAATATGATGGCTAAAACACATAATTTTAGAGCTGCCATTTAAAATAATGGCTCAAGGGTTACTTCCCAGGGTGTGGGCCCTCATGTTTCTTTACACCACTGCTGCTGATTGTATTAACAGCACCCAGGGGCTTCCCTGCTGCTGCTTTCCTGCTCTTGCGGCTGGGCCACCCCTTTGTCAATTGCTTCTAGCAGCCTCCAGTGATTGAGTGTTATTTTTCTTTTACATTCATGCAGCTTTGTCACTTGAGCCTTTTCAATATTCGATATTTTTATTTTAGACTAATACCACTTTTCTAGATTACTTGCTCCTGCCTGAGGTGGCAAAAAAGAGACGCATGCTGTGCGTGTATTTCAGTACATTTTTTTTTATAAAAAGGATGTTGGAAGCTGGAAGCTGATCTTTTGGTTCACGTTTTTACCGGCGGCACAAGAGTGCTAACTTGCATATGTGATTATTGTCTTTATTCTTCAGTAATTGTTTCCCTAATAAAATGGAACTGCTTTATTATTCTGAACAGTAGATATGAGATGTTGTTATGTTGCCTTCTGCTTTTGTTAGAGACCTTTTGTCCACCTATTATCAATGAATTGTATTCCTTTTACATTTTCATGTTTATTTCTTCAAATTGACGAGGGCATTGCTGTTTTGGTTAAATTGTGGTTTTCCACACTGTTCCCTTGGTAACGACTATGATTTTTCCCTGCTTCGGTTGTCCCATCTGCCATACTGGGACTTTCATTGATTCCTCATCTCAGTCCTAATGACTGTGGCTCAGCGCTCCCTGCCAGTGCCCTTGCACATCTTTCAATTATTGATGCAGTCCTTCCTTTATATCACTGTACCTAAATAAGCCCCTCCCTTTCCTGAGACACTTTTTGCTAGCTACCATGTCTGCTTCCTGGCATCCGTGGTAAGGTATCGTCTCCATTACGAGTGCGCGCCCAGTGGGGCTCCCATCACTTCGTCAGCAGGGCAGAGCCCATCGCGCACCAGCTTAGGTGGTGGGCTGAGGCAGGGAGCTTTGGCGAGGTGAGCTTTGTGGCAAACCAGGAACGCTGAAATTAGTTACTGGTCACAAGCACACCTAGGGTGGTCAGAGGCATGGAGGTACTAATTATTATACTAACAGCGGCAGGTCGCTCTAAGGAAGATTGAAATAAAAACAGACCTGGTTAGGCTTAGGCTCACGCTGAAGTTAAAGGTTCAAGTCCTCCTGTCTTGTAGATCATGGCTGTGTTTTAAGAGGAATATTTTAAAGAGGGCTCTATTTTAAATTTGGACCCAGCATAAATTAATAATAAAAAAAATAAGTATATTATTTGCTGTACGGGTTATAGTGAATTGGAAGTCTCCCTCAGAGTGCAGTGCTAGCTATGTTGATACGGTAATTGGTGAAAGGAGGGAAGAGTGAGAAAATTATAAAAGGAAGTCCTAGTTATAGGAATCAGATGTTAATTTGCAGGTTAATTGACTTATCACTGGCCCTTTACAAGGAGTCATCGAGCTACAGCTGGGTGGTAGTCAGAATGCACCTTAAGCCAGTGCTAGGGTACTGATGGAGGAGTGTCTGCAGGTTGTAATATACCCCAAGAGAAGTGCTCAGAAGAAGATTCATCAGGACCTTGGTGAGGCAGACTCTGAGGAAGTGGTCTCAATTACAAGGAGAGAGTTGGAGTTGCCCATAAAGGAAGCAGTGAATACAGCATTACCTGACCCCCATGACAAGAGACAAAAGCTGGACTTTAAGGGGAAATATATTGAAGACCGTCAGGTGGAGAAGGCGACGGTTCTTATAAGAGACATGCTGAAGTTCTAGGTAAGACCTCAACAGAAGGGGAAGGATTTCTTTGCACAGTATGCGGCTCCCCAGGCAGCAGACCCACTACCGTTCCAAGAGGTTGTGAAAGCCATGGTGTTGAGGGAATGGAAAGACTTGGAGAAACCTTTCTTCCCAGGGTTTTTGCTGAAAGCATATCTGCTGGAATAATTTGGTGCACATTTTGCCCAGATTCAGATGGCCAGTCTTGGCCAGTAAGACATTCCCTCCATTATTGGCTTCTGAGAAGTCTTCTCTCCCTGATGCCACTGGAAAAAATAGAGGGTGTCTTTTAGAGGAGGTATTCAATATTATACATAGCCCTAAAGCCAGTACGTATGCTGCCTGTGCTTCACAAGCATTGCTAAAACACTTTCAGTTGCTTTTTGAGTATTTAATAGAGGGTAAAGATCCAACTGAAATGATGAAATAAATGGAACCTCTGGCACAATTTTTGTCAGACACAGTTTTTGATTCTTTGTGGGCAGCATGAGCAGCACCAGGGGCTTTGGTAGCCAGTACAAGGCTGCTGTGGATTAAAATCAGGAAGCTGGAGCAGTCACACAGATTTTTAATACATCACCTTCTTTTTCTGGGTAACAAATTACTTGACTCACAGTTGGATGACATGGTTAAAACAATTAGCATTGGAGAAGAAGACATTTTTCCTTTTGTAGACCCTCTGGCAAAAAAGTCAATTTTCCAGACGAAACTGGGACAAAAGGTGAGTGATAGGAAACATCCCTTTCAAACTTGGGCCCAAGGTCTAGGGACTGCACTCTTCTCAAAATCAGGCCAGAGTCAGATAATCAGCAACCGGGTAAATTCTTACTAAAAGCACATGCCAGGAGGAGCCAGACTATGAGGCTTTTATTCAGAATGGGATCAAGTAGAATCGGGCAAATTGGTACAGAAGGTGTTAAGAGAGGGGTATTCCATAGAGTTTGTAGGCCAACTCCCAAAACATCGTTTTAAGAATGCTCCAATGCAAAAGGACATGATAAAGAGACAGGCAATGTTGGAAGGTGTGCCGCAGTGTTCCACAATGGAGCCATAGTGTCGGTACCAGACTCTCAGAGAGGGTCCAGTGTTAATTCAGTCATCTTCTTGTATTTCAGGAACATCATTTCCAGTTCAGAGCACTCCTCTTCGGGCTGTCTTCACCATCAGGGGTGTTCACAAAGGTCCTTGTACCAGTTGTTTCTTTCTTGCAGTTCCAAGGTGGTCAGTTGTTTGCCTATCTGGACGAGAGGTTGATTTGTGGCTCCTCTATTTTGAAGGAGGAGACCAGTTTTAAGATGGCGTGCTCCCGTCTGGAAGATTTGAGATTCATTGTGAACTATAAGAAGTCCAATCTGGTCCCTAAGCAATTAAAGGCAATTTAATTGGGCACTCCCAGACATGCTGAAAGGGCAGATGTTCATGCCAGAGAACAAGGTTTGATCACTTCAGACAAGAGTGGCCCAGATAATGTCACTGCAGAACACGGCAGCCAGAAAATTGTTGACAATTTAAGGTTTTACTTAAGCAACAATGGCTGTACTTCATTAGTCACATCAATACTTGAAAGTGGTGGTTTATTATCTATTCAGCGTATGAGGCAATGATTCCAGTGTCAAGGGAGATAGGGGATTGCTTACAGTGGTGGTTGAATATGGAGAACCTGCGAAAAAGGGGGGCGCTTTCATTACCCAAGTTCAAAAGTTGTGACAACCAATGCCGAGCATGGGCATTGGGCACTACTGCCGAGGGGTTAGAAGCAAAAGGAAAGTGGTCAAGGATAAACTTGAATTCAGCGGAATTTATGGCAGTGCGCTATGCTCTCCAGAACTTTGTGCCCCAGACAGAGAATGCTTCAGTATTGATAAGGACCAACAACCAAGTAGCAAAGCATACCTAAACATACGGGGGCATGAGGAACACAGAGTTGGCAATGTTAGCCATTGAAATGGAGTTGAAAATGATGCTTATTACTAGAGTGGAGAAAGTGATGGTGGAGTCACTATCTGCATCTGTTTGCCTTTCCATGCAATGCCTTTCTCCCACAATTGTGCTTAGAGGCATGGTTTCAGGATATGTGGGTGGTAGACATAATGTAATTTTATTCGCCAACCCTGTTTGGGTTTCCCGCAATACCTATTGTTCTGAAGTATTGCAGAAAGTTTGAAGCAAACATGTGTAGATGATTCTGGTGTCTCCATTTTTGGCCCAGTCAGCCTCGGTTTCTGTTTGTGAACCAATTGATATAGGGGCAAAATTTCTAGTTCCCGCTTTGGTCTCCACCTTTTTAGTCTCCATCGCTGTCCCTGGTTTTGTCTCATGGCTTGAAAGTTGACCAACAAGCTTTACAAGGCTTAGGTTTTTCAAAGGTGGTAGCTTTTGATAGCAAGGCAAGTAGAAAGCTGTCAACTCCTGCGTTACGTGCAGGGCACTGGAAATATTTTGAAAATTGATACCAATAAAAGATGGTGGATCCACGGTTTTGTGGCAAATTACTTTTTCTACATTTTGTTAGTGATGGTTTTGTTTTGGGTTTGGTCCATTTGATGCTGTCAGCTTGGTGACAGTGATTAAAGGTCATGTGGTAATATTAATAGGATTATTCCTTTGGTTTCAATCTTTTGAATAGTTTTCAATTGAGAAGAACAGTGGCCTATTCACCTACTTATCTGTGGCTGCTAAGGGTTTTCAAGATAATCCATTTAAGCCATTGGAGTATGCACGTATAGATTTGGTGTCAGGGTAGGTAGCTCATTTATTGACAATGACATGTGCCAAAAGTTAGGGTAGTTAGGGGCATTAATTAGTAATCTTCCATGCCTTAGGTTTCTTTCAGACAGAATGGTGTTGAGACTTTATCCTAGGTTCAGATCTAAGGTCCTAAAGCAGTTTCATAGGAAATTATGTTGCCAGTGGGCACTGATGAGGCGGGGTCTGGGGTTCCTGAAGCATTAGATGTTTAAAGGGCTTTGGTGATCTATTTGTCCAGAACAAATCAGTTTTGTTCATCAAATACATTATTTGTAGCCCCTGGAGCAATTAGCCATTGCAACTTTGAATAAAGCAGGCCATCTTTCTCAAGTGTATGCTTCAGCAAAGTGTGAGGTTCCAGAATATTTGCAAGGGAGATTTGCGAGGGCCGTTTCCACATCCTGGGCAAGGTCAGCTGGTGTGACTCTATAGGAGGTATTTAGGGCAACCACATAGTCCACTCCTATTACGTTTGTGCATATTATAGTTTGGGTGTAGATAAAGATGATTCTTTAAATTTTGCTACAAGGTATTACTCCAAATCAGGAACTCCTCGTCCCAGTCCAGTTCTCAGCCCCCCTTTGACAATATGTCACCAACAAACTGACTTGTGAAGACAGGAAGTTCCTCAGGGCAGGGAGGGGTGTTATGGGTAGTCTGAAATAAAACAAGCATTTACAATGCAATATGTCTCACATTTGCTTGTGTTGGAGCTACTAGCATTGTAAATTCATAACTGGACTTTTGGCCAACCCTGCCCCCAAATTTTGTCTTTTCCTGCCATATAATTTCAGTGGCCCTGCATATAACAAAAGCACTTCTATTGACCTTCTCCCTCTAACTGCAGCAAAAAATGAAAATGTTGCTAATAAGCATCCTAATTTAAACCTGCCATGCTAATTCCAATAGAATACACCACCTTCAGAGATGCTGGGTGGCTAACACAATTCCACAAAAAACACACAAGACAGCCACAGAGGAGAAATAAACTAGAAGGGTCACCCAAACATATCAAGAGTGTTCAAACAGTCATGGTGCAATCAGGCAGTTAAGGTGGCCTGAATCATGATCATAATTGTAATAAGGAGAGATTATTAAAACATACACAATTATCATATAAACCTTTATCAGAAACCAACTTTAGGCATTAGACTGTAGTGCTAAAAAAAAAACACCAAGAGCACCATAACAAAAATATCATTTGTAAGAAACATGACTATGTAACCATATTGTTAGCCCCTAGAGAGCATAACCCCATGAAAACACAGGAGACAGTAATGCAGTGTAACGATATACTTAGCCCCTAGAGGATGTTTTTAGGACTAGCAGGCCTACTCCAATGACATCATAAACAAGGCCTTTAAAACAAAGGTTCTTCTACCTGTAAAACAAAAGTTCTAGCCATGAGAACACTTAAAAGGACACTGACTGGTGGGAAGGGTTATTATTTTGGGGCCCCCACTAACATAGTGTGGGGACCCAGAGATGATGTAGACAGAAAGAGCGCGTTGTTGTGAACGTTTTGATGGCAGTCCCATTGTCCTAGGACCACCACAGGCTGAGCTATGAGCAGAAATGTTTTATAAAAGTGATGCCCTACAAAGCATTATGGGGCAAATTTCCATGATACAGTGAATATTGTAGTATCGGTTCTACTACTGTGCCAGGAGAGCCGTTTCACTTTGAGGATTTCTGTTTTGCATAAAGCATTTACCATTTTTAAGTGTTTTAAGGGGAGAGCCACAAGAAATGACTTTGATTAGGTAACTCTGGACAATGTGGCCAGCCCTCCAATACCGCCAATTGAGTTCACGCTGTTGTGCCTGTTCGCACTGTTAGTGCCATATGCGCCATGCAGCACGAAGGAGAGAGACGAAAGAAAAAAAATAGTTCACCCACACTGAAGTATATAGGTAATCATGCAATAATCCATGTAACAAGGGCAGTCTGCAAGGCGTGACAAAAACAGCCTCAAGGCGGGACAAACGTAAAGCATATATACCAATGACTACAGGTGATTTTCGAAAGGCAAGCCCGGGAACGAATGAAAGTGTGAGATGGGCGTAGTTAAAAGCCCACAATACTTACAGTAGGTCAAAGTGCTTGCACGCTCCACCTAAAAAGTACTACATTAATAACTGTAAGGCGTGCAAGGGCATCGACAAGAAGGGCTGAAACTCCAGCATTACAACTGAGACGAGGAGCTCCTGATTCAAAATAATAATGATTACCAGTAAGTAATGGTTTCATTTTTAGTGGTCCAAGATACGCGGAGCTGCAGGGTTCCTCCCCGATGCAGAGGTTGTTCTTAAAAAGCCATAATTAACCCTCAATCATAGCTGCTTCTATTGTGTATTCCATGTGTAAGTAGGTTTACGTATTGCCTTGATATTCCTTTGGATAATATAGAGTTTAGTTAAGCCTGCATGTCAGTTGTAACTGTAAAGTTGACTTAGGCATGAATACTGCTCTGCAACGACTAACCTGCCTGGCTTTCCTGTGACATGCACTGTAAATAAACGTCTCATTGAAACAGCATTCAAATTGCCCCAAATGTCTCTGGGATCGCAAACCTCACCCAAAATCTCCCTTGAATGTATAAATATCCTGGCAAGTTAAACACACTTTAGGATAAATATACATAGGTTATATTACTTAGATGCTAACCAAACTAACCCTACATTTGCTGATGTGGAAGACTTGTTCAGTGGGCTCACCACCAATATATGTCTGTTTTTTCAGGTTACATGTTTTCTCTAATCTGGCAGACCCAGTTCAGCTCTTTATCCTACTGACATAAAAAAAATATATATTTGCTGTTTTCTGGAACTTGGGTTCCCTGTAAACTGTAGTAGTTACACAGAAGCAGCAAAAAAACAATATGATAACTATATTCTCTTTGCTTCTTTTGTTCTTGAACATGACAGTGTTTCACTGTTCTATGACTTCTTGTCAAATCATGCAACCATGTAAATGTAATTTGTTATAGTAACAGCTGTACGTTGCTCTTACTGAAGACGATTTTAAAATAGTTTAGTGCTGAATATATGTTTAAATATTGAAAAGGATTTTTACATGTTAAATGTTATTGCATCATATTGACATCAACATGTAAACATGCAGTGGCGGAGCCATGCCGGTGTCTAAAATGGCCATGCAGTTTTGAAGCTCTGGTGGACCGGCCCTGACGACTCACTGAGTAAGCCTTCACTTGCATCGCCCCCTCCCCCCCAGAATTCCAAATTATGCTGCAGGCTGTCTATATTCTGTGTGTGGTCTGGGGCGGCCCATTGGAAAGCGCAGGAATATCTCTTCTGCATATTCTGCGACTGCGCCTTGAGCTGACAGGGGCTGCAAGTGAGCCTGAGGCGGCAGGCCACGCGGTGTGGTCTTGGTACTCATTCCGGCCCTCCATTCTCACACCACCATTGTTGACCCCCCTCCATGGCTTTGGAGGGTGATCGTATAACTGGATGCAGCCTTGACCAATTTCAAGATGCGGGCATCTCATTTTGATGGCTGAGCCACCTACGTTGTCACCCCTTACTGGACCTAGGAGGGTAGGTTAGATGCTTCACTTCATCCCTGTCTCATCAACGCTCTGTGACTGCCCTGCACAATCTTTGCCATGGATCACCAAGAATCTTTGTTCATAAGCAGTAAGGTGGAATAGCTAGCCTGGGGGCCATGGCTCCCACTACCTTCGGCACATACTTCTTGCCACCCAGCACAAACAACTTGGCACCGTAGGGCTGCCTAGCCCCTTCCTGTGAGCACCACAAATTACGCATTTCCGCTTTGCAAGCTCCACCTGCAACAGGGCTGCCTGAGGTGCCATGGAGGACAGTGACGAATGCCCGTGGAGACTGATTTGCATGTTTCCTCTACAATAGCTCTACTTCTGCCCTCCCGAGCTTCCACCCACCGTGAGTCGATGCAACAGTTATCTCCACCACCGCCTGGGATGGTTCGTGGAGATCCCAGACAGAGGAAGCTCCCCTTTGAGAAATCCAGGCCCGCCACCCCGTCAGCGACAACTACCACAATGGAGGACAGTGCGACTGGGGGGATGGCTATGGAGCAGCCTGCGGATATGGGCACTATAATGACTGAACTCTGCCCTGGGTGCCGTGTGATCAACTCCCGCTTTGACGTGCTTGCTTCCTGCCTGGACCGTATGAGGGAGTGCCTGGACCGTCAAGCCAAGACGATGAGGGTGGCAGAGGGCTGCATAGCCATGCTTGAAGATGCTACCATTGCAGCAGAGAAGAGACTGGCAAAGCTGGAATTAAAACAATGCACTGTAGCTATTGAGAATGAAAATCTGGAGGCGTGGGAAGGATGTAAAAACCTTCGTATATTGGGCTTCTTAGAATCCACGAACACAGGGTGCCCAGATATCTTTATTGACCAACTATTAACTAAGCTTCTTGGCTGCCAAAACTTCGCCACAACGTTTGTGGCGCAACAAGCCTATAGGTCTCTGACATCCCACCCGGTCCCTGGTACACCATCTAGACTGATCATTGCCAGACTTTTAAACTTTAGAGACCACAACACCACCCTACGCTTGGCCAAAGAACTAGGGCCCCTCCAATACCAGGGCATGACCATCTCACTCTTCCCTGACTTCACCCTTGCGGTACAGGAAGCTTGATGCAAATTTGCAGACACCAAAACAACTTTGGGCAAGCTGGGCCTGCACTATGGAATGCTCTACCTAGCGAGACTCAGAGTTGATGTCAACGGCAAAACACGCATCTTCAACACCCCTGACAATGCCCTGAGTTTCTGAAAAAAATATACTAAGGCTCACTCCCACACCAGATTGGACTCATCTGCTCGATATCTCCCATATACCGAGAACACCACCAATATGGACCTTTTCCCGCCCGATTGATAGTGCACTCCGACTCTGGATCCCGGTGCCGAGGTTCTTGGCCACTTATATCCTGCATATTCTCACCTCAGTAATTGTGGCCCTGTTTGGTTAACTGTGTCTATGGCACACACATGTCTCTGACTGTAACTGCTCATCTTCACACTCCTTGTTGCATTATTAGCCCCACATGGCCACCACCGTAGAGTTGCTTCCCCCATGGTTGATACCACTCCAACTACCTTTGGGATTGCAGTTTTTTTTGCCATCTTCATGGGGATTCACCAGGCACTTTCTATCCAGGTCTGGGTGGGGGTTTAGGACATTTTGTTGTTGCTCATTACTGTTTGGTTGGTTCATATCCATGCCAGTCATACTACAGTATTTACCTATCCATACTTATATAGATGAAGAATCAAGGGAGGACCAATCTAGACATCACTCTCATCTCCTGGAACATTAGGGGACTCAGTAATCCACATAAGGGTAAAAAGGTGCCACATTGCCTGAACAGACATAACGCTCAGATAGTCTTCCTTCAGTAAACCCATTTGTCACCGCACTCCACCTACACGCTGCTCAATGTGTCCCTCATCGCTATTTCTCCAGCTATAGCTCCTATTCTTGATGGGTATGTATCGCAAACAACTGCCTTTCCACCCATATTCCACTTCTATGGATGATCAAGGTCGATTGGTACTGGTTGTGGGCACGCTGGCCAGCGTGAAGATACTTCTGGCAAAGGTGTATGCCCCAAACACAGATGATCTCGACGTTTTTCAGACAGTCAATGCCCATTTCGATGGCATGGACGCAGATCACATTGTACTAGGTGGTGATTTCAATATGCTCATAGATTCATGGCTTTCTACCACAACAGCAAGCCCTGCCAGGAAGCCCCACTCTTTGCACATTGTACAAGACATGTGCGATGCTTACTCACTCTGGGACCCCTGGTGACTCCACTGTCCCTTCACCCCAACATACATTTTTTACTCAGCTCCTCACAATACATGGTCATGTATTGACTATTGGTGGGTGTCTCCCCGGGTTTTCCCATGGATAGGCCCCATCGTCCACCTACTATGCACCCTCTCCAACTGCTCCCCGGTTAAGATGACCTCCTTCCCTCAATTGAGAGAACATGAACATGCATAGAAATTCCCTGAGGCTCCATAACTCGATATTCCATACTGAGCTCTATACTGCCATCACAGAGTACTTTGATCTTCACAAAGACTCAGTAACCTCACGGGCCACCCTTTGGGAGGCCTTCAAAGCCCATGAGAGGGGCATCTGCATGTCGAAACACTCCAGGGTCTGCAAGGACATTCAGAACAGTCTGACCCAGGTGGAGGTGGCATTGTCGGAGCTATACCAGGCTGACAAACTCCACTCTGGTGGTCCTGACCTCCCAAAACGGGACACCCTGTTGGCGTAGTTTTGAGATCTGGCAGAACGTGAGTCGCATTACTTCGGAAAATACGCTAGAGCTCGCTGATATGATGAAGGTGCACACCCAGGACGTTTCCTGGAAGCCTGCTTAGACCTCTCAGCTCCTCCTCCTATGTCCCTAAATTACTGGCGGTGGATGGCATACATATCTCTGACCTTATGGATATTTGCAGTTCATTTCTCATCTATTTCACAGAACTTTACACCATCAGACACTTTGATGACATCTCTGAAATGGCTCAATATTTGGAGGAAGTGGCCATAGTCTGGCTCAATACTGCTCAGGAACAATTTCTCAGTGAACCCATCACCTGTGAGGAGATCATCCTTGCAATTGATGCTCTGGACAAATCCAATGTCCCTGGTCTGGATGGCTTCACAGATGCATTTAACAAGGGGTACAAGCACATCCTAGCACCACACATATTAGCTATGTACCCCAAATTCCAGGAAACTGGCATCCTGCCCCCTAATCTATGTGAAGAAGTGACCACATTACTGCCCAAGCCAGACAAAGACTGCCGGCTATGCAATGCGTACCGACCCCTGTGCCCGTTGAATTTCAATAATAAGATACTGGCTAAATCCTGGCCACGCTCCTGTCCCTGCTAATGGACCAAATCATTTCGCCAGCCCAATCAGGCTTTGTCCCACACTCATCCACATCCATCAATCTCCGCACGATGTTTGCAGTAATATACTAGATATTACCCACTACCCCAGCTACAGTAGAACTTCTTGATGCTGGAAAAGCATTTGACTCTTTAGAATGGCCCTTTTTGCATGCAGCCCTACGCAAAATGGGCATGCCCTGCTGCTTCGCATCATTGATTATGCTGTTATGCTTGCCGCCCACAGCCCGGATTTTCCTTAATGGTTCCTTCTCACCCCTCTTTGCAATCACTAGGGGCATGCAACAGGGATGCCCCCTTTCCCCGTTTATCTTAGCGATGGACCCAATGGTTCGCAATTTACAAGACAGACACCTCCATAGGGGATTACAATTCAAACCGGGCCCACTGCCTATTTCCCTTTATGTGGGTGACATTCTTTTATTCACCCGCCACTCTGCGGACAACCTGGATCCTCTCCTACGCGACATTGTTCGCTTTTGGACCTTTTTAGGACTCTGCATTATCTGGGCAAAATCTGAGTTGTTCCCCCTCACTGACCTACCTTCCCCAGCCGACTCAGTCAAATATCTCGGAGTGTATTTACACTGAGACAAAGAGCAAGTTATACGCCTGAATTACAGCCCAGCACTTGACAAGTTAGCAATGCAGATTGACCAGTAGCTTCACTTGCTATTGTCAATGGTGGGCCGTATTGTGATAATTAAGATGGTGGTGCTTCCCAGCTACTTGTATTCATTCAGTAATATCCCTATCCCTTCACCAACTCCTTCTTCTCATCCCTTAGGTGCTTACTAATACAGTGTGTTTGGGCAGGCGGGCGACCCAGCATTCGTTGGGACATCATGGTGCTCCCTTAGGAATGGGGCGGATTCGAAGTTCCTCATTTTCACTTATATTACCTAACTGCACAACGCCATTATGCGCATCAGTGGTATCATGCAGATGCGTGTCTGCCATATGCCATACCAGAGAAGGATCTTTTCTCCCCCACCCTCCTCCAGGCACTGCTACCTGCGGGATTCCCGTTAGATCCCGCGGATATCTAAACTGTCTCAACCACATGCTAGACGTGGAGCCGACTTGTTAAACTCATGCAAGGGGAATGTTATACTCCCCTGCGATACCCATACTCATAATTCTTGGCTCCCCATTGCTAAAGAAAAACTAGTTCAGCGCACACTGAATGCATTAGACCTCCACACCTTTGGTGATTTATTTCCTGATGGGCATGTATTTTCACACACAAAGGATCCCAGATTGACCAATGCAACACATAGGGACCACTTTGTGTTGCAGCGCTTCCAGAACACACTGGGTGCCCTTATCCATACCTATTCCTGAAGAAGTTAAACCACTCACGCTAGTTATTACAGACACGGAAAGTGGAAGATTGGTTTCTAAATTATACCATACCTGTCTGGAGCTATTGCCATCCCATGATACTAAATTACGGGCTACATGGAAGACTGAGCTGGGTCTCACACTCACTGACAAAATCTAGAACACCTGCTGCGTACAAACGTGCTTGGTCTCCATGAACCATCACCACAAAGGTATACACTTCAAATTTCTATGCTGCCCTTACACCACCCCTGAAGCATTGGCTAAGACTGACCACACTCCCTCACCAACTTACCCTAAGTGCTTCGCTCCCACAGCCGACTTTGCACAAATGATGTGGACTTGCCACACTATTGCTCAGTACTGGAGGAACATATTCAACCATCTAGCCTCAATGACTAACATAAGCCTGGACCCCAGCCCCCTCATAACTTTATTGGGATATGTTAACAACGTTCCCAAATCAGTCCAGCGCTATGTAGCCGTGGCCCTACTCTTAGCCAAGCGTAAGGTCGCCATTCATTGGGATAGCAGAAGCCCACCCACATTGGAGGCCTGCCTCTGTAGCCTCATCTACTGTGACACCACCAGTAAAATATACACGTCTCTTCATCCACCCACATCCCGGCCTAAAGACATTTGGCAAACCATGAGGAGTTATCTATTAACAATTGACACCTCCACACAGGCTAAGTGACTTGGCAGACATGATGCCCCTTTGATGTGCACCTCGCTGTTTGTGGGTACTGATGCACTCCCTTCTGTTATCTCCCTCAGTTCCTCTTAGTTACCTCCTCACAGCATGGCCTTCCTCCCACATATGATGCTTTTGATTATTGTTGCGTTGTCTGCCTTTATAGTTTAATTCTGTAATCATTGCACCAACATGTTCAATCATTCCTCCTGAGAACCTGACGGTTGTCTGTATGTTATGTACAGTATGGCAAAATAATAAAAAATGTTAAAAAACATGCAAACACACAAATGCTATAAACTGTGTACTATTCAGATTTAGATTGACCATAGCTAATGTAGCCCTGTGTTTAAAATATGGTCACCTTGCTTCATGACATATGTGCATTTTATTTCTAGGTGAAGCTGAAGTTCCAATTAACAAACATGATGTGTCTTTGCTTTATTTTCCATGTGAAATGTTTTCTTTTACATGAAAACTGTAGAATGTCCTAGTTGGTTGGTTGTAGTACACCCGCGGAGTACAGGCTGGTCCAATGTATCTTGTTTTGTTGAAGATTATTGTAAATTTGAGGGATAATTAGAGAAGCTGTATTGTGAAGGATCCTGAGAAACTAATGAGATCAAGATTTTGGGGGTCATTCTGACCCTGGCGGTAAAATCCGCCAGGGCCAACGACCGCGGGAGCACCGCCAACAGGCTGGCGGTGCTCCCATGGGCATTCTGACCGCGGCGGTACAGCCGCGGTCAGAAACGGAAAACCGGCGGCGTACCGCCGGTTTCCCGCTGCCCTGGGGAAACCTCCTGCGCCGCCATGGGGATTCCGACCGCCATCCTGTTCCTGGCGGTTTTGGCCGCCAGGAACAGGATGGCGGTATGGGGTGTCGTGGGGCCCCTGGGGGCCCCTGCAGTGCCCATGCCAATGGCATGGGCACTGCAGGGGCCCCTGTAACAGGGCCCCACAAAGATTTTCAGTGTCTGCCATACAGACACTGAAAATCGCGACGTTTGCAACTGCACCCGTCGCACCCCTTCCCCTCTGCCGGCTCCATTCGGAGCCGGCATCCTCATGGAAGGGTGTTTCCCGCTGGGCTGGCGGGCGGCCTTCTGGCGGTCGCCCGCCAGCCCAGCGGGAAACCCAGAATACCCGCGGTGGTCTTTTGACCCCGCAGCGGTATTCTGGCGGTTCCAGCCAGGCCGGCGGCTTCCGCCGCCGGCCGGGGTCAGAATGACCCCCTTTATCTTTGTACACTCATCTAATTGAATAGTTTTATGGAAACTATGTCCCTCATTACGCCTTTGGTGGTCTTTTCCAAAGACAGCCATGGTGACGTCCGCCAAAAGACGCTTATTGTGAGTTACAATCACAAAACCGCCAGAAAGCAGCACAAAAACTACACCAACAGATTTAACTACAGTGGGAGAGAGGCGGTCCCACCACCCTTACCGCCACTCCAACAACAAACCGCCCTCCAAATTACGATCCACGACTCAACACAGCGGTCTATCAATGGTGGTAATTCATTGGCGGTGTGGACCGCCGGGGTCAATTTTGCCACTCCACAACAACAGAAGCCAACATTGGCCACATTGAAAAACCTACACCTGATACACATATACACACCACACACACCCACCAACAGCACTATCAAACACACCCGCACAGAACCCACTATTCCTTTCAAATACACAAATTCTGCTGCACGTTGCCAGCCCACATATCTCTAGAACTGCACACACAAACCACAGACACCTACACACCCTTCACGCGTCACTCACCACACATCATACCTCTACACCAAACACACACATCACCACTGCACTCAATCACTACTTCACAGCATCCCACATATCCACACACACTGCACCCCCACCAAACACCCCACCCTCTGCACAACACACACACTACACCCACACCACAATTGACATGTCCCCACAAAAGCACCCCCGTTTCACTGATGACGAGTTACGGGTTATGGTAGACGAAAACGTTAGGGTAGAGCCACAGCTGTTCGGCGCACTGGTTCAGCAGATATCCATTGACTAGAAAAGGGAGTTATGGTGGAGAATCGTAGACAAGGTGAACTCTGTGGGAACCCATCCATGCACAAGGAACGACACAAGGATGAGGTGGAACGCCCTACGGGGGAAGGTGCGTGTCAGGGCATCCAGGTACCAGACTGCTGCTATGAAGACTGGCGGTGGATCCCCACCTCTTCCCCCACAGTTGACATCATGTGAGGAGAAGTTCCTGGACATCCTGCATCCTGAGGGCCTCACTGGAATATCCAGAGGGATGGACTCTGTCACCCCTACTTCTCTACCACCATGTACACCTGGCATGGCTCCCCTTCACACTATCTCCCTTCAACTCACTCCATCCCAAATTCATACCTACCCCATTAACCACCCATAAACATTTCCCTTGCATGCCCAAACCATTAACTAGCACCTCCTCAATGTCATTATTCACACACATAAGTAATGCATGGTCAGCATGAAGCACTAACAATCTCACAATACTTCACCATACACAAACCAAATGTTTCAATCATGACACCCATCCCATAGGGAAACCTATCAATGCTGAACATATTTACACCTGGAAAACCTGAGGTGGCAATAGCAAACCAGGATATGGCAATGACATTTACTGCTAAATATATATATATATATATATATATATATATATATATATATATATATATATATATATATGTATATATATATATATATATATATGTATATATATATATATATATATATATATACAACATGACTTATTTGATTAAAATATTCATATGAAAATGCTTTCGGCAATAAGGTAAAAAATCACCGTCAACATACCTGGGGAGCAAGCACCCTCCACTAATCTCTCGGTTTTAGCTATATTAATATCTGAGGATGATTTGAACAACTATCATACATGTCCACATGTACCCCAGCTGATGTCAGCTGGCAGCATGTGCCATGTCTACCCTGTCCTCCACCAGAAGAAGGCCCCAGTGATGACAGCTACTCTGGGTGTCTAGATCTGGAAGATCTCCCTGGCCCATCCGGCACCTCTAGTCAGTCAGACACCACAAGCATCACCCAGCCCACCCCACATCAGACTTCACTACAAGACCAGCCAACCAACGTTCCTAAAACTCTATCTCCAAGACACGTCAATCAACAGTATGCCCACCTGTACAGGGACCGGAGTCAACACCTCCTTTGTAATTTAAATAAACACACTTAAAAACAACTGAAGGATTTGTGCTTTTATTTTATCAATATGCAATGTCTTGACCTTTATTTTCCTGTGCAAATGTAATGTAAGTTGTGAATCCATCCAATGTATAGTCAGCTTGGGGTACACATTACCAGTGCAAGTGCTTGGCACAAGTCACCATCCACCAAACTGTGTGAAAGCAGTTTGTAGGCATTCCGTGAGTCCATGAGTACACAGTAGTGACCACACCAACATATGAAACCTTAAGTGATGTTCAAATTAGAAGTAAAAGGAAGTAAAGCAACATGAGCCCCTGTAACATACCAGCCTACATTCATCTGGTCACAACGTAATAGTATGCACTGCAGTAATGGCACATGCCTTCTGAGGACTAAATTGTAAGGCATGCAGCAGTCCATGACTATCTGGCAGATTTTTACACGGGGGGTAGAGTAGAGATCCACCAGAAATATGTAGGCACCTTAGCCTGGCTTTCAGAAGGCGAAATGTTCCTTCTATCACTCTTCTGGTCTGTCCATGTGCCTCATTGTAGCGATTCTCAGCCTCTGTACACGGACTACTCACTGGTGTCAACAGCCAAGATAGGTTCGGGTAGCCGGAGTCACCTGGAAATAGTGCATATCTCACATTACATGTGTATAATACTACAGGGGACAACTTAAAGGTAATACACTGTGACATTCATTGAATGAAAACATCATACTCATCATACCAATGAGCCAGACTCTCTCTCTGTGTATCTGTGCCATCATCTGTGGGACACTGCTGTTGCTCATTATGTAGGCTTCATGTACAGATCCTGGAAACTTGTCAATAATGTGAGAAATATACTGATCAGCAAGGCACTCCATCTGCACATTTATGGAATGGTAATTCTTCCTATTTCTATACACCTGCTCATTTATCCTGGGAGGAGCCAAAGCACTATGGACCGCATCAATGGCCCCAATCACATGTGGACTATGTCTCATTGTATAGAAAGTATCCTTAACAGTGGGCAAATCATCACTTTTGGGGATTGTGAGATAGCTATTCATGTGTCTCAGCAAGACATTCAGAACATTTTTCAGCACTGTGGTAAGCATTGTTTGAGACATACCTGCAGCCAAGCCCACTGTCACCTGAAATGATCCACTGGCCAGGAACTGGAGCACTGACAGAACCTGTACTGTAGGAGGTATTGCATTAGGACTACGAAGAGCAGGAATGAGATCTGGCTCCAATTGTGTACACAGTTCAATGTTTGTCGCCCTGTTCAGACGATAGGGGAGTATTATATAGCGTTCCTACATTGTAGCCAAGTCAACTAGGGATCTGTACATGGGTGCATTGCTCCTCCTCTGCAGTGGTTGGCATCTAAACAAACCAAACATCACAAGTGTGAGAAAGCATGAAGGATTTCAACACATAATATTACAGAAAATAGAACTTTCTAATACATTTCAGACAACCAATGTTTGAAATCTGCTCTGGTTGCATCAACATGCAAACAGACTTCTAATACTATCCAATATTATTATATGGTAATACTGCTTCACAGTTGTAGTGTGAGTAGTAGGATGTTATTTGTATCATAACATTTTCAATGTTCTTCAACTGCTCTTTATTCAAGCAGTGCACTGGCATAAGCACTAATATTGTAAGGCAGAACTCTGCCACCAAATGTACAATGTTAACATGTAGGAATTGCCTTGGTAAGTACTATAAGTACCTATGATGCACATATCACTGACTACAATGATAACAATCTTCAGAAAATGGCATCCGCCTGTCCTGCATGCAGAGGACAGATGGAAGTGACCTCACTCCGCCAGCGTTAGTCGTCATGGCGGAGGGCGGTCAGAGCCGCAGTGCAACTCCTCATTGGATAACATTGATGTAGATGGAGAACAAGGGCCAATGATGATCACCGCCGGCGGTTATGGTGATTACCGGTGCGGACATGACTGCCATTTTCAGAAGTCCATTTCACTTGACTTCTGACTCTCACCCTATCGAGAACTCCACTGCGTGAGCTGCTGTGTCCTGTATCTGGAAGCCACAATGGCCCGTGCTACAGGGTATAGGGCCCCAGACTTCACATCCGAAGAACTCGAGAAGCTTGTGGATGGGGTCCTACCCCTGTATGGACAGTTGTATGGGACTCCAGATCAACAGGTGAACACCATTTTGGTATATTAGATCCAACATGGCTGTATGTTGATGTATGTGTGTGTGCATGCAGTGTGTCCTTTAGAGAGTATTGTCTGGTGCATGCAAAATGTACACAGAGGTACAAGTGATGTGCATGATGATTGCGAGATTGATACAGTATGTAGTCCATTACTGTAACTGACTGAAGTGTGTAGTTAATGGTGTCCTTCTGTCTGTGTCTCCTATGCAGGTTAGCGCACATCAGAAGAAAGGGTTTTGGCGTGCCATCGCCAAGGACATGCAGACCCTGGAGGTCCATAGCCGGCGGAGCACCCACTGCAGAAAGCACTGCAAGGTCCTGAGACGCTGGCCCCGGAAGACTGCGGAGGCCCAGCTGGGGACGTCCTCCCAACAAGGGAGGGGTGCCCATCAGACTCTGACCCCCCTAATGGCCTGCACACTGGGGGTGGCCAACCCAGAGCTGGATGGGCGCTTGAGGGCAGCTCAGCATCCATAAGGGGGTGAGTACTCACAATGTTCTTTTTTTCCTTAAGACTGGCATAGTCTTTGGATACCAAGGTAATAGTCAGTGTATGCCTAAGTAAGCCATTGTTGGTAATATTGTACAGCTCTGCATAGCAATGGTGAGTGGTAGGTACAACAGGTATTAGTTATTTGCTAGGATTTCTACATAAGTAAGGGCCTACCTCCGACTCTCCAGTGTAGGAGTGATACTATGATGTCCATTATCTAAGTGGTATGTCCTGGCAATTGCATGTTGTTCAGACACTGTAACGGAGTAAGTGAAGCTGTACCTTTGTCAACAGACAGACATGGATTATTGAGTCTTAATACGTGTGCAGATTTCAAAGTACAGAGTTGCTTATGGAGGATGGTAGTTTCTTCAGATTTCATGTTCAGTTGTTGTTCCCAGGCAATGGTGCGGTCTTGTAGTTGTCACTGCACAGTGTAAATTACCAGTGAGTTTTTGCTGTAATTGACCCTAACCTCCCTTTCTTTCTCTCTCCCCCTCTCTCCTTTTCTTCTTTTGTCCTTGTGTGCATTAGCATCATCTGGCGAAGGAGCAGGGACACCGGCGAGTGGGGGAGGTGCAGCCCACAGGACCCAGGAGGCAGTGTCCACCGACGCCGAGGGCACAGTGGGTTAGAGGGCGAGGGAAGCACCACTGGGAAGACAGGAGCTGCCACAGCTGACTCTGATTCCTCCTCCGACGGGAGCCCCCTGGGAGTGGCAGACCCCTCTGGGCCCACCGCAGCAACATCATCTTCTGCCACCCCCTGTTCCAGCACTGCCCTCCCAGTAGCTCCCCACCCAGTTACCTGTGCCCGCTCACCCAGGACGGCGGGCGTCTGCTTCGCCACAGGCACCTCAGCCCCTGCCCCAGTTAGCCCTGCTGCCCTAATTGAGGAGGCTATTGACCTCCGGAGGTCCATCTCTGTAGGGCAGTCAACCACAGTGAATGCCATCCAGGGGCTGGCATCCCAGATGCAGCAATGCAATGCCTACCTGGAGGGCATTCACGTTGGCTTGGCTGGCCTACAGAGATCGTTTCAGGCTCTGGCCTTCTCTTTGACGGAAGCCAGTGTCCCTAGTTCTTCCGTCCCCACTCCAACTACCTGTACCCAGTCCCAGACCCTTCTCCCCCATGCCAAGCACACAATCAGACGAGCATGCACCCAAAACAACAGATAGGACTCACAATGACAAGCATAAGCAACACAGATCATACCACAAGCATACACACAGCCAACACACAGAAGCACACACAACAACAGCCACTGCCTCCACTGTCTCCCCCTACCTCCTCCCTCACAGTCACATCAGCACTCACACCTGCAAGCACTGTATCCGCAGTCCCAGATCCTGCCACCCTTTCAGCCTTGCCCACAGTCACCACAACAGCAGACATGCAGACTAGCACCCCATACACCACATGCATAGTCACCACCACCAACATCACAACCAAATGCAGCACACCCACCTTACTTGCAGACACCACCACAACATACATACACACCTGCCAATCTTCTCCCACCCTCTCATCCCTCTCCTCCCAAAACACATAAACGCCCCCACTCACCCACCCAACAATCATCCACCTCAAACAAGCACAGTATGCATGCACCTACATCCAAGGCCAGCACACCTACATGTCCTACAACCACTCCCTCCACCTCCACTCCCAAACCTGCTCCCACAGTCCCAACTGTACCTAAAAAACCTTTCCCTGCCACCCTTGACCTGTTCCCTCATCCTGACCCACCCTGTGTTGTCCCTAAACGTCAGATTCCTCTTCCCCAGCCCAGTCCCTCACACTCCCAGTCCCCCTTGGCTCCCCTAGAGTTTTCAATGTCCCTATCCCCACCAAAAACCTCCCTCTATGAAGCAAAAGGTAGCCACTACCACCCCTGCTCCAAAACCATTCCTCCGCCCCTAAACCGAAAACCAAACCCCCACAAACCAAAGTCCAAGGACCCCCCTTCCAAAACAAAAATCCCCCTCACCGCCCCCAGCCCCTGCCTCCTTAGGTGCCTGCCTTCCACATGGATTTCCCTGCCCAGTGGAGTCAATTAGGCTGTCAGGAGTCAAGTTGGGCCTATTTTGTGGGCCATTCGTCCCCTGAGATATAAATGGACATTTGGACTGGCCAATGGCCCATTGTTTATAGTTATTGTTTTAAATATTATCTATTTTAAGATACCCAACTCAATACAGTAGTAAATTCACAGGCTTTTGTCCTATCTTCCTTTTCTTATGGCTTATGTAATTGTTGTGTTTTACAGCGGATTGATCTCCATGTGTGTGGTATATGTGTGTGTAAGGTGTGTGTTGTGCGTGTTGTGTGAGTGTTGGGTGTGCATGTATGTAGGTTGCATGTAGTGGTGTGTTTGTGGATGTGTGTGTATCAGGACGGGTGTTTGTTTGGGGTGTATGTATGCGTCGCCGTCTATGGCGGGTGCGTGTGTTGCGTGTGAGTATGTCAGTCTCCTCGCCCTCTCTTGTGTGCTAGAGAGCTGCACTCACTGTTGTCATCTTCATCAACGTCGCTGGTCCTGAACTTCCATCATGTGGTACAGCATCGGAAAGACTTCCAGTTCGGGTTCCATGGCGGCTGCGGACTCCTCTGTGTCCCTAGAGGTGAGTGTCTCCTTTTATAGAACTCATTTCCCCCAGGCTTTTCGTGGCGGTCTGCTAAGTCGTAATATGGTGGGCGGTGAATTCTCTTTCATCGGCCTGAAGATGGCAACTGTCGTCGGAGGAGGTCGGACTGCACTGGCAGTTCTGGCGGGGCATTGGCTGTATTTGGGTGGGATCACCGCTGAGGTCGTAATATGGCTGTCTTCACTGCCAAAATCGTAATGAGGGCCTATGTTTAGAGGTACCAAATGTTAGAATTGTGTGATTTAAACTAGTCCAGATTACTTTTCATTTCAGACATGTTTTGTTCACTTTCGAGGAGCAGAGCATGGTACTCTGTTTATGCGAGAACTGGTTTTAATTAACTGTTCCTGTGAGGTGACTTTATAATAGTTTATCTTCTTACTTATATGACTGATTGATTTGAAATTTTACCCAATAAATTCATTTATTATTGATAGAACAGAACTTGATGATTTGCCTCCTGTAAACTTTTGACCAACTTAAAAAAACATAACAACTTTCTGTCTTTCTTGTGCAGCCAAATGTGCTTCACAATATTTAAAATTGTTAATTTGTTGACAAGTCTCAATTTGATGAGCGTTTTATGGGTCCCAAATTTGCACAGGGAAAACCACTAATAGTATCATTACATTCTTGCAAATGTGAGTCACTTAACAAAACAAATTTCTGAAAATGCAGGCAACGCTATAACTTCAGAAAGATGCAGGCATAGTTATTTGTAGCATGATTTCATCATACAATTGGAAGGGATGGGCTTTAAAAGTTTCTTTGCCCTGGTTAATTTGCAAACAAGCCTATAGGAAGTGAAAAGTAATCAAGACAATTCTGCATGGGGTGGGAGAGGAGAAACCGTATTAATAAACTGCCTTATTCTTCTTAAATGCTTCTGAAGTTGGGAAATTGGTCAGAGCACAAAGTTTATTTGTTTGAATCCTCTGCTCTGATCATTGGTGTAACGTAGGCTCTCACAGCCGTGGTGTGAGGGGGACCCTGCGCTCCAGGGGGCTCACTCAGCATAGTACCTTGGCCTGAGAGTTACTGACTGAGTCAGAAGGAGACCCCTCCATGTACTTTGCAGGGGAACCCCTATTGTTTTTTTACGCCACTGGCTCTGATGCAAAACTAACATCAATATCAGCCTTACAGTAACAGCTATATAAACAAGCACTGGCATAGCCCATAGGTCTTGATTTGTGGATGTCAATGCAAACCTACTAGTTTTACCATTGTTTATTAGGCTTATTATTCAAGAGTTAAATGACAATTCAGTTTGTGGTGTGAATTTCATATGATTAATAGTAATACAAGACAGAGCACAATCACTGAATGTTTCTTAAAATGTATGAGTGTCTTACATCAAAAGTGTGTGCACACAGTTCTCTATTATAATTGGATTCTGTCACATTTCAGGGATACCAACTTTATCATATGGAAGCAATATACATTTAAAGTACATACATCCTAAAACAAGTATAAACCATGCCTGGTACATATGTTCCCCTCATGGCTGATTTTAAAAAAAACAGGAAGAATAGGGCAGCAACTTGCACTCGTAAAATTAGCAGCAAAACAACTAAACAGCTAGAGGTAGACTTTGACAGCATCCAAATACTCTAGAGAAACATATCACATTACTACAAAACAAGCCCTCTGTGAAACCAAATCAGCGGCATATGGGTCCTCCTTGGCAACAGAGGCCTGTACAGAGACTGCAAGGAGAGGACAGTCAACTCAGTTGCAATACACACAAAGAGTGATCTCCTTGGTGTGATCTCTTATAGCTGGTTCAAAATCTAATGAAAGATTGCGCAGGGTTCATAAAAGAAACACTTGCCTTCAAAACATGTGCAATTAGAAATCATACTCTTATCATTCTGAGCAAGCTTCACATGGAACATTCTTATCTGGTCACATTGGGTTAGACGCAGTGGAAAAAGGTGGCAGCACAATACAATGAATGCTGGGGGGATGGTAATGGATTCAAAGTCCCCATGCTAAAGCACTTCTTACCAGTGGCATCTTTTGACAGAGTTATTAAACCGCTGTCTAAAGCAATGTGACCAGAAAAGAACTACCTGCGGGTGCCTCCCTCCCCTGGTGTGCAAGTGACTCACCTAATTACCTGCTTCATTGTTTAGTGTTGGCTTTGTCTGAACAGCACTTTGGTCCTGATGCACAAATAAGTGTATAGCTGAGGGGACGGCACCGAAGGGATGAGATGCTGCCTGTAATCACAGTCTGCTGTCACCCTCAGTGCAGGTGCACGTACAGCCTGGGTGGCCATCTACTGTGCAAAAACAGAAGTGTGCCCCCTGCGGGAGAGAGGGACTGAGCAACGGGCTACAGGAGGCAATGCAGAGACCAGCGAAACCGGAGATGGAGTGCTAAAGCACTTGTGTGGAAGCCCCTAGAGTGTAACACGAGCAGGAAAGAACTAATAAAATAGACCCTCAAACTAAGAGATAAACAAGCAAAATGTATGGATACAGTACTTGGCCAGTGCTCTGTGGGTGGAAACAAAAGATAAAAAGGAGGACAAAGAGGAAGGATTGCCCTTTAGCAAGCCAGGATTTTTAAATGACACTGACATAGACAAATCAAAAGTAATGGGCGGAGTTGAACCCCTCAAAGCATATACAACAGGTCTCTAAGCAACAGCGCAAGTGCTGTTTAGGCTCCACCTAAAAAAGAAACAACACACACTGTTGCAAACGCTTGTCAAATGATCTAAGAAGCATGAGCAGAAAACAAAACAGGAGTGCTATAAATCTCCTTTCAGTTACTTGTATTCTTTGTTTAAAACAGTTTGCAAGATGGACAGATTGACTGCTTCCCTCAAATTACTAGTGATAGCAAGATGGAGGCATGTGATCCTGCAACATCTGGAGACTGGAATGCTCAAAGTCATCAATACAGCTTTTTAAAGTCAGGCCTACTAAACAGTGCATGCATTGTCTGTTGAAAATAGAGACTGAAGTGGGAGGGATCTGTGGGCCATGACGAGCTAGCCATAATTTTTTAATTTGATAGAAAGGGTTCCTCTACATTTTGTTAGTTAGTGATGCAGCTGAGGATCCTAAGATGAAATGGAAGGGACGGAGTCACCTATGCTGTGAAGCAGAGGGGTTTACAGACAGCTAAACAGGAAACAAGCCTTCTTTCTGAGTGCTTGCTGCCTGAAAGAAATGTAAATGTGTGCAGTTGGTTTATCTGTGAATACAAATGCTGTTTGGAAGCTCATATTGCCTTTATTTGATGGAGTCACTTCACGCTTACTGCCAGCTGAGATGTGGACTGAGGGCTTTTAATGGACAGTTATAAAAATGTTGTTATAGTTACATTCTGCGTATTGCAAAAATCAATATTTTTTTCTTAAATCTAAATCTTTGTCTCCATTTTGGGACAACTTATTTTCTACTGTGTGTAACAGTGCGTTCCATACTGACTAGTTTAAATTGCTTTTATTTTTCAGTTAAGATGTGTGTTAATTTATATACAGTTACCAGAAGGTAAAAGACCAACAAAATATAATAGAATCTTTTGTTCTTTTTAGCCATGTTCCCATGCTCAATGACTACAGCCACGTTGCACTCAAGATCACAGTTCCGACACTTTTTTAATGGACTTCCGCTTCTAGCTGTGAGACATATTGTGGCTTACCGAGAACATACAGAGGCTTGGAGCCTTGCTGCCCATCAGTTTGCTTTTCTGTCATTCTCATTTGCCTGCTTCCTATTCATGTCCCAGCTTGTCAATGTTGAGTTTGAACCTCCAATTGAGCATTGCCTTTGGCGGGCCGCACGCAGCCTGGTAAACGGCCCCTTTAAGGGTAGAGCTCATAGCCTTTAAGGCTATACGCTGCACCATGACGACTGCTCGTCATCTCAGTTCCCATCCTCTCCCAAACTCACCTGTTTGTTGGATGCCCGTGTTGGCAATATCCTTCGGCTTCCGTGTACAACTTCCAGAGTGCATGGCTTCCTCGCCTGGAATTGCAGTGGGTCCCTCCTTGATGTCGGAGGCGCTGATTCTCTTGCCTCTGCATCTCCGTGTCCACGGAAATCCTGCAAAAGATAAACAAAGACATTGTTTAAGTGTCAATTTATGCAATCTTTCAACATTTGAGAATTGTCTAAAATTCAAAGGATAATAATACTCATCTAATGGAGTCTTGCTGAAAGGACTGGTGAAGTTGACCATTTTCTGTTATTATCTACAAGAGGAAAGAAATACATATATTCATTTTCAGTACAGGTTTGTTAAGCAAACAGAGACGTATATATGAAGGTCATTTTTACTTGCACATGAATGATTAATGAAGAGTGATTCACAGCAAGGGCAATGTTTTATTATGTACAATATGCTTCAGGAGACGAAAGCTGACTTAAGCATATTAACCTTATATGAACTATCAAAAGGACTGATGTTATTTGTCTAACTAGATTCATAGAGCTTATACATTTAGGTAGGTGATAGAGATTAACATTATATTCTTATACATAATATGTGAAATTTACCTGTTGAGTTAATAGTCATCAGTTCTGTCTTCTAGACAAAGAGCACAGCGAAGTCCTGCCTACAGGAACCAGCACCTAAAAGAGAGAAGGGACATTAGGTAATGTAAAGTGGGTTACATAATTGAAAAGGAATCACAATGTATATGCCATACGTTCTAAGGTTTGCTCTTATGTTTTTAGAAACTGAAAAAGACGACCAACATTGCAAGGGGTAAATTTAATGCTGGCCTTGGTTAAGATCCGTCCCTTCGTCCCGGTGGGACAGGCCATTCGTCCCCTGAGATATAAATGGACATTTGGACTGGCCAATGGCCCATTGTTTATAGTTATTGTTTTAAATATTATCTATTTTAAGATACCCAACTCAATACAGTAGTAAATTCACAGGCTTTTGTCCTATCTTCCTTTTCTTATGGCTTATGTAATTGTTGTGTTTTACAGCAGATTGATCTCCATGTGTGTGGTATATGTGTGTGTAAGGTTTGTGTTGTGCGTGTTGTGTGAGTGTTGGGTGTGCATGTATGTAGGTTGCATGTAGTGGTGTGTTTGTGGATGTGTGTGTATCAGGACGGGTGTTTGTTTGGGGTGTATGTATGCGTCGCCGTCTATGGCGGGTGCGTGTGTTGCGTGTGAGTATGTCAGTCTCCTCGCCCTCTCTTGTGTGCTAGAGAGCTGCACTCACTGTTGTCATCTTCATCAACGTCGCTGGTCCTGAACTTCCATCATGTGGTACAGCATCGGAAAGACTTCCAGTTCGGGTTCCATGGCGGCTGCGGACTCCTCTGTGTCCCTAGAGGTGAGTGTCTCCTTTTATAGAACTCATTTCCCCCAGGCTTTTCGTGGCGGTCTGCTAAGTCGTAATATGGTGGGCGGTGAATTCTCTTTCATCGGCCTGAAGATGGCAACTGTCGTCGGAGGAGGTCGGACTGCACTGGCAGTTCTGGCGGGGCATTGGCTGTATTTGGGTGGGATCACCGCTGAGGTCGTAATATGGCTGTCTTCACTGCCAAAATCGTAATGAGGGCCTATGTTTAGAGGTACCAAATGTTAGAATTGTGTGATTTAAACTAGTCCAGATTACTTTTCATTTCAGACATGTTTTGTTCACTTTCGAGGAGCAGAGCATGGTACTCTGTTTATGCGAGAACTGGTTTTAATTAACTGTTCCTGTGAGGTGACTTTATAATAGTTTATCTTCTTACTTATATGACTGATTGATTTGAAATTTTACCCAATAAATTCATTTATTATTGATAGAACAGAACTTGATGATTTGCCTCCTGTAAACTTTTGACCAACTTAAAAAAACATAACAACTTTCTGTCTTTCTTGTGCAGCCAAATGTGCTTCACAATATTTAAAATTGTTAATTTGTTGACAAGTCTCAATTTGATGAGCGTTTTATGGGTCCCAAATTTGCACAGGGAAAACCACTAATAGTATCATTACATTCTTGCAAATGTGAGTCACTTAACAAAACAAATTTCTGAAAATGCAGGCAACGCTATAACTTCAGAAAGATGCAGGCATAGTTATTTGTAGCATGATTTCATCATACAATTGGAAGGGATGGGCTTTAAAAGTTTCTTTGCCCTGGTTAATTTGCAAACAAGCCTATAGGAAGTGAAAAGTAATCAAGACAATTCTGCATGGGGTGGGAGAGGAGAAACCGTATTAATAAACTGCCTTATTCTTCTTAAATGCTTCTGAAGTTGGGAAATTGGTCAGAGCACAAAGTTTATTTGTTTGAATCCTCTGCTCTGATCATTGGTGTAACGTAGGCTCTCACAGCCGTGGTGTGAGGGGGACCCTGCGCTCCAGGGGGCTCACTCAGCATAGTACCTTGGCCTGAGAGTTACTGACTGAGTCAGAAGGAGACCCCTCCATGTACTTTGCAGGGGAACCCCTATTGTTTTTTTACGCCACTGGCTCTGATGCAAAACTAACATCAATATCAGCCTTACAGTAACAGCTATATAAACAAGCACTGGCATAGCCCATAGGTCTTGATTTGTGGATGTCAATGCAAACCTACTAGTTTTACCATTGTTTATTAGGCTTATTATTCAAGAGTTAAATGACAATTCAGTTTGTGGTGTGAATTTCATATGATTAATAGTAATACAAGACAGAGCACAATCACTGAATGTTTCTTAAAATGTATGAGTGTCTTACATCAAAAGTGTGTGCACACAGTTCTCTATTATAATTGGATTCTGTCACATTTCAGGGATACCAACTTTATCATATGGAAGCAATATACATTTAAAGTACATACATCCTAAAACAAGTATAAACCATGCCTGGTACATATGTTCCCCTCATGGCTGATTTTAAAAAAAACAGGAAGAATAGGGCAGCAACTTGCACTCGTAAAATTAGCAGCAAAACAACTAAACAGCTAGAGGTAGACTTTGACAGCATCCAAATACTCTAGAGAAACATATCACATTACTACAAAACAAGCCCTCTGTGAAACAAAATCAGCGGCATATGGGTCCTCCTTGGCAACAGAGGCCTGTACAGAGACTGCAAGGAGAGGACAGTCAACTCAGTTGCAATACACACAAAGAGCGATCTCCTTGGTGTGATCTCTTATAGCTGGTTCAAAATCTAATGAAAGATTGCGCAGGGTTCATAAAAGAAACACTTGCCTTCAAAACATGTGCAATTAGAAATCATACTCTTATCATTCTGAGCAAGCTTCACATGGAACATTCTAATCTGGTCACATTGGGTTAGACGCAGTGGAAAAAGGTGGCAGCACAATACAATGAATGCTGGGGGGATGGTAATGGATTCAAAGTCCCCATGCTAAAGCACTTCTTACCAGTGGCATCTTTTGACAGAGTTATTAAACCGCTGTCTAAAGCAATGTGACCATAAAAGAACTACCTGCGGGTGCCTCCCTCCCCTGGTGTGCAAGTGACTCACCTAATTACCTGCTTCATTGTTTAGTGTTGGCTTTGTCTGAACAGCACTTTGGTCCTGATGCACAAATAAGTGTATAGCTGAGGGGACGGCACCGAAGGGATGAGATGCTGCCTGTAATCACAGTCTGCTGTAACCCTCAGTGCAGGTGCACGTACAGCCTGGGTGGCCATCTACTGTGCAAAAACAGAAGTGTGCCCCCTGCGGGAGAGAGGGACTGAGCAACGGGCTACAGGAGGCAATGCAGAGACCAGCGAAACCGGAGATGGAGTGCTAAAGCACTTGTGTGGAAGCCCCTAGAGTGTAACACGAGCAGGAAAGAACTAATAAAATAGACCCTCAAACTAAGAGATAAACAAGCAAAATGTATGGATACAGTACTTGGCCAGTGCTCTGTGGGTGGAAACAAAAGATAAAAAGGAGGACAAAGAGGAAGGATTGCCCTTTAGCAAGCCAGGATTTTTAAAGGACACTGACATAGACAAATCAAAGTAATGGGCGGAGTTGAACCCCTCAAAGCATATACAACAGGTCTCTAAGCAACAGCGCAAGTGCTGTTTAGGCTCCACCTAAAAAAGAAACAACACACACTGTTGCAAACGCTTGTCAAATGATCTAAGAAGCATGAGCAGAAAACAAAACAGGAGTGCTATAAATCTCCTTTCAGTTACTTGTATTCTTTGTTTAAAACAGTTTGCAAGATGGACAGATTGACTGCTTCCCTCAAATTACTAGTGATAGCAAGATGGAGGCATGTGATCCTGCAACATCTGGAGACTGGAATGCTCAAAGTCATCAATACAGCTTTTTAAAGTCAGGCCTACTAAACAGTGCATGCATTGTCTGTTGAAAATAGAGACTGAAGTGGGAGGGATCTGTGGGCCATGACGAGCTAGCCATAATTTTTTAATTTGATAGAAAGGGTTCCTCTACATTTTGTTAGTTAGTGACGCAGCTGAGGATCCTAAGATGAAATGGAAGGGACGGAGTCACCTATGCTGTGAAGCAGAGGGGTTTACAGACAGCTAAACAGGAAACAAGCCTTCTTTCTGAGTGCTTGCTGCCTGAAAGAAATGTAAATGTGTGCAGTTGGTTTATCTGTGAATACAAATGCTGTTTGGAAGCTCATATTGCCTTTATTTGATGGAGTCACTTCACGCTTACTGCCAGCTGAGATGTGGACTGAGGGCTTTTAATGGACAGTTATAAAAATGTTGTTATAGTTACATTCTGCGTATTGCAAAAATCAATATTTTTTTCTTAAATCTAAATCTTTGTCTCCATTTTGTGACAACTTATTTTCTACTGTGTGTAACAGTGCGTTCCATACTGACTAGTTTAAATTGCTTTTATTTTTCAGTTAAGATGTGTGTTAATTTATATACAGTTACCAGAAGGTAAAAGACCAACAAAATATAATAGAATCTTTTGTTCTTTTTAGCCATGTTCCCATGCTCAATGACTACAGCCACGTTGCACTCAAGATCACAGTTCCGACACTTTTTTAATGGACTTCCGCTTCTAGCTGTGAGACATATTGTGGCTTACCGAGAACATACAGAGGCTTGGAGCCTTGCTGCCCATCAGTTTGCTTTTCTGTCATTCTCATTTGCCTGCTTCCTATTCATGTCCCAGCTTGTCAATGTTGAGTTTGAACCTCCAATTGAGCATTGCCTTTGGCGGGCCGCACGCAGCCTGGTAAACGGCCCCTTTAAGGGTAGAGCTCATAGCCTTTAAGGCTATACGCTGCACCATGACGACTACTCGTCATCTCAGTTCCCATCCTCTCCCAAACTCACCTGTTTGTTGGATGCCCGTGTTGGCAATATCCTTCGGCTTCCGTGTACAACTTCCAGAGTGCATGGCTTCCTCGCCTGGAATTGCAGTGGGTCCCTCCTTGATGTCGGAGGCGCTGATTCTCTTGCCTCTGCATCTCCGTGTCCACGGAAATCCTGCAAAAGATAAACAAAGACATTGTTTAAGTGTCAATTTATGCAATCTTTCAACATTTGAGAATTGTCTAAAATTCAAAGGATAATAATACTCATCTAATGGAGTCTTGCTGAAAGGACTGGTGAAGTTGACCATTTTCTGTTATTATCTACAAGAGGAAAGAAATACATATATTCATTTTCAGTACAGGTTTGTTAAGCAAACAGAGACGTATATATGAAGGTCATTTTTACTTGCACATGAATGATTAATGAAGAGTGATTCACAGCAAGGGCAATGTTTTATTATGTACAATATGCTTCAGGAGACGAAAGCTGACTTAAGCATATTAACCTTATATGAACTATCAAAAGGACTGATGTTATTTGTCTAACTAGATTCATAGAGCTTATACATTTAGGTAGGTGATAGAGATTAACATTATATTCTTATACATAATATGTGAAATTTACCTGTTGAGTTAATAGTCATCAGTTCTGTCTTCTAGACAAAGAGCACAGCGAAGTCCTGCCTACAGGAACCAGCACCTAAAAGAGAGAAGGGACATTAGGTAATGTAAAGTGGGTTACATAATTGAAAAGGAATCACAATGTATATGCCATACGTTCTAAGGTTTGCTCTTATGTTTTTAGAAACTGAAAAAGACGACCTACATTGCAAGGGGTAAATTTAATGCTGGCCTTGGTTAAGATCCGTCCCTTCGTCCCGGTGGGCCAGGCGTGACTTCTTTGGAGCCCGGTGGTTCACAGGGAAGTAGGGAATTATGTTTTGTCCATTTCACTCCTGCGAAAGGGTATTAGGCCTGACATTGCCTCTTTACCATGTCTTTTGATTGGCTGGCACCTCTGCATGCACTATTTTTCCTTTTTTCTGAAGGACACAGTAAGAGTGCCTATGTTTTTGGGATGTCTCCCTCATGTACTTCTCTCCCTATGCATTCTGTGTTGCGCTCTGTTTCCTGTGTTCTTCTGCCCCCCCTCTCCCTTTTGTGCTCGTCCGTGTGCTGCTCCTCATTGCTTCCCATGCACTCTGTATCGCTTCCTCCCCACCTGCACCCACCTACTTGCTCTCCGTTGTTTCTTCCCCGACCTGCGCTCTCCATGTTACATTAAAGGCTTTTTTGTAAGCTTCCCCACTGCACAGCATCAGGGTGAAGCGTGGTTTAAAACCACTGGCAAAGCCAACAGGCCCCAAGGGCGAGACCTATTAAATTTGCCCATGCTTGTTTCAGCTACCAGTAACAGACATGTAAGTATGCCCCCTATTGCTCCTAGTAGGTTTACAGTTATACAATGCATAGCCTTAGAGTGGGAGAATTGACTTTTCCCTGAAACGTATATACTTGATATTAAGATGGTTTCTGGTCACGAGAATTCTAGTCTCACTAGAAACTGTTAGTTACAGTACCACATAGGGGCCTAGCTATCAGTGGTTAGGCTAGTGCAGTGGCACCGGGGCCCACAGGTGGAGAGGGGGGCTCAGTCTACCCTGCTCCAGCTGAGAATAATTTAGAGGTTGTCTATTCGAATAAATACAGAACATGCCTGGGTCCTGGCACCATGTTTACTCATCGGCGACAGTGGAATGGAATTTTGAAGCATCTGTGAAAAATACATTAGTGATAAAAATGCTTTCAACAAGTGACACAGGATGCAGTACGCTTCCCTTTCATTATGTCCATTTGTGTACAAATGGGCAGTGCAGTGTTTTCAGAGTTCCAGTATCTAGAAACAAAGTCCATGATTTAAGTTACAAAAATAGAGAAAAGTATTCTGCAGAGTCAAGTCTCCGTACAGTAGGCTGAAAAATAACTTACCAAACTTTGAAAGAGAAACATCAAGCTCAAGGCAGTGTAAGAGGAAAAAGAACATGAGCAGCGTGTTTTTAAACGTTGTCGGTTTTTCTTGTCGACGTTCTGGACATAAAGAACCCAAGCTGATGTAAGCAATAATTTCCCTCCTGGGTGCAAGCTTCCTGCCACGCGTGTTTACAGGAGAAGAAAAGTTTGCATTTTTTTTTATTGATGCCATTGGGTGGTGGGAGGGGTGCGGCGGGGGGGATGGGGGCTCATTAAGAGTTTGACACTGAGAATCCATTAAGAAATTCGAAATTACCTGTGAATTGGTAATTCTGGGACATTTCAGCTGCTAAACTATGTGAAATGTAAGAGATCTGCAATGTTTCTATAGACATCATAACTCCGATAGGGCTGGTATGGGCCTCAACAAAATTAGGAGGCCACTCATAATGAAGGCCTAAGTGTGTAGAATAAGAGGGGAGGGACAATAAATGGATGAAGATGCCAACGCAGAACTGCATTTTTGCGGGTTATCTGCTTCCACCTGCCACAAACTTAAACATTAAATAAATAAATAATAAATAAAGGTTACAAGCTGCAGTCCAGAAACCTCTACGAAATTTACTAGCCTACATGTGAGTCATGGGTAGTTCATCACACAGCTTCTCTGATGTAGATGGTCCTGACACAGAGCCCTATATTATGATTGGTTGAAAGGATACAGCAGTTGGCTGAAACAACAGCAATCTGATTGTCCATGCTTCCAATCAATCACAGTAGGTTCCTTTTATAGGATAATTCAGGTTGTCTGGCAGTCAATCAGAAAATCTGTGAGTAGCCCATGTCTCTCCAAGAGGCTGGAGGGTTGAGGGGGCAGTTTTGTTACTGGGGGCTGGTTTACCAGCACTGCTGCAGTTTTCGGCCCGAGTAACAAAATCAGCAGGTCTGGCCAACATAATCACTCATTTGTCACTCCCACTGCAGAGCTCCTTGTATTTTCAGCAGTTTTCAGGCAACAATAAACGTTTCAAGATTGATCTCTCTGGTGGTGCCCAGTGTGGCAATCTTTCGGTCTCCCACTCTCCATGATCTCCTCTTTGGATTCCCTCACTACAACCTTGCAAAAGTGCCCCTCATCTCACTATAGTACCACCTCTATCACATACATTTCATTTGTTTTAAAGCGCTGGTAAAGGATGGCTTTACTAATCCACTGAGCTGTTCACATTAAATACAGATCTGTTCTTTGCAGCAGGCATAATAACCCTCCATGCTACTTCATAGTGAGTCAGAACTGCCCCAGGACAAAACTTCGATCTCTCTAGCAGAAACATTAATCACAAGTTATCTTAACATTTGTATTGCTGCCTGAAAGCGAGACCCATAAGGAACTCTGCAGCTGGTGCTTTTAAATTTCAAGTAATTGCTCAACACAACCCCCACCCCTGAGGTCAGAGCACTCCCCGCACCACTCCACCCCATGCCCCCGGGTAAGCGTCCAGTGTGGCCGTAAAGGTCGCCTTGCCTTAAAGCTGGCCCTGCTGGTGATTAATCTTCGTACAGGAGAGATATCAGAGTTTTGTCTATTGGCAGGTATGACTCATCTAAAGTAGTGCAGAGGGTTAACATGCCTGCTGCAATGAAGGTGCACCATGCAGATATCAGAACTGTATTTTTTATGCATAGCTCATTGGGTTACTACTTTTGTTATAGAGATCTTTTTTTACATGCAATTCACAATTTACAATCGTAATCTAGTACAGTGACCACATGCAAAGTACCTGGTAAAGGTTCGAAAGTTATTATTTTTCCATAGTCTTTCCTTATCCTAAAATGAATTTCTTTGAGTAGAAATACATTCTTATCAGTATATCTAATCCGAGCCACTGTGTTACATTTTGAATCCTAACTTTGTCCTTCTCCAGGCTAAGCACTCTTAAAAATGCCCATCAGTATGGATGACTTGTGAATCTTACACCTTGTATTTCCTTTTGTCTTATGTAACATTTTTCTACACACTGATTTACACACATAGGATGCATTGTCTCTGTATGTGTGTGATATAAAGTGCTCATACACCCTACACTGGAATGAGAGGTGCTATAATACAAATGAAGTACATGTGAGAGAGGGGTTATGGAGAGATGAAGGACACTTGGAGGATGAGAATGGAAGAATCATTGAAGATCCCCAATGAAGATTGCTGAATCCTTGTGCATTGTAAAGTCATCATTTACTATGCTTTAAAAGCTAAAACAAATGAATATATAATGTAAAACATGATGTAGAATGTATTCTTTTTGCCATTTTACAAAAACAATTTATTGGGGAAAACATCATCAAAACACCCATTCTAACGGTCAGGCTCATTCACTACACACTATATAGGGGCTGGCCTGCCAAATGTGGCAAGGCCGCTTTAGGTTCCTAGTCTTGTCTTGCTCCATAACCCTTCATTTTGCAGTCCAGGAGGTGCGGGTGGTATGAACAGAAGTGGGTTTGTGCATTTCTGTACAACATCTTTTCTCTGATGTAGTCTGTTTCTAAACCAGATTTTTACCATTAAAACTAAAATCCACTCTGCATACAGATTAAAAATGGGTGGATTTTGTCAATTTTGCATTTCAGCAACTCTTTTGGCCACAACTAGTACTGGAGTTTTGGGGATGCCTAAAGGTCAATTATGGAAGAGCTACAGATGCACTAAGGCCAATAATGTGCACTAGTTAGGCTGTAAGAATGAATGGAGATGGAGTGGTGGGTGTTTAAGTAGGACAATAACAAAGATTGAGATAGGTATGGCATGCAGGCTTGTAATGGAGATCTATTCCTGAGGGGAGTGAGACTCCATAGAGAGGGCTGGCTGTGCTTCAATTTAAGAAGTGGCATCAAAGAAAGGGTTTAAGCAGGTTCTCCCACCTTCCCTCTCTTGTACACCCATTCTTGATGTACTGCCTCTCACATTTCCCCCTCTCTTCATGCTTGCTTGTCCTTTTTAGGTCTCAGCTAGACAGCCCTTGCGCTGTCTCTTAAAGACATGTTGTATATACACTGAGGGCTTCAGCCTGCCCATAGGCTTCCCATTTGCTGGCTTCACCGTCACTCTCATATGCTTTCTCCCCATTTGTCATGTCTCCTCCTGTGTTAAGGTCTCTCAAAGAGCATGGACCAATTACACTATTCCTCCACAGCTTTCATTTTAGAATCTGTTTCAGGAACTATTTTTTTCTTTGTTAAGGAGCCCCTAACACAAGTGCACATGTTTTCACTTGCTCCAAACTCCTCTGTAAACAGGCCTGTAAATCTTGTTCTTATCTTGTCACATCTGTTGTGCATTCAAAGATCAAAGTCAAATGTCAGACGCTCTTTTCCGAGGGTGCCTGCTTACTTTTCTTTCTCTTTGTCCCCCATCCCCTTCTTGCTTTGCTGCTTTACCCGTCCCACCACCCCCTCCCTTATCGGTGCTTGTTTAACATTATCTCAAATATGGTCCGTTCTAGCACCTATCACGGTTGCTTTGGACTTGTCCAAAAGTCGTCCAATACAGGACTTCACCTAGATAACCACTTAGGCCCATATTTATACTTTTTTTGCTCCCCATTTGTGTAATTTTTTTATGCAAAAGGGGTGCAAACTTACAAAATACAATTATATTTTGTAAGTGTGCGCCGCTTTTGTGTAAAAAAATGACGCAAATGTGGTGCAAAAAAAGTATAAATATTGGCATTAGTGCTTTAGGCATTTATATGAATGTTCTCATAAAAATCAAGGCACAGATTTATGCTAAATTGGTGCAGCGGGGTGCTGCGCCAAATATAGCAGTGCCGCATTGTGCCACTTTTGAAACACAGGGGTGCACCTTATTTAGAGGAATATGGCGCACCCCTGCATTTCCTCCTGGGTAGGTGATGAATTAAGCTGCCTAGCATCAACGTTGTGGGGATCAATTTCTTATGTGCAGGAAGGTGTCCCTTCCTGCACATAAGTAATCTATAATGGCGATTTGGCACTTCTTTGTGTGCTGCAAAATGCAGCACACATAGATGTACCAAAGCGTCATTTTGAATGATTGTTTATGTGCAGGAAGGGACACCTTCCTGCATGTAAACAATTGTCCATGGCATTTTGCTTCTTCTATGTGTGCTGTAGAATGCAGCACATAGAAAAAGCAAAACATGAGGAGGAATAAAAGCATTCCTCCTCGTTTTGCCATGCTAACGCCACCCCTGGGGGTGGCATTAGTTTTTGCCGCTGCCTCAGGTTAACAACAACTTGTAAATCTGAGGCAGAGTGTAGGAGGCTGGACTGGCTTGTAGTGAGTACCAAGGGGTACTTACACCTTCCACCAGGCCCAGGTATCCCTTATTAGTGTAGAGGGGTGTCTAGCAGCTTAGGCTGATAGAAAAGGTAGCTTAGCAGAGCAGCTTAGGCTGAACTAGGAGACGAGTGAAGCTCCTACAGTACCACTAGTGTCATATGCACAATATCATAAGTAAAAACACAATACACAGATGTACTAAAAATAAAGGTACTTAATTTTTATGACAATATGCCAAAGTATCTCACTGAGTACCCTCAGTATGAGGATAGCAAATATACACAAGATATATGTACACAATACCAAAATATGCAGTAATAGCAATAGAAAACAGTGCAAACAATGTATAGTCACAATAGAATGCAATGGGGGCACATAGGGATAGGGGCAACACAAACCATATACTCTAGAAGTGGAATGCGAACCGCGAATGGACCCCAAACCTATGTGACCTTGTAGAGGGTCACTGGGACTGTAAGAAAACAGTGAGGGTTAGAAAAATAGCCCACCCCAAGACCCTGAAAAGTGGGTGCAAAGTGCACCTAAGTTCCCCAAAGAGCACAGAAGTCGTGATAGGGGAATTCTGCAAGGAAGACCAACACCAGCAATGCAACAACAATGGATTTCCTGACGAGAGTACCTGTGGAACAAGGGGACCAAGTCCAAGAGTCACGATCAAGTCGGGAGTGGGCAGATGCCCAGGAAATGCCAGCTGTGGGTGCAAAGAAGCTGCCACTGGATGGTAGAAGCTGTGGATTCTGCAAGAACGACAAGGGCTAGAAACTTCCCCTTTGGAGGATGGATGTGCCACGTCGTGAAGAGTCGTGCAGAGGTGTTTCCGTGCAGGAAGACCGCAAACAAGCGTTGCTAGCTGCAAGGGTTGTGGTTAGGGTTTTTGGATGCTGCTGTGGCCCAGGAGGGACCAGGATGTCGCCAATTGTGTGAGGGGACAGAGGGGGCGCCCAGCAAGACAAGGAGCCATCTCAGAAGCAAGCAGCACCCGCAGAAGTGCCGGAACAGGCACTACAAAGTGGATTGAACCGGAGCTCACCCGAAGTCACAAAGTAAGGTCCCACAACACCGGAGGACAACTCAGGAGGTCGTGCACTGCAGGTTAGAGTGCTGGGGAACCAGGCTTGGCTGTGCACAGAGGAAATCCTGGAAGAGTGCACAGGAGCCGGAGTAGCTGCAAAACACGCGGTTCCCAGCAATGCAGTCTAGCGTGGGGAGGCAAGGACTTACCTCCACCAAACTTGGACTAAAGAGTCACTGGACTGTGGGAGTCACTTGGACAGAGTTTCTGAGTACAAGGGACCTCGCTCGTCATGCTGAGAGGAGACCCAGAGGACCGGTGATGCAGTTCTTTGGTGCCTGCGGTTGCAGGGGGAAGATTCCGTCGACCCACGGGAGATTTCTTCGGAGCTTCTAGTGCAGAGAGGAGGCAGACTACCCCCACAGCATGCACCACCAGGAAAACAGTTGAGAAGGCGGCAGGATCAGCGTTACAAGGTCGCAGTAGTCGTCTTTGCTACTTTATTGCAGTTTTGCAGGCTTCCAGCACGGTCAGCAGTCGATTCCTTGGCAGAAGGTGAAGAGAGAGATGCAGAGGAACTCTGATGAGCTCTTGCATTCGTTATCTAAAGAATTCCCCAAAGCAGAGACCCTTAATAGCCAGAAAAGGAGGTTTGGCTACTTAGGAGAGAGGATAGGCTAGCAACACCTGGAGGAGCCTATCAGAAGGAGTCTCTGACGTCACCTGCTGGCACTGGCCACTCAGAGCAGTCCAGTGTGCCAGCAGCACCTCTGTTTCAAAGATGGCAGAGGTCTGGAGCACACTGGAGGAGCTCTGGGCACCTCCCAGGGGAGGTGCAGGTCAGGGGAGTGGTCACTCCCCTTTCCTTTGTCCAGTTTCGCGCCAGAGCAGGGCTGAGGGATCCCTGAACCGGTGCAGACTGGCTTATGCAGAGATGGGCACCATCTGTGCCCATCAAAGCATTTCCAGAGGCTGGGGGAGGCTAGTCCTCCCCAGCCCTGACACCTTTTTCCAAAGGGAGAGGGTGCAACACCCTCTCTCTGAGGAAGTCCTTTGTTCTGCCTTCCTGGGCCAAGCCTGGCTGGACCCCAGGAGGGCAGAAACCTGTCTGAGGGGTTGGCAGCAGCAGCAGCTGCAGTGAAACCCCGGGAAAGGCAGTTTGGCAGTACCCGGGTCTGAGCTAGAGACTCGGGGGATCATGGAATTGTCCCCCCAATGCCAGAATGGCATTGGGGGGACAATTCCATGATCTTAGACATGTTACATGGCCATGTTCGGAGTTACCATTGTGACGCTATACATATGTCGTGACATATGTAAAGTGCACGCGTGTAATGGTGTCCCCGCACTCACAAAGTCCGGGGAATTTGCCCTGAACAATGTGGGAGCACCTTGGCTAGTGCCAGGGTGCCCACACACTAAGTAACTTAGCACCCAACCTTTACCAGGTAAAGGTTAGACATATAGGTGACTTATAAGTTACTTAAGTGCAGTGGTAAATGGCTGTGAAATAACGTGGATGTTATTTCACTCAGGCTGCACTGGCAGGCCTGTGTAAGAATTGTCAGATCTCCCTATGGGTGGCACAAGAAATGCTGCAGCCCATAGGGGTCTCCTGGAACCCCAATACCCTGGGTACCTCAGTACCATATACTAGGGAATTATAAGGGCGTTCCAGTATGCCAATGTAAATTGGTGAAATTGGTCACTAGCCTGTTAGTGACAATTTGGAAAGAGAATGAGAGAGCATAAACACTGAGGTTCTGGATAGCAGAGCCTCAGTGAGACAGTTAGTCATAATACAGGAAACACATACACGGCACACTTATGAGCACTGGGGCCCTGGCTGGCAGGGTCCCAGTGACACATACAACTAAAACAACATATATACAGTGAAATATGGGGGTAACATGCCAGGCAAGATGGTACTTTCCTACACAACCCCCCCCAAACGAAGGACAATAAGACTAGCCATGACCTGATGAGTCTTCATTGTCTAAGTGGAAATATCTGGAGAGTCCATCTGCATTGGAGTGGGTACTCCCAGGTCTATGTTCCAGTGTATAGTCCATTCCCTGTAGGGATATGGACCACCTCAACAATTTAGGGTTTTCACCTTTCATTTGTTTTAGCCAAAGTAGAGGTTTGTGGTCTGTCTGAACAATGAAGTGAGTGCCAAACAGGTATGGCCTCAACTTCTTCAGTGCCCAGACCACAGCAAAGGCCTCCCTCTCTATGGCAGACCAACACTTTTCTCTAGGGGTCAACCTCCTGCTGATAAAAGCAACAGGTTGATCCTGGCCCTCAGAATTAAGTTGTGATAAGACTGCCCCTTCCCCTAATTCAGATGCATTAGTTTGGACAATGAATTTTTTGGAGTAGCAGGGGCTTTTCAGGACAGGTGCAGAGCACATGGCCTGCTTCAGCTCCTCAAAAGCTTTCTGACAGTTTGCTGTCCATAATACCTTTTTAGGCATTTTCTTAGATGTGAGGTCATTAAGAGGGGCTGCTATGGAGCCATAGTTCTTTATGAACCTCCTGTAGTACCCAGTGAGGCCTAAAAAGGCTCTCACCTGAGTCTGAGTTGAAGGGGGAACCCAATCTATAATAGTTTGGATTTTCCCCTGGAGTGGTGCAATCTGTTCTCCACCTACCAGGTGTCCCAGATAAACCACTTTCCCCTGCCCTATCTGGCACTTTGAAGACTTGATAGTGAGGCCTGCCTTTTGCAGGGCCTCCAAAACTTTCCATAGGTGGACCAGGTGATCATCCCAGCTGGAGCTAAAGACAGCTATATCATCTAGATATGCTGCACTAAATGCTTCCAGCCCTTGCAGGACTGTGTTCACCAACCTTTGAAAAGTGGCAGGTGCATTTTTCAATCCAAAAGGCATTACTGTGAATTGGTAATGGCCTCCAATGGTTGAAAATGCAGTTTTTGCTTTTGCGTCCTCTGATAACTTGATCTGCCAATACCCTGCAGTCAAATCAAAGGTGCTTAGATACTTGGCAGATGCCAGTGTATCTATTAGCTCATCTGCCCTGGGTATAGGGTGAGCATCAGTTTTGGTTACCTGGTTGAGCCCTCTGTAGTCAACAAAAAATCTCATTTCCCTTTTACCATCTTTGGAATGAGGCTTTGGTACAAGTACCACAGGAGAGGCCCATGGACTTTCAGAGTGCTCAACCACTCCTAGTTCAAGCATTTTTTGCACCTCTTGTTTTATGCAGTCTCTGACATGGTCAGGCTGCCTATAGATCTTACTTTTGACAGGCAAGCTGTCTCCAGTATCTATGGTGTGCTCACACCAAGAAGTGGTGCCTGGCACAGTAGAAAAGAGTTCAGAAAACTGACCAAGGAGATTTATGCAGTGGTCTTTCTGCTCAGCAGTAAGACAATCTGCCAGAACTACACCTTCCACTAGAGCATCTTGTTCTGTGGAAGAGAAGAGGTCAGGGAGAGGGTCACTCTCTTCTTCCTGTCCCTCATCTGTTGCCATGAGCAGGGTGAGATCAGCCCTGTCATAGTAGGGTTTCAGGCGATTGACATGGAGCACCCTAAGGGGACTCCTGGCAGTGCCTAAGTCAACTAAGTAGGTGACTTCTCCCTTCTTTTCAACAATTATGTGGGGTCCACTCCATTTGTCTTGGAGTGCTCTTGGGGCCACAGGCTCCAAGACCCACACTTTCTGCCCTGGTTGGTACTGAACCAAAACAGCCTTCTGGTCATGCCATTGCTTTTGGAGCTCTTGGCTGGCCTGAAGGTTTTTACTGGCCTTTTTCATGTACTCAGCCATCCTAGATCTTAGGCCAAGTACATAGTCCACTATGTCTTGCTTTGGAGCTTTTAAAGGTTGTTCCCAACCCTCCTTCACAAGTGTTAGGGGACCTCTTACAGGGTGTTCAAATAGGAGTTCAAAGGGGCTGAAGCCCACTCCCTTTTGGGGTACCTCCCTGTAAGCAAAAAGGAGGCAAGGTAACAGGATATCCCATTTCCTGCTGAGTTTTTCAGGGAGTCCCATTATCATACCTTTGAGAGTTTTGTTAAATCTCTCCACCAGTCCATTTGTTTGTGGATGATAGGGTGTGGTGAACTTGTATGTAACACCACATTCCTTCCACATGGCCTTTAAGTAAGCAGACATGAAATTGCTTCCCCTGTCTGATACCACCTCTTTTGGGAAGCCCACCCTGGAAAAGATTCCCAGGAGGGCCTTTGCCACTGCAGGAGCTGTAGTGGTCCTTAGAGGAATTGCTTCAGGATATCTGGTGGCATGATCCACTACCACCAAGATAAACCTATTGCCTGAAGCAGTAGGAGGGTCAAGGGGGCCAACTATGTCAACTCCTACCCTTTCAAAGGGAACCCCAACCACAGGCAGTGGGATAAGGGGTGCCTTTGGGGTGCCACCTGTCTTGCCACTGGCTTGACAGGTTTCACAGGACTTACAAAATTCCTTTGTGTCCTCTGACATTCTAGGCCAATGAAACAAGGGGACAAGCCTGTCCCAAGTTTTCATTTGCCCCAAATGTCCAGCTAAGGGAATGTCGTGGGCTAGAGTTAGGAGGAACTTTCTGTATTCCTGAGGAATCACCAATCTCCTGGCAGCTCCAGGTTTTGGATCCCTTGCTTCAGTATACAAAAGCTTGTCCTCCCAGTAAACTCTATGAGAGTCACTGACATCCCCATTTGCTTGTTTGACAGCTTGCTGCCTTAGACCCTCTAGTGTGGGACAGGTATGCTGTGCCACACTCAGCTCCTCCCTGGCAGGCCCCCCTTCACCCAAAAGCTCAGCAGTGTCTGCTTCCAGCTCCTCTGGTGTAGGTTCTGCACAGGGTGGAAATTCTTCTTCCTCAGAAGTTGAATCCACTGTAGAGGGAGGGACAGTAGGTAGTGTTTTACCTTTACTAACCCTAGCTTTAGGGAGCACTTGGTCCATTCTTCCAGGATCCAAGTCACCCTGTCCTTTTTGCTTTTTGGCCTGAGCCCTGGTCAAAGCAAAAATATGCCCTGGAATGCCCAGCATTGCTGCATGAGCCTCCAACTCCACTTCTGCCCAAGCTGATGTCTCTAAATCATTCCCTAGTAGACAGTCCACAGGTAAATCTGAGGCAACCACAACTTTCTTTGGACCAGTAACCCCCCCCAGTTGAGATTCACAACAGCCATGGGGTGGCTAAGAGTGTTGTTATGAGCATCAGTCACTTGGTACTGGTGACCAAGTAGGTGTTGTTCAGGGTGGACCAGTTTCTCTATTACCATGGTAACACTGGCACCTGTGTCCCTGTAGGCCTGAACCTCAACACCATTTATTAGGGGAAGTTGCTTGTACTTATCCATATTAAGGGGATAAGCAACCAAGGTGGCTAAATCAATAGCCCCCTCAGAGACTAACACAGCCTCTGTGGTCTCCCTAACAAGACCAACCCCAACTAAATTACCAAAAGTGAGCCCAGCTACTCCCTTGGATTGGCTATTAGTAGGTTTGCTCCCACCACCACTGCTATTACTAGGGGCACTAGGTGTAGCAGCAGGGGTTGTAGTGGTAGGAGGCTTGGTGCTTTTCTTTGGGCAACTGGGATCAGTTGTCCAATGGCCTTTTATTTTACATAAATAGCACCATGGTTTCTTTTCTTTGTTTTGATTTGAAGAGGATTTGGGCCCACCACCCCCACCAGAGTGTTTTTGTGGGCCTGATGAAGACTCATTTTTAGATTTGTCCCCACCCTTGTCAGAAGACTTACCATCCTTCTTCTTGCCATCCTTGTCACCCCCTGTATGAACTTTTCTGTTCACCCTTGTTCTGACCCATTTGTCTGCCTTCTTTCCCAATTCTTGGGGAGAGGTCAGATCAGAGTATACCAGGTACTGGTGTAACAAATCAGACAAACAATTATTAAGAATATGTTCTCTCAGGATTAAGTTATACAGGCTTTCATAATCAGAAACTTTACTGCCATGTAACCACCCCTCCAAGGCCTTCACTGAATGGTCAACAAAGTCTACCCAGTCTTGTGAAGACTCCTTTTTGGTTTCTCTGAACTTCATCCTGTACTGTTCAGTGGTTAAGCCATAACCATCAAGGAGTGCATTCTTAAGAACTGTAACATTTTTGGCCTCACTTTCCTTAACAGTAAGGAGCCTATCCCTACCCTTTCCACTGAAAGATAGCCATAGGATAGCAGCCCACTGCCTTTGAGGGACCTCCTGTACAACACAGGCCCTCTCAAGTGCAGCAAACCACTTGTTAATGTCATCCCCCTCCTTGTAAGGAGGAACTATATTGTGCAGATTCCTAGAATCATGCTCTTTTACAGGATGACTATTTGGAATACTGCTGCTGCCACCATGGGGTCCTAACCCCAACCTCTGTCTTTCTTTTTCTAAATCAAAGGCTTGCCTATCTAAATCCAGCTGTTGCTTCTTGAGCTTCAGCCTGGATTATTCCACTCTCAATCTATTGAGCTCCCTTTCTAACACTCTGTCATCAGGGTGGGTGGGTTGGGCATGCCTTGAGACAGAAGAATGGTGAGAATGAACGGGAGAGACCTTTCCCTAACAGATGGCACTCTAACATTCTGGCCTACAGAAGTAACACTCCTACTATGATGAGAAGTAACACTCTTACTGTGATGTGAATTCACATCAGTACCAGCTATGCTAGGTGGCCTGCTAAGGGTCAGGTTGGGAAGGTTCCCTTCCAAATCTTTCACTGGGGGTGCCCCAGAATCAGAGTGGGAACCATCAGCTAATTTCTCACCAGAAGTGCCAACTAAGGTCTTATCTTGTTCAATTAGCATATTAACTAACAGTTGTCTTGAGGGATTCATTCCTACCCCTAAACCTCTATCTAAGCAGAGACTCCTTGCTTCCTTCCAGCTAAGGTTGTCATAAGCTATGCTGGCCAGATCAAGAGTTTGGCCTGTACCAGACATGATAGACAAGAGTTTAAGGGACAGAAAAAGTTTCAGAACTTTTTAAAGAACAGAAAAAAAACTTTTTACTTTTTAAGAACTTTTTGAAAGTTTTAGAGGTACTTTTCGGCATTTAGCAAAAGAGTAAGAGAAGAAAAGCAAAACTTTTTGGTTAGGTGTACATACACTGAACTTGTTTTGTATATTTTTCTCTTATGAAAAGTACAATATGACAAAGTGGTAAGTAGTTGCAAGTACTTATCCCACCGCTGCACAACCAATGTAGGAGGCTGGACTGGCTTGTAGTGAGTACCAAGGGGTACTTACACCTTGCACCAGGCCCAGGTATCCCTTATTAGTGTAGAGGGGTGTCTAGCAGCTTAGGCTGATAGAAAAGGTAGCTTAGCAGAGCAGCTTAGGCTGAACTAGGAGACGAGTGAATCTCCTACAGTACCACTAGTGCCATAAGCACAATATCATAAGAAAACACAATACACAGATGTACTAAAAATAAAGGTACTTTCTTTTTATGACAATATGCCAAAGTATCTCACTGAGTACCCTCAGTATGAGGATAGAAAATATACACAAGATATATGTACACAATACCAAAATATGCAGTAATAGCAATAGAAAACAGTGCAAACAATGTATAGTCACAATAGAATGCAATGGGGGCACATAGGGATAGGGGCAACACAAACCATATACTCTAGAAGTGGAATGCGAACCACGAATGGACCCCAAACCTATGTGATCTTGTAGAGGGTCGCTGGGACTGTAAGAAAACAGTGAGGGTTAGAAAAATAGCCCACCCCAAGACCCTGAAAAGTGGGTGCAAAGTGCACCTAAGTTCCCCAAAGAGCACAGAAGTCGTGATAGGGGAATTCTGCAAGGAAGACCAACACCAGCAATGCAACAACAATGGATTTCCTGACGAGAGTACCTGTGGAACAAGGGGACCAAGTCCAAGAGTCACGATCAAGTCGGGAGTGGGCAGATGCCCAGGAAATGCCAGCTGTGGGTGCAAAGAAGCTGCCACTGGATGGTAGAAGCTGTGGATTCTGCAAGAACGACAAGGGCTAGAAACTTCCCCTTTGGAGGATGGATGTGCCACGTCGTGAAGAATCGTGCAGAGGTGTTTCCGTGCAGAAAGACCGCAAACAAGCCTTGCTAGCTGCAAGGGTTGTGGTTAGGGTTTTTGGATGCTGCTGTGGCCCAGGAGGGACCAGGATGTCGCCAATTGCGTGAGGAGACAGAGGGGGCGCCCAGCAAGACAAGGAGCCATCTCAGAAGCAAGCAGCACCCGCAGAAGTGCCAGAACAGGCACTACAAAGTGGATTGAACCGGAGCTCACCGAAGTCACAAAGTAAGGTCCCACGACACCGGAGGACAACTCAGGAGGTCGTGCACTGCAGGTTAGAGTGCCGGGGAACCAGGCTTGGCTGTGCACAGAGGAAATCCTGGAAGAGTGCACAGGAGCCGGAGTAGCTGCAAAACATGCGGTTCCCAGCAATGCAGTCTAGCGTGGGGAGGCAAGGACTTACCTCCACCAAACTTGGACTGAAGAGTCACTGGACTGTGGGAGTCACTTGGACAGAGTTGCTGAGTACAAGGGACCTCGCTCGTCATGCTGAGAGGAGACCCAGAGGACCGGTGATGCAGTTCTTTGGTACCTGCGGTTGCAGGGGGAAGATTCCGTCGACCCACGGGAGATTTTTTCGGAGCTTCTAGTGCAGAGAGGAGGCAGACTACCCCCACAGCATGCACCACCAGGAAAACAGTTGAGAAGGCGGCAGGATCAGCGTTACAAGGTCGCAGTAGTCGTCTTTGCTACTTTATTGCAGTTTTGCAGGCTTCCAGCGCGGTCAGCAGTCGATTCCTTGGCAGAAGGTGAAGAGAGAGATGCAGAGGAACTCTGATGAGCTCTTGCATTCGTTATCTAAAGAATTCCCCAAAGCAGAGACCCTAAATAGCCAGAAAAGGAGGTTTGGCTACTTAGGAGAGAGGATAGGCTAGCAACACCTGGAGGAGCCTATCAGAAGGAGTCTCTGACGTCACCTGCTGGCACTGGCCACTCAGAGCAGTCCAGTGTGCCAGCAGCACCTCTGTTTCAAAGATGGCAGAGGTCTGGAGCACACTGGAGGAGCTCTGGGCACCTCCCAGGGGAGGTGCAGGTCAGGGGAGTGGTCACTCCCCTTTCCTTTGTCCAGTTTCGTGCCAGAGCAGGGCTGAGGGATCCCTGAACCGGTGTAGACTGGCTTATGCAGAGATGGGCACCATCTGTGCCCATCAAAGCATTTCCAGAGGCTGGGGGAGGCTACTCCTCCCCAGCCCTGACACCTTTTTCCAAAGGGAGAGGGTTCAACACCCTCTCTCTGAGGAAGTCCTTTGTTCTGCCTTCCTGGGCCAAGCCTGGCTGGACCCCAGGAGGGCAGAAACCTGTCTGAGGGGTTGGCAGCAGCAGCAGCTGCAGTGAAACCCCGGGAAAGGCAGTTTGGCAGTACCCGGGTCTGAGCTAGAGACTCGGGGGATCATGGAATTGTCCCCCCAATGCCAGAATGGCATTGGGGGGACAATTCCATGATCCTAGACATGTTACATGGCCATGTTCGGAGTTACCATTGTGACGCTATACATATGTCGTGACATATGTATAGTGCACGCGTGTAATGGTGTCCCCGCACTCACAAAGTCCGGGGAATTTGCCCTGAACAATGTGGGAGCACCTTGGCTAGTGTCAGGGTGCCCACACACTAAGTAACTTAGCACCCAACCTTTACCAGGTAAAGGTTAGACATATAGGTGACTTATAAGTTACTTAAGTGCAGTGGTAAATGGCTGTGAAATAACGTGGACGTTATTTCACTCAGGCTGCACTGGCAGGCCTGTGTAAGAATTGTCAGATCTCCCTATGGGTGGCACAAGAAATGCTGCAGCCCATAGGGGTCTCCTGGAACCCCAATACCCTGGGTACCTCAGTACCATATACTAGGGAATTATAAGGGTGTTCCAGTATGCCAATCTAAATTGGTGAAATTGGTCACTAGCCTGTTAGTGACAATTTGGAAAGAGAATGAGAGAGCATAACCACTGAGGTTCTGGATAGCAGAGCCTCAGTGAGACAGTTAGTCATAACACAGGTAACACATACAGGGCACACTTATGAGCACTGGGGCCCTGGCTGGCAGGGTCCCAGTGACACATACAACTAAAACAACATATATACAGTGAAATATGGGGGTAAGATGCCAGGCAAGATGGTACTTTCCTACACAGAGTCAAAAGCAATGGGTGTTGCAGTGGAACGCCCACAGCAACACCCATTGCACGCCTCTCTGACGCTGAAAACTGTGTCAGGGGGGGGCAATATTTACAAGGAGGCGTAACGCCACAAAAAACGTGGCATTACACCTCCTTGTAAATATGGACAAGTGCTTAGCCCCACCGGAGTGTCACAAAAAGCGTCACTCCAGTGATACTAGGGGCTCTAAAATCTGCCCTTAAATGCATTAAAACTTTAAATTGCAACCACAAAAAAAAGGAAATTTTCACACCAGTAGTACCGGAGGTGCTCCTTTAAAACACAGAAGCTGTCCAACTCAACTTAAAATTGATGCACAGCATTGATGTTTATGATTCAACACATGAAAAGAATTTTAAATACTTTAAAAGATACATTTCGATAAGGGGATCAGGTAATCTTCCCTCGTACAGTGCTGATATTATGGACTTTATATTTTCTCCACAGTGTGCCTGAGGATCAAACTCAAGGGTTGATGAGCTGTACAGGATTGACTCTTTTTTCAGTTTGCCATAGAACAAGAGCCAGAGATAGCACAAAATATTGACCAAATGTTTGATGATGTAATATAGAAATTAGGAAGTCTCATGAAATCAGATGCTCCGATCTTGTTAGAAAATCAATAGTAATAAAATACACAACTTTTATGCAAAAGTGATGCAAAACAGATTAAACTGTATGTTCTTTTCACATTTTTGATTTATTTAGAAAATAAACAAGTATTAGTGCTCAGAACAAGTTTATTAGGGGCACTGAAACTTGCTTAAAATCATTCCTTTATTCAGAAACCAAAGCTTTTGCATTGCCCAGGTTTACTTTGAAATTTGCAATCAATTGTTTGAAGAACATTAATGCAATTGTAACTGTTCACCATTAATTTATGTAGATTTACTTTCTCGTTTTGCCCTTGTTCACTTCACTGCTGCACTGTTTGCCACAAAGCCCTGTCTTTTTTTATTGATATTAAAATGAATATGTGCACACAAGTGCCCTTTTTTAAAAATGTATTTTTATTGGTATTTGATTAATTTCCTGACTATAAGATCTAAATTCTCACTTGCGTGTTTAGCATACAAGGTGACATCGTCTGCATACATGGAAACCAAAACCACAGCGGGCGTAAAGGCCAGACCCCAGTGAGAGTAGTGTCGACGAAGTCTAGCCAAAAGGGGCTCCATTGCAATGGCGAAAAGAGGGGGCACCTCTGATGCGTACTACAGCTCACCAGGAAGGGGGGTCATCTGTCCATTAATGTGAAGGCAGGCAACAGGGCTTGTATAAAGGAGGTGAATGAGCTTGAGGAATTTAGGGCTGACACTGAGCTGAGCCAACAGCACAAAATTAATCAAAGGCCATGGTGGCATCAAGAAAAACCATGGCACCGCTGAGACTGGGATCAATGGTGTGCAGTAGGGCAAAAAAGGTGCGAAGATTGTAGGATGTAGAGCGTCCAGGGACAAATCCAGACTGATCAGGCCTAACAATGAGCAGGAGTAGCGGTAGTAGTCTGGAGGCAATCAGCTTGGTAAGAATTTTATAATCCATGTTAATCATGGAGAGTAGTCAGTAGGACTCTCATCTTTGTGGATCCCTGTCCGGTTTTAAGATGGTTATGATCAGCCATTCACACAAGGAGGGTGGAAGTACACCCCTGTGCACACAAGTGCCATTATCTGCCGTTTTTGACGAGAAAAAAGTCTTTAAGCATATACTGGTTGAGTTTTTTGAGAGGGAACGACAAATATGTAAAATGCATCATGAAAATAAGTTAGTTAAGGGAAATTAGATTTTAAAATCAATGTTTCAGGTTTAATCAAAATCAATAATAGTAGAAACAGCCAGGAATTTATTTGTGACGTGACCTCACTACCAATGCTGTCAGTCATCCCTGCTGCTGAATGGCTTCTGCAGTGTTTTTTTTAGATTTGAGTCAGGAAATCAAACTAGAAATCCTCAGAGGAAGCCCATAAATAAGGATGAAGACGAGATATCCTAGGAGAGGATTTATTTTCTTGGACATTGTTGTGAACATCCCCTTCTATGGTGCCTATAAAGTTTCCAAACATTGGCTCAAGACTTTCATGAGTGCAGGATGTGCATTTTCAAACCCATGTAGGTATCAGACATACGCAATTTCACTTCTAAACATTTGCACATCATTAATCTTAAATATATGTGTTGAATTGACAGAACAGCAACTTCACTTAAATGTATGAAAAAAAAAAATTTAGGTGATGCCAGGAGAACCTGTACATGACATCTGTCAATGTCCAATCCAGCACTCAAACCAAATAGTGGAGTCTGGAACACAGTTTAATGAATGCCAGCAATGGGCACAAGGCATGCTCAGAAAACAGCATATCCAGACAATCAATTACTTTTTAAGCCCATATTGAATACATTACAGATTTAACTAGAACGTAACATCACACCAACCACCTATACACATGAAACATAATAGAAAACAAACATGCTGCACCCCTGCAGCTATTTATGACCACAGGACAAAATATTACAAGTATTTTGGTTTACAAATAAATCCTACTATTTATGACAACAAACTTGTCTCTGGGTAAATCGGGCTTGCTTAGATAAGAAATCTTCCTTGTTCTACACCAGAAATGTTTGATGCTGCGATTAACCACCACCTTTCCTCAGGAGCTTTATGCAATGGAGACCTCCGGTGCCACAACTGGGTTATGCATAATCTTTGATCCCATGTCTCTCTTCTTCCCAATAATAGGTAAGTGCCACCATTTGCAGACTCCTTTAACTCCTGGGAATTAGAAAATACTGTTTCACCTGACACCTTTTGTTGGACCTGTTCCTTTTTGCAGGATCATACCCAATCTTTTTACCTCTGCCATCCCATTTTGTTCTGACCTGTTTTTGTTGGCTTTATGACTCTGGGCACTTTACTACTCATAATCAGTGCTAAAGGGCATATGTTGTCTGTCTAAATTGTATTGATGATGGGTTTATCCATGATTGGCATGTTTGGTTTACCAGTAAGTCCCTAGTAAAGTACACCAGAGATGCCCAGGGCTTGTAAATCAAATGCTACTAGTGAGCCTCCAGCACTGATTCTGCCACTCATGTCTCAGACCTGCCACTGTAATGTCTGTGTGTGTGCAGTTTTAAACTGCTATGTTGACCTGGCAAGTTCACCCACTTGTCAGGCCAAACCTTCCCTTTTAGTACATGTAAGGCACCCCTAAGGAAGGCCCAAAGTAGCCCCAAAGGGCAGGGTGCAGTGTATTTAAAAGGTAGGACATGTACTGGTGGGTTTTACATATCCTGATGGTGAAATATTGCTAAATTTGTTTTTCACTATTGCAACACCTATCACTCCCATAGGTTAACATGGGGATTGCCTTGAAATATCTTTTAAGTTTAATTTCTCATTGGGAGTAGATAGAGGTATGGAGTTTGGAGTCTCTGAACTCACAATTAAAAAAAATATATTTTGTTGAAGTTGGTTTTTAAATTGTAAGTTTAAAAATGCGTCTTTTAGAAAGCAGGTATTTTCTTGCTTAATCATGCTGTGCCTCTTCCTGGCTGTGGAATGCACGTCTGGGGTTGGTCGTGAATTCACTCTGGACAGTCACACAAAGGGAGCTGATGTGTGTCCTGCATATCCTGATGGGTCTTCCTGGGCTAGAGTGAAGGGAGGAGCTGACACTTGCACCTGGATAGGGCTGTGTCTATCCCCACACAATATAGTCTCCAACCCCCTGGAGTGTGTCTAGGGTCAGGACAGGGAGAAGCAGGGTCTTGTGCACTACAAAGATTTCCCTTTGATGTTCCCTACTTCAAAGGCAGGAATGAGTTTAAGTATTGGACTGCTGACCCCACAACTTTAGAACACTTCTGGACTGAGATCATTCTTCCAGGAAGAAGAGCTGGATGTTGTAGGAGGAACTGCCACTCTGCCTGTTGCTTTGCTGTGCTAGCCTGCTGCTTGCTTCTTCTGTCCTGGGAGTGAAAGGACTGGACTTGGCTTTCTATATCCTGCTTTCCAAGGTTCTCCAAGGGCTGGAACTGTGCTTGCCTCCTGTTGTGAGGTCTCAGGGACATCAAAGACTTATTCTGCCAGTCCTGCCTTGCTAATTAGTGCCATATCCAGTCCCTTATACGTGAAAGCTGGTAACCTGAATGAAAAATCACGCACTGACGCCATTGTGGCAAAAAAATAAAAGCAGCACCTGCACAGCGGCTGACAAATCCATGCAGTGCCTGTCTCGTGGCTGCGAAATTGAAGCATCGCCTGTTTCAGCACGGATCCATCATTGCCATGAGTCTGGATTTTCCACACATTCTCCCTGGGCATCATTTTCTTCGTCGCGGTTGCTCTGCAACCAGGAATTGATTCGTCACTAGTCTGGCAGGAAAAGAATCTATGCATCTCCGGGCAGGCGGGAAAAGAATCAATGCATCGCCAGCCAGGTGGGAAAAGAATCCACCCCAGCTGGGTGGGAAAAGAATCACACATCGCCTGTCCAGTGTGAAAATACTCAAAACATCACCTCCTTTGTAGCCTGCATCATCTTTGTTTTGAAACATCCAAGGTGCTGTGTTTCATAAGGATACAACCACTGATTTTTCCGGATTAAGACTCTTCTAAATCTTTAAAAAGTGATATCTCTACTTGTGTATGTTGGATGTTTTTCGTTTGGTCTTGTTTTACTCAGTTACATTTTGGTTATTTTTCTGAACTGTTGTTGAGTACTTTTGTGGTGTTTTCACTGTGTTACTGTGTGTGGCAAATACTTTACACATTGCCTCAGAGATAAGACCGACTGCTTCTACAAAGCTGCCAAGGGAGTAAGCAGGGGTTATCTGAGTTGTGTATCTCCCTTACCCTGACTAGAGTGAGCGTCCCTATTTGGATAGGGTGTTAACTGACTGCCACCTAGAGACCCCATTTCTAACACTTTCGATATGCCTAATTTGGTAGTATCTCCTCAATTTTGAATAGCAGAAAGCAGTCTACATGAAGGTCTGCAGACATATTTTGTGGCATTTCTTTTTAGCATTGAGCATGCGTTAGTGCATGTGTCTCGCTTGCAAGACACTGTTATTAACAATAGGGGTTTGGAGCCTGCCCATTGTTTACCATTTGTTGGTTTTCCTGACACTCTTCTTCACAGCCTTGTAATTCGTCACTGCAGTCCTAGCATAATTTCTGGTCCTCTCTGTGAAGCAGGAACCAAGCACTGATTGATTCAACTTTATAAATTCTGTCCACCGCTCCCTTCATGATTGAGGTACTATTTTGTTCTTTTTAACTTTTAGTGCCATGCAAACATAAGGCGTGTGACTGGCAAAAATGTGCCCAGCAGGACAAACAAAACTGCAAAGATTAATTTTCTTTATTAAACTTTTTTTTTTCTGAGTCTTCTTTTCTCACTTTGCACTCATGTTTACTTTTGTTTTTGCTAGTGGGCTCTGTTCTCAAAAGATAAGGATTATCTTGTTTTAAATATTGCAAATTAACATTGTTTCTTTTTCATGTTCAATTTGTGATGTTATACTTTCACACATAACTGTGTAGTACATCCCAATCCACCCCTTTCCATTCTAATCCACCCCACTCCAACCCAGTCCAATCTACCCCACTCCAATTCAATCCACCCCACTCCAAGCCAATACCCTCCAACACAGTCCAGTCCACCCCCTCCAGTCCAGTTTAAACCACCCCACTCACTCTAACTCACCCCACCCCAAACCACCCTATTCTAATCCAATCCACCCCCACCCAATACAGTCCATCCCACCCCAGTCCTATCACTCCAGTCTAATCCACCACACTGTAAACCACCCCAATCCATTCCACCTCATCCCATTTCAGTCCACCCCACTCCAATCTAATACACCCATCCAGTCCACCCATACCATTGTACCACAATCCAATCCACCCCGATCTACTCCAATTCAATCCACCACACTCCACTCTACGCCACTGCATCTTTGACACTCTCTGCCACTGAACTCTATCCCCCTCAACTTTACAACAATCTACTCCATCTATGACACTACTCCAACAAATCCAGTCTGTGACACTGGTGTACAACATGGCAAAAACACACTGCCAAAGCCAACAGCTTGTACAGTTGAGACCTATTGGCTTTGCAAACGCTTGTTTTATAGCATTCCTTTCTCACTTACCTTCCCCCATAATTCACTAACTTTTTACCCTTCTGTGTCCTCAATTTCTATTTTCTCCCCCACCCCACTTGCATATGCTTCTGTCTCTACCACTTTTGGGTGCAGATAGTCAGTCACTCCCCCCACTGATTGTTTCATTCTGAGTGCTATATTTATAAAAACAAAACCCAGGAGTGGGTGGGGTACTTTCCCGTGACATGAGACAAGCTCTATTTCCAACTCTCCTCGCCCCTACCCAGTGCTTAATTTGTGAATAAAAAGGTGCTGGGCCGAAAGCCCCTCTTAAATACGCGGCTGCTGCAATTAAATGTGCAAACACGGAATTCTGAGGCGAAGTAATCCCGAAGCCATATCCGGCCTCTTCAATTCATACAAAGCCACTCCCTGCCCCTTCAGTTCCCTCTAGCAGAGTCTGCTTTCTCCCTTTGTGACGCTTTTTCGTTTTTCCCTTCCTCTGTCTTTCCCATATGTGTCTTTTGCTCGCAGTAAATACTTGAGGCAGAAGGGTAAGCCCCAGCCCTCAAAAATAAGTGCCGGTGCTCAGCACCGGAAACAACAAGCACAAATTAAGCACTGCCCCTACCTCCTCTACTGTTCGCCGCTGCTTGGTACGCGTTTATCCCTCCTAGTCTATCGATCCTTCCGCCCTTCCCCACTTCTCTCTCTCACCATCACTCCAGTCTCCATTTCTAATTCCTTATCTGGTCTTCCTTCCCTCGTCACTAACCATCTCTCTCCCCTCAGAGGCCCGGGGATATGGCTGCTGCTGATCAAGTAATTGACACTTCATATTCTATTTGCAGCGCTTGGTGAAATACAAATTGACAATGTAAACACGCAGCCGGGGCTCGAAGCGGTGGGGAATCTAGAGAATTACGCTATCGGACTTCATAAGTAGTAGCTGTAGCTGAGGGGGCGGGTATTTGACTATGCACCTGTGGAGAGTCACAAAACACAAGTAACTGATGCCGACAGACGCTGCCTCTCGAGCCAGTTTAGTCCACAACATACGCTCTTTCCACATTTCCCAAAAAGCACACACACGCACGCACGCGCTCTCTCTCCTGATGTGCAGGATGAACCTTCCAAAAACCCCTTGCCGTTCATCCTGGGCACATTCAGGGACGTACATTCCATTACTGCAGCAGGTGCAGCGGCATCGGCCCAGAGGGTTGTACCCTGGGCATTGTTTTATTTTTTATTTTATTTCCTAGAGCTGCCAGGGGACCCATTTCCTTACTTGCACTGTGGCATTGTATTCTGTGGTGTTCAATCGAGAGTCATAGAGTGCAGTGGTGTAGATTAGAGTGGCGCATAGTAGAGTGGAGTGGTGCAAAGTGCAGTGGTGCAGAGAGCAGTGGTGTAGAGTGCAGTGGCATGGAGAACAGTGGCGTAGAGTACAATGGCATGGAGTGGTGCAGAGTGGAGTGGCATAGAGTTCAGTGATGCAGAGGGGAGTTGTGCAGAGAAGAGTTGAGTGCCATTGAGTTCAGTGGCTTAGAGTGCAGTGGCATAGAGTGCGGTGTTGCAGAGTAGAGTGTAGAGTGGAGTAGAGTGGCGCAGAGAGCAGTGGCATAGAGTACAGTGATTAAGAGTAAAATGCAGTAGCATAGAGTGCAGTGACGGAGTATAGTTGTGTAAAGTGCATTGGCACAGAGGGCACTGGTTAGGAATAAAGTGATATGCAGTGGCATAGAGTGGGGTAGAGTGCAGTGGCGTAGAGTAGATTGTTTCAGAGTAGAATTAAGTGGCCTTGGGTGGAGTGGTGCAGAGTAGAGTGCAGTTGCATAGAGTAGCATATAGTGCAATGGCGTAGAGTAAAGTGATGTAGAGTGCAGTGACATAGAGTGTAGTGGTGCAGAGTAGATTAGAGTGGTGTACAGTGGATTGGTATAGAGCGCTGGGGCGTAGAGATGAGTGTAACAGAGTAAAGTGAATTGACATAGAGTGTATTGGCAGTGTTGCAGAGTGGCTTAGAGTACAGTGGCATAGAGTGGAGTTGTGAAGAGTAGATTGGTGTGGTTTAGACTGGAGTGGTATAGAGTGTAGTGGTGAAGACTGCAGTGGTGTAGAGTACAGTGGCAAAGAGCACATTGACAAAGCGTAGAGTGGTACAGGGTATAGTAGATAGGAGCAGCGTGTAGTGGTGTAGAGAGCAGTGGAGTGGTGCAGAGTGCAGTGGTGTGGAATGGTGTAAGGTGGAGTGGTGTAGAGTGCAGTGGTGTGGAGTGGTGCAGAGAAGAGTGGAGTGGCATACAGTGGATTATTCATAGTGTGGTGGTGCATTGCCATTACAAACAACACCTTTTCAATTGAAATGATCATTACATTTGCACAGACATACAGTTTTACTAATAAATCTATACATTGAACTGATGAAAATGTGTGGAAATTTCATCATCTAGTTTAATGATTTGTTTTGATTATATTAAAGAATTTGTTTCCGACACACTTCAGAAATAACAAAAAATGGTGCTCATTTGTGCACAATTCTGATATATTGTGAAATACTTACACAGTTATTTTAAATGTTGTTGTGTGCTAGAAAAACTCTTTCCTACCCCCAGCATCCAGCAAAACTGTCACTTAAATCCTCCCACTTTGAAGTCAGAGAAAGAAAAGTAAACAAGCACCCTGGGAAGGCAGAGTCCGACATTTCACCTCGGTCTTTAAATGCACAGCTAGTGTGAGGAGATAAGAAAAATATTTTTTAAAGGCCTGTTAACAGAGAGTGGGTTTGTGAAAGAATACAGAAAACTGTTAAGGCAATGTGAAGAACAAACTGAACTTGGAAAGCCTAAAGCAAAAAATGCCAGCATATGAAAAGCCAGTAAATATGAGTTACAAACTGCAAAGCCAATGGTAATTAACGAGCGGAATGCATTCCTAGGTCAACAGGTGTCTTTAGCAAAACAGACAGCTGTGCTGCCTGGTAGGCTGCAACTTAAAAAGGGGGGTCAATCAAAATCTTGGAGGTTCCCGACATATTTCCATGTTCAAAGTAATGAAATCCAGGAAGGAACCCGCAACCACAGACAAGAGATCCACTGAGATCTGAGTAGCAAGTTCAAAAGAACAGAAATTGTCATATTCAGCAAATTCAGCCAATGCCGAAGGCAAGACAGAGACCAGTACATGTTCAATTCCTGGAGCAGAGACACTTTGAAGTACTGTATCATACATTCATAACACAGCAGGACGTGCAGCAGGTTCATCATTATTTGGCCTCTCATGGTGGACCATCCACTGTGAATAGAAAAAACAAAACCAATACAGAAATGACTGGGAATAGTACAATCAGTATACTCCAGAAATATTGGAAACCAAAGAGTGCAGAAATTACGGGATCGCTGTAAATACAGTCTGGAACGTGCTGACAAACCAAGACCCAATTGCTTTGAAAAAGTGTATCACTCATGCAGCATTAGATGCAGTAAATATCCGGTGAACAAGTTCACCAAAGTACTAGGGCAAATTAGTATGCAATAGCGATTAAACTTCAGCAGAAGATTTTGCAACCTGGAGATCAAAGGTCTGTTCAGCAGATGTTAAAGCGACAACTTTCTGAAACAATAAGACTTTCAGTCCACTCAGCTTATCAAAATTCATACTAATAATAGGGATGGAAGTCATACGTTATTTTCCCTTATTATGTGCGTGGGCTAAAAAAAACACAGTGCTACAATAGGCCATGGCTCTGGAGACCATTACCACATATGGTACACCTGGTTCTATCCCAGAACAACCTTGGTTGTTCAGAACCAAATAACTCCCATTCAAGAGTAATAGGAACAGTGGGTGAATCAAGTAGACTAGAGCACCCTTCAGATAACGCACTAAATTCGCCATTGACTCATTACATGCACCACGCAACATGACCCCTTTCCAAATAATAAGTGGCCAAACAAAGTTTCCCAAGACTTGAGTTTCCCAACGCACACAACTTGTAATCTAAAGTCAGAACCCAGGACTCGTGAACAAAACTATCCCCATAGCTTCATACCTGCCAATTTGATAATGTTTCAAACAGGATGTAAACTGGAAAGTAGAGATTGATAATTATGTTAAGTCATGGATTAACCATATAGCTGAAGGCGTTTTGGCTACTGAAAAGGGTAATTTCTCTAGAAGGTCAATATACAGCCTGATGTAAGTTGTATCTTTTTGCCATAACTGTCTGTATCTGTGTTAAATTAAAGGGCAATAATAACTCTGTTGTGTTCAGGTATTTCAACGGTACACAGTTTTGGTAAACACAGTGCTTTCAGTGCCTGGATAACCTCACAGGAGATTAGCTGCACTATACAAATCCAATTTGATTTAACAGTTGGATTTCAAAGCCTGCAAAGTCCAAATCAATTGCATAATTGATCTCAGCTGATTCTGTCCATGCTTTAATAAAGTCATTTTGTATGATATTGAATGCAGTTGGCACAATATTATTCAGGTAATAAGTGTGATTTGACCGTGTAGTTATACCATTGTCCACAACAGTCAAAGCTTTTTCTAAATTTTCTTTGTCAATCGTTGTTAATCATTCAGCAGTGTCTTGCTGGGAAGTTTTCCAAATCTCATTACATATGGCACATAGGAAGAGATTTTGACAGTGTTCTTGAGGACCTAACAAGAGGTCATGTAAATCTATGTCATCAGAAAGGAGAGATATGTGTCCTTTCACTGCAGCTGTTGTAAAATGCTGTAACCATTGTTGGCACAAGTTCCCCACACTATAAGTGGTCACTACCTCTGAATGTTGTGACTGCAAGTATCAGGGGTCTGGTCTTCTAGCTTTAAAATCCAAAGTAGAGTTTAAAAACGTGGATGACAACCATTCGTGTCTACTGGCCACACTAACCACCCATCTGGACCTGAAATTAAATAATATATATGTATCATTCTGTATCATGTTGTTTAATTGCTTTTCTGTATAGTTTGCTAAATGTTACCAATTTTCAAAACGTGCAATAGAGGGAATGCTAGGTGTAGTCACATCTTTAATTTTAGCCAGACCCATGCAAGTTGTTTGCTACACTGCTCTGTTCAGGAAAATCATTTGTCATGGTATTAGGCAGGCTGTAAATAAAACATCTGTACCCTGTACTTGGCATTGGAGTGTTCCCCAAATCAACATTATATCTATGTTATCATTCCAATATTCATAATCCCTTAGGGTCAGCTCAGATATGAATGAATCCAAATAAATAAATTCAGTTTGTGCAAGCATGTTCTTCTTTGCTGGTGAAGGGGTAAGTGTATCATAATCGGAAGTCTAAGCTAAGCGATTATGTCCTGAAAAATATGCAACTTTTCTCATGTATGATTTGTAAATATCTACTGGTGGTGTTGGGCAATATTCCAATTGGGTGTAATTAAATACTGCACAGGGAGAACTATCCCCGTGTAAATAATGATGAGCATAACAATGGTAGCAAAACATTTCACCTTAATGAGCAGAATTTAAAGACAAATCTTCAGTTTCAAATACAGAGTAGCTTTCCAATTCAGAGAGCATACTTCTCACTGTGGTCACATCCTATTCATCGGAGATAGCACCAGGGACAATACTATTGTCAATAGATATCTTTAAAACATATGGTATCTGTAGAGTTTCAGTAGGGCCAAAAATATTAAATGGGGTCTTATCCCACACATTCCCATCAGAGACAGGAAATACAGAAATGTTCACAGGGGACAGGTCTATTTGCACCCTATGTAAGTAATGTCCATGTACGTTCAAGATGAAAACTGTGACAAACCCAATCCAAATGAAGAGGAAAAATAGTGAAATGCCAATCCAACTGTGGGACCATGGAGGAATCAGATAAGCCTTTTATCTAGATTAGAAAGACATGTACCCCATGCAAAGAAGTGTGTGGCTACTTAAATTTCTGTAGTCTAAGACTATGCAATAGGAACGAGCAGGCTTCATGATGGGAAAAGAGGAATATTCATAGGAAACACTGGGGTCAATTTCTCCCTGGTATTCAAGTTGTGAGAGAATTTCCCTCACCAGAGCGTTTGCTTCATGTTTAAGAGGGTATTGTGTCTTCAATTGTGGACTTGAGTATTGGGTATTATATGGTAGGGGGAACCGTTATCACCACCTACATGATTACAGCATAATGCTGGGGCTTCTGCAAGAGCCCAGTCCTCGGCATAAGCCAGTTTAACTGCTACAGGAACAAGAACTGAGAAGGACTGTAGTATAACATCTTCTCCTTGTGGGGCTTTCCGAACAAATTCAGGCAGCTAATCTGCTTCAGCCAAGAGAATGTCATAACTGTATGTTAATTTATACCAGAAATCACTTTAATTGTTCGCTTTAGGTTGCCCTCAATTTGAATGCCCAATTCATATAGCCTGCTGGGAAGGCTAACCTGCCAATCTGATGTTTCGACTTGTACAAATGTACATATTGCTCTCGAAAGGAGAAACTCTTGAAGATTCCGGCAAACTATTGTGACCTCTGCTGTGATGTCTAGCATTGTCAGTGCCCACTTCTTGTTCAGGAGGAGTATTTTCAGTATGTGTGTTATAGTCAATAGAAATACCTGCCAATTTCTTCTTTTTGAATTGGACTTTTTTGTGGAAGTTTCTCTTCATTTTTTATGATGATGTCAATGAACGTTGTGAGGCTGTTTTTGGTTTCACATACTCTTCATGCCTGCACTTGGACCATCCTCCACTCTCAGAGCATTTGTCTGGTGAGTCCTGAAAGAAACTAGAAAGACATGTATCAGTATACTAATACCAAACAGGCTGTTTTAATGTATCACGGTTACGCAAATTGCAACATTTTTGAGTGGGCTCCGGTTGCAGTTTGCCCCAGCATTAATTTTAGAGGACTCTAGTGCCTGTTTGGAATCTTTTTGGTCAGATATGCCTTTAAGCTGAATCCTATTTGACCCGGCATCCAAATTATCTCAACACAGAGATGTATAGGTGTCCCCAATAATTGTCGGCAACTTGCTCTTGATCCTGTATAAGAAGTTGTTTGAGTCATTGGCATGCTGCCAGCACTGCTGCCTCACCTTTAATATTTCTTGATATACTTGAGGAAACCGTGGTAAAATTTAATCTCCAAGTCCAAGGCAGGGACAACCCTATATTAATTTTGCATCTGCTTTAGTACTTCAGGTAAAACAGTTATTGATGGTGTACCATGTGTTATGGTGTATACAGCAGCAAAGACCGTGCCACAAATTCGCACAATCTTTAATCAGGGGACAACACCAAGTGGTATGCATATAGCAAGACTCATATGTTTATCTTGGGGTCCCGCATGAGAAAACACCGCTTCAATCTGGTTTGTTTGTGCTCAATCCAGAAATGAATCTCTTCCCTTGTACCAGAACCTTACCCACGAGTCCATTAATGGTAACAGGACTAATTGCAGGTACAGCTACCTGTGGCTGGACAGCTTGAACAGCCCTAGCTGGGACAGTTGTTATTGTTCTCAAAACAAATTGGATCAGACGTTTATATGGTCTAACCAACCCTGTATATGGGGTACAGAGTTCACCAGCATTTAAAGCTGCTACATTTGGGTATGGTGTGTAGCTGGTTAAGACAAGCCCGGTTGCCTCATCATTACTGAGAAGACCCTGTTTCAAGTTTATCAGTGCATGTGGGAGGGCATCTTGGAACCAAATGTAGTGTTCCTGATATGTTAATGGTATTTCTAAGTGATGATATGGTCTGTATTGATGAGGTGCTGCCACATCAGTGTGTTTATGAAATGTTTGTATGTTTGCTTCTACTACAGGAAAATCAACCCATGAGTAGAAAACTTTGCATTTATAAGCGTTGTGGGCTTCTACCACAAAGGTAATTTCCCTTCCTGTGTTAGGAATCCCCTGTTGTGCCACATATGTTGTGTCTGCTTGTCTACAATCAACATGAATGTTAACTATATTCACCATCTTAAAGAATAGTATTCAGAGAGATAACAATATAAAGGGGTGATCCTTTTACAACCTACAGTCTAAAGTGGAGGTTTTCTATTAAGCTAAGGAGGATTAATCCCTAACACCACAGACGCCTCCATATAAGGCAAGAAGGGAACACTTGAGTACTTATCAACTACACAGGTGACTCATTAAATAAGTACCTGACCTAGAACATCGGTGGCACCATGTTATACGGTTCCTACGGTTCCTACGGTACTACTCACGAAACCCATTAAATAAACACCTGACTTGGAACGTTGGTGGCACCAACTTATACGGTTCCTACGAATCAAGTAAGACTGTGTATCTCGTCATCGTTAACATCAGAGTATAGGGACTCAGTCCGTGTATACCTTTGGGATATGTTGGCACGGTTCCTGGCTAGTTCACAGGGCCCCATCTGAACCCGAAACACACTAGGGTACCAGATGTGTTTACCAACCTCAGACATGACTACTCAGATTCCCAAGGAAACTGTGGAAACAGATCTCCCCTTTTCTCGTTACTGAGAGTAATTAGACTAGAAAGATGTAAAAATGTCGCTTTGAGCATTTATTGTAACAATCTTATTGTTGCATAAAAACATAAGCTGCGATTATTAGGCAAACGAAGCAAAGCATAGTAACCAGCATTACAAAGCTGGTGAAAAAAATAAATAGTTGAATGATGGTTATGTTTTTTGTTTTGGTACACTCCTGTCTGCAACTATCTATGTTGTGGAGAGCATAGTGGGAGTATCTTCTCCTAGATCAAGTGTGACAACATGAACTCCTATGCCTTGTTAAGATGTATCGAGAAGCTAGTCTAGTGTAATGCAGGCTATTAGTCCTGTGGAGAGTAGAGGTGAGGTTCAAGCTCAGCATAAGAGTCAGCCAAGCTGCATCTTGGGCACTGTGTGCAGCATTCCAGGATAACCCCAGTGGAAGTGCTCATCTACCACATATGGTGCACAGGCAGTTTTTATATTGCAGGCTCCATTCGTGTCACATTGTGTCGGAGGTCTAAGCTTGATGCTATGATAATTCTACAACTGCAGAGCTATCTCCATGGACAATCAGAATACGTAGGTCATTGTGTTCTGTATGCTCAGCCTTGGATGGAGTGGACAGGCTAGATGGTATCAAAGCTTACTAGATACAAGCAACAAGTACAGTCATTTCTCAGTACATTATCACTTAAATGAAAAGTCATGTAAAAGGTTACCAACAGAAAGGAAATGCTAGGTGAAAATGTGCATGTGTGGAGGCTCTAAGTGGGCCCTAACAAGCCCTAACATGCTTTACTGCACTCTTAATTGACCAGTACCTGACAGCTTCAGTTCCTCTATTTTTGTGTGGAGCATGGACCAAGCACTGAAAGCTACACTTTGATTAGAGTCCTTCCACTGCTTCCGCTGTAATTCAGGTCTAATTTTCTATATTTCTTCTCTCCCAACTCCCACCCTCATGTTATTTGTGTTGGCCCCCCACCCTCCATAAGCTTCTTTCATCCCACCTTCCACCCTCCTGCTGTCTGTGTTGCCACCCACCATAAGAAAAAAACAAGCATTGACAAAGCCAATTGTTATTGTCTATGCAAAAAACTATTCCCTAGTATATGGTACCTAGGTACCCAGGGTATTAGGGTTCATGGGGATCCCTATGGGCTGCAGCAGTTATTCTGCCCCCCATAGGGAGCCCATGCAAAGGGTTCTGCAGGCCTGCCTTTGCACTCTGCGTGAACCGGGTGCACACACCAGGTTTCACTACAGGTCACTGCACCAGGTCACTGTAAGTCACCCCTATGGTAGGCCCTCTCAGCCCAGAAGGCAGTGTGCAGGTACCTGTGTGTGAGGGCACCCCTAGCAGAGGTGCCCCCATGAACTCCATCCCCATTTTAGTGGACTTCGTGAGTGTAGGGATGCCATTTTCACTACCATTAGTCACTACCTATGTCCAGCTACATAATGGTAACTCCGAACCTGGGCATGTTTGGTATCAAACATGTCAGAATCATACCCCAATATTGTTACAAGTACTGGAAGTATGATTCCATGCACTCTGGGGGCTCCTTAGAGGACCCCCAGCATTGCTACTACCAGTCTTACAGGGTTTTCCGGGCCAGCCCAGCTGCTGCCACCACTCAGACAGGTTTCTGCCCTCCTGCTTCTTGATCTGATCAAGCAAGGAAGGCAGAACAAAGGATTTCCTTTGGGAGAGGGAGGTAACACCCTCTCCCTTTGGAAATAGGTGTGACTGGCTCGGGAGGGGTAGCCTCCCCAGGCCACTGGTTTGCTTTGAAGGGCACATTTGGTTCTGTTTGTGCATAAACCGGTCAACACCAGTTCAGGGACCCCCAGTCCCTGCTCTGGAGTGAAACTGGACAATGGAAAGGGGAGTGACCACTCTCATGTCCATCACCACCCCAGAGGGTCCATGGGTTCTGTTATCTTGATTCCAAGATTGGCAGGGAACTCTGGGAGCATCTGAGTGGCCAGGCAGGTGACGTCAGAGGCACCATCTGATAGGTAGTTACCTGGTAAGGTGACCAAGCCCCCTCTTTGGGCTATATAGGCTCTTCCTCTGGGGTGGGTCCTCAGATTCAGCTTGCAAGATTCCAGCAGGACTCCTCTACAACCTCTGGTTCGACTTCTCCAGGAGCCTACAAGCTGCAGATCCACAATGAAGACTCTTCTGCAACATTGTATCCAGAATTCCTGCCAGCTTTGCAACATTTCCCAGGCCACGCATCCTCAGAAGACTGCAACTCTTCAGCCTGCACAAGAAGAAGAAGGCATCTCCCTTGGAGTGAAGGCATCACTCCCCTGTAACCGCAGGTACCTGGCTGCAATGACGATCGGCTGCGTGGATCTCTCCTCATCCTGAGTGGTGTGAGTCCTGCATCATGGGTGGTGGTCCGGAGATTCTTCCTTAGTCCTCTCTACAAGCTGTCGCCCTTTGGTGGTGACAAGTCCTTTCCACTCCACGGAAGACAGCATCCACGTGCACCGCGTCCCTTGCAGCTGCCAAGGCTTCTTTGCTTCACCTCCAAGGGGAACTTCAGGCAACGTGTAGCTCCAGGCCCCAGCACTCCCTCCTGCAACTCCTGGGCCTCTGCGTGGTCCTCCGACAAAGTAGGAGCAACTTCTGTGGTGCTGCTTGGGCTGCTTCAGCAACTTCTGCGTCCCTGTCCTGTAGGACACCTGTGGGTGCTGCCTCTGCTCCTGTGGACCTTCAGAGACACAGAGGGTCCCCTGTGACTCCCCCGTCTGGGTGGAGTCCTCCTAGACCTTGCTGGTCCCCGGCAGCACCTCTTTTCCTCCAACTGCAAATTTGCCTTTACCAAGGCTTGTTGTTGGAAATTCTTCACCGACACCTATCTGCAATCCAGCTTCCAGCGTGAGACACCTTTTGCATGCATCGGGAACTCTTCTCCAGGTTCTGTGCTGCAGTGCTGACCTGTCTTCCTTCTTCGTCGACCAACTCCAAAAGGTACCTCTGGTTGGGTAGTATCTCCTACTTCCCCTGGACTCCACAGACACTTCTGGACTTGGTCCCCTCTCTCCACAGGTGTCCATTTATGGTAATCCACTGCTGATTTTCTGCAGGCTGTACCGGGTGTCTTTTTTTTCTTCTTTTCATCCTTTGGGGTGGTTTGGGGGAAATCTAGTGTTTTACTCCTGCATTGGTAGTCGCTGGGGGGTATTACATTACTTACCTTTGTGGTTTCCTAGTACTCCCAGCTGCCCTCTACACGATTTACTTACCAGGTGGGGGCCCTGTGTTCACATTCCACTTTCTTAGTATACGGTTTGGGCTCCCCCTGGGGTCACCATTGCTTATTGCTATTTTACACTCACTGTTTTCTAACCTTTTGATGCCTCTACTGTTTATTAGTGAATATATACATGGTGTATTTACTTACCTCCTATTGGAGGGTTGCCTCTATAGTATTTTCTGATACTGCGTTCCAAAAATAAAGTACCTTTATTTTTATACAACCAAGTGTTTTCTTTCTTGTGTGTAAGTACTGTGTAACTGTAGTGGTATTGCATGAGCTTTGCATGTCTCCTAGCTAAGCCTTGGATGCTCATCCACAGCTACCTCTAGAGAGCCTGGCTTCTAGTCACTGCCTACACTCCATTGAGAGGGGATTCTTGAACTTGATGTAAGGTGTAAGTACCATAGGTACCCACAACACACCAGGCCAGCTTCCTACAGCTTTGCTGTGCACCTGGGTGGCTGCTGTTCAGCAAGGCTAAACGTTAGTAGCATAGAGATGATATAGGGTTCCTACAAATATAGCATGACTTTGTATTAGACCAACACGATCTTCACAATATAGAGACTCAATCCACAGATACTATCAGTAAGTGTCGGCATATCTCAGCTTGCTCTCGGTATCACATACAACCCCAAACAGTCCAGGGAAAGATGGTGTTACCAACCTCAAACATGAGACTCTGATTCCAAAAGAAACTGTGGAAACAAATCTAACCCTTTCATTAGTCACTGTTGTACACCCAAGGTAAATACAAGAAAACTATGAAAACTGTTTTCAAAATGTGTATTGAAATGATTGTATTCCTGTATAAAAAGCATGTGCTGTGAATATTAGAAATATGACACATACTACTGTAATCTTCATTGTTAGAATGGTAAATAATATAAACAATTTAACCACAGCAATTGTTGCTAATGTTTGCTTACTCCTATCTGCATCTAATACTATACTAAAGACAACATAGCTGAAGTATTTTCTGTCAGATAAATTGGGTTAATCTAACCCTCATACCTTGGTGTTAGGTGACTGGAAGCCAGTACAAGTTATCCTCCTTGGTATGATGGAGGTTGGAGTCAGCAGGGCTGCTTCTCAGTCACAGCTCGCAAAGGTTCAGTGACAGTCCCAGCATAGAAGTGCTCCTCTCGCTGAATCATAGCATGGAAGCTCTTTTTATAATAAAGTCGCATTTTTATCACATTGTGAGAGAGAGAGAGAGACGCAGAGCAGCTCATTTGTTTCCTCTAGCTAAAATAAAGTGTTTCCTAACGAACATATTAAGAAAGCAAAATAAATGGCATTGTGTTCCAAAATGTGTGACTCAGGACCTAGCTGTACAGACTACAGGGTGCCAGTGCAAGAAATGCACATACAGCACATTCACACACTAAAGTGTGAAAAAGTTACCACGAAAAGGAGACGTCGATTTAAGAAACTGAATCTAAAATGGTAACTACAGGTAAGAAATGTGACAGAGGAGGGTGGCATCGAGTGTCGTGGGGTGACTTAGAGTGGGGTGTTGTGGAGTGTCGTAGAGTGGCATAGAGTGTTATATAGTGGAGTGTTGTGAAGTGTCATGGAGTAGAATGGAGAAGAATGGAGTGGTGTGGAAGGGCATAGAATGGAGAGGCATATAGTGGAGGGACACAGAGTGGATTAAAGTGTCATAGAGTGTCCTGGCATAAAGTGTTTTAGAGTGAAGTGGTGTAGAGCAGCTTAGGGTGGCATGGCATAGAGTGGAGGGTCGTAGGCTGGAGTGGAGTGCCGTAGAGTGTCAAGTGGAGGGAAGTAGAGTGTCATGGAGTGGTGCAGAGTGGAGTAGAATGGCGTAGAGTGGAGTAGAGTGCTGTGGAGTCGAGTAGAGTGGAGAAGAGTGGCGTTGAGTGGAGTGGATTAGAGTGGCATAGAGTGGACTGTCGCACAGTAAAGTGTCATAGAGTGGATTGGAGTGTCAGACAGTGGTGGAGGGTTGTAGATGGGTGGGTTGGAGGGTTTTAGAGTGAAATGTCATAGAGTGGAGTGTCTTGGAGTGACTTAGAGTGGCCTAGACTGGAGTAGACTGCAGTAGAGTGGAGTGTTGTAGAATAGAGAAGTGGAGTAGAGTGTCATAGAGGTGCATAGTGGCATAGAGAAAAGTGGAGCGGCGTAGAGTGGAGAGACAAAGAGTGAAGGACGTAGAGTGTCATGACAGAGTGGAGTATAGTGGAGCTGAGTAGAGTAGAATGGAGTGTGATAGAGTAGAGTGGAGTGTCATAGAGTGTCAGAGTAGATTGCTGTAGAGTGGAATGGAGTGGTGTACAGTGGCATAGAATAAAGCAGAATATCATAGAGTGGAGTGGTGTAGAGTGGAGTGGCTTAGAGTGGAGTCACATAGAGTGGAGTGTCATAGGGTAGAGTTGAGTGGTGTGGTGGGCGGCAGAGCTGAGTGGTGTAGCGTGTAGGACAGTAGAGTGCCATACAGTGTCATGGACTAGAGGGTGTGGTAACTCACCACCATTACAGACAACACATTTGCAACTGAATTGCTCATTGTATTTGCACAGACATGCAGCTTTACAGATAAAAGTATACAGCGCAAAATTATAATGTGTGTAAATGGCACCAACGATTGAATTTGTTTTGATGGTATTAAAATATTTGTTTCCATCACACTTCAAAATTACAAAAAATGTCCTTCATATTGCTTTCCTAATTCTGATAAATTTTGAATAATTTTCTCACTTTATTCACATTTAAATTTTGTTGTGTGCTGGAAAAAAATTACATTGTTCAGTCTTCCTCCAGCACACCCCTTGCCCCCGGAATGATTGTCACATAAAATCTCTCACTTTGAAGTCAGAGAAAGAAAAGTAAACACCAAACTCCCTCGGAAGACAGAGCACAACATTTGACCTCTGTATTTGAATTTTGAATGCACAACAAATATGACAACATAAGAACAAAATGTAAAAGCCTATTTACAGAAAGTGAATACTCATGAAAGAATACAGTAAGCAGGCTATACTCCATGGAAGGGACAAAATCATACAGGATAGCCTAAAACAATTAAAGCAAGCAAATAGAAAGCAAGCAGCTGTGAGTTACAAAGCACAGAGCTAATGGTACACAATGGGCAAATGCATTCCCAGTGAAGCTTTCTGAATGTCCCCAAGAAGTCTTTGCAAACCAGGCTTCGACCTAAAAAGCGCGATGACATGGCCAGTGCTGGCTGTGTTATAGCACTTTTAATTTTATTTTAATTCACATTTGTGATTCTTGTTGTTTTTTGCAATGTATTATGCTTCTTCCACCCACAAAGTACAGAAAGAAGCATTTTTTTCATTTTTGGAATCTTTGCATACTGGGAATTGTATTGAATGTTAGGTTCTAGTGCGTTAACAGAAATCAATTATTCACAGTTTTTGGCTTCATCTTTCGGACAAACCACTGATATTTTCAGTGGAGCTGGGCACTGTACAGAAATATCTAAATGTGAAAGATCTTGAGCCCTGGGCTTCAATCTTCAGAGAGAACTAGGTGCACCCCACAGTGTCTCACTTTAAAACAACTGTTATGCGATACACTGCAGCTCATTTGATGTTCAATTATTTATTCAGTTCACTGTGATTGGGGGGCGATGATTCAATATAAGCTGTCTGGCACACACATACTGCTGGACACAAGCTTACACACTACTACTCATCACACACAGGCATATCCACGTACACACTGCTAGAGACACCCACATATGCAGCTAGATAAAAAGATGCTCATAAACTTCTAGGCATACGCTTCTCATGCACAGGCACACTGCTAGGCACACAGCCAGTGCTAGATAAGCAGACTGACACAAATACATTGCTTGTCTCACAGGCACAGACAGAGACAAACTGCTAGACCCACACAGGCAAACACACTTCTGCACATAAATACTGCTAGACATATACATGCACAGACAAGTACACACTACTAGACACAAATATACATACTATTAAGCACACACAGGAACAGAGGCATACTCACTGCTAATCGCACACACACTGCTAGACACATTCAGGAATGTGACACATACAAGTTGGTCGACACGCATAGGTCCACCCAAACCTAGGAAGTAAAGGTGATTTGTGGCAGCCTGACGCATGACACTTTGACTCCTCAGGGAAGTTGTGGTGGAACAGACCTTACACCTTTCTTTCATTTGCACAAGTCTTACACTTGTGAAGACAGACAGAAAAGCGGGATAAGTTTCAATGTATTTATTGAAAGTACTGCATTCTATAATAAAAGGCATGAGCTGCAATTATTTGGAAGATGAAACATAACACAATTATGATTGTTACCGTTAGATTAAACAGATAAACAATCCCAACATCCTGGCATAATCATAAGTTTAAGAATTCCTACCTACACTTCTATCATCTAACATGCACGCATAGAAGTGTTAGCCTTTCTGCCCGTAGTTAGTCTATGGACGGACCCTCCCCTCTGACCCCACAGCTGGAGAATATGCAGGGACCTCCCTGTTGTCTTCTGGCAGTCCTTCCAGTTGGTTGGAGACAAGACCAAGATCAGCAGAGCTGGGGCAAAGTGGCACACTGCGTAAGATGGCTGGTTGGAATGTCCCCTCTAACTTCCTTTGGCTTGTGTGGTATTTTTATAACAAAACATGTATTCTCAGAACAGGCCTCATGCGATAATATGTCTAGGTTTAGAAGGTTGTCTCAGTATGTTTGGGCCGGCAATATTATCCAAACTATCATGTACAGCGTTGAGCAGAGGCACAGGATGAAATGTCATGCAAAGGAACCGACAATTATGCTTTCGCAAAAACATCCCTGCTAAAAGCAAGCAATGCTGAAATATAATAAAGCCACTTTATTGTTTGTAAAATTTCCTGATCTATTTGTCTTAACCATGCTTCAGTTTCCTTTTGGGAAAGTTTCCATATTTAATTAAATATTGCACATTATAAATGCTTTGAGTGAGTTTTTTTGGGACCTCACAAGAAGTCTTGTAAGTCTACATCTTCTGAAAGGTGACTAAGGTGTTCTTTCACAGCTGTTAATGTGGAAGATTTTAACCATTGTTGACAAAGTTTTCCTATGCTGTTTTGGCCACAATACCAGAGTGTTGTGTGGTGACATAACAAGGTTCAGGTCTGCTTACTCTAAAACCTCTTGTGTAACAAAACGTGCATGGCAACCATTTGGGCCTACTCGCCACAATAACAACCCGCTGGGACCTGAAAGTGTTGAATTAAAGGTGCTGTTCTGAACCCAACCATTGAGCTATTCTTCTGTGACATTTAAAATATTTTGCCAATTATCAAATTTCGCAGGTGACGGAATACTGGGTGCATTCATTTCTTTTATTTTCTCTAAGCCTAAATAAGTTGTTAGTTGTATGGTGTCATTGAGAATGTGTAATGGAATAAGAAATACTCTAAATAAAGCTACACTACTCTGTATTTGCCAATACCTTGTTCCCTACACACACATTTTAAATCAATCAGCTTCATCCAATACTTATACCCTTCTATAGCCAACTGGCTATGAAAAAATCAATTTGGTGTCTGTTAACAAACTTTTCTTTGCTTTTGAAGATGCTAATTTGAAATAATAAGATTCAGCATCTTCAACATAATGCCCAGTAAAATAAGAAAACTGTTCTACATATGTTTTAGGACTCCCCATTGGTGGAGTTGGACAATGTTCCCATTGTTTATATTTATAAACTATTCTTGGCGTACCAGCTCAGTGCAGAAAATGGTGTCCATTAAGGTGATAAAAAACATTTCCCCATAATTTGCTGTTGTCACATAAATATCTTCATTTTCATATACAATATAGTATTCAACCTCAGACAGCAGAGAATCAACTGCTTTTACATTACAGAAATCAGAAACAACCCCAGTGTAGTAATATAATTTGTTAATACTTTAAAAACATATGGAATTTAAATAATTTCCTGAGGGCCGAAGATATCAAACAATACTTTCTCCCAAACAATCCCATTAGGAACTGAAACAACTGAAATGTTCGCAAGGGACAGGTCTCTTCAGACCCTATGTGAGGATAAGTAAGGTTTTGGGACCTCATCTATCGGTTTAACAGCAGAGCGTTCAGGAAGAGAATGACCATGTATCCGTAGAAAGAAAAGGATGATGAAACCAACCCAAAGCAGAAAGGTAAGCAGATAGAAGTATCCACAGATTACACCATGGTCGTACCACATAGTTATGTTTAAGCCACATGTAGAGCTTACGTGCTTTTGATACAGGTACTGTAAATGATGCTGAAGAATTTGAAGAAACGTCATCAGTGTTGCATAGACTGCATGGTAACCAGAAGCAGTCTGTGCAAAAACTGGAGCCGGTGCAGGTGAAAAGGAACTGGTAGATGTATCCATTGGTGGTTCGTAATAAACAATTCCATCTGTTTGTGATGCATTTGAACAGAGCAAATCTGAATTTGGGACATTTCTTGTAGATAAAGTGGTGACAGGAATCAACAAAATATCATTCTCCCCTATCCCCATGCTCAGGGAAATAATTTCAGCATTGTTGAGTGATTGAAGAGGTAACTCCTGGATGGTAGTGAGAGTGGTGAGGGAACTACTCAGGAGTCCTCGTGGTCTTCTGTGCAGATCGGCCACACAGTGCAATTTGACGTTGTCAATTGAAACAAAGCTGCTTTCTTTAGAACCAGGCATTGGTGGTAGGATGGACTGGAACTGGTTCTCTGTCTGATGGGCCAAACTCGTTCTTCACAGAAATCTTTTTACAAACTAGATCCCAACTTTAGGAATTCAGTCTGTGGATGTGGGTGGCAAATCTCTCATTCCCGAGGTGGCATGGCATGTGCAGATGAATTTTCATTACAGAACTGTTTTAATTCCTGCAAGATAGTGACACTTTAATTCATGTCAAAAGGTGTTTCTGCTGCCAGGGCCATCAAGATCTGGGACATACATAGGTATCCCAAACAGGGCTTCACTGGGTGTACGTCCTCCCAAGGACCTTCTGGGCAGATCATTTAGCGCTCTCTGGACTCCATACATGTGATGAAGCCAACTACAACCTGAACTCAATACTCTAGCTGTTAAGAATTGCTTTAAGTCTCTGTTATTCAGCTCCACAATTGCATTTCCCTCGGAATGATAGGGAGACGAGAAATGCAAATGAACACCCACCATTGCCGTGGTGTCAATCAATGCCCTGGAGGTGAAGGCAGGACCCTGGTCCGAGTGGAATGCTGCAACTGCATTTGTCCCGATGAAGACTTGAAAATCTTTGGAGCATCAGCCGATTGTTGTGCCCACATCCACAGAAATCTGGGGCATGACTCAACAGTGACTAGAATAAATTTGTATGCACCATCAGGTTGTGAGGGGCCACAATGATCCAGGGTCAAACATTGTAATGGATTGTTTGAAACTAAGAGAGGTGTTTCTGATGGGCATTTGATGGTGGTCGCTTTAATTTGTTGGTAAATGTCACAACTAAGGACATACTGCTTGATCTGTTTGTGTAGACCTGGCCACCAATAGTGTTTTTGCAATAGGGAGATATTAGCCAGAATACCAGCATGAGCAGAAGCAACCCCTTCATGCTCTGCTTTGATAAGATCTAATCTTTGTTCTTGGTTGGGGATCACAGGATCACCCACCCTTTTATATTGTTGCAAATGCAATGTTTTGGTCACTTAAGTTGTAGTAATATTTCGCAGGATATGCTTTTGGTAAAGGCTTGCCAACAGCCAAAGCTTTCACAGCACCAATGTTTCATCATCCAGTCTCCTATGAGAATGAGTAATTGCAGCAACAGAAGTTGTAGCTGCTGCACATTTGGCAGCTTCATCAGCCAAATTGTTCCCAACAGTGTTTATTTCAACACGCTGGTGACCTAGTGTATAACTACATGAGGCAGTGGCAGCTTTTCTTTAAGATCTGCTACCTTCCCTCACAAGAATTTATGTTTTATGGTGTTTCCTTTAGAGTCTCTGAACCCATTTAGGCACCAGTAGTGTAAGTATTAATTGAAGGACTGGACACAGTAGTATGAATCACACACAGTCAAGGTTGAAAGTGCAGAGTCTGTGTGTTCCAGTGCCAGAATTAGAGCCTTAAGCTCTGCAAATTGTGCTGTGCAGGCCCCTGGGGCCTGCAACTAGATTTGTTGAGGCTGGAATTGACCGCCACTCATTACCCCCCAAACACTTGCGCAAGCAGCGGAGTAATGGTGTTTAATACCTACAGTTGGTTGAGCTGCACCACCAGTGTAAATGATGATTCAATATTATTAAAGAAGCAAAATGTCAGTGGGCATGGGGTATTCAAGTTCATATTGAAGGGATTCTTGAGTCTGAAGTTTTAAATCAAAAACTTAATCAACATCAGTTGCAGCCACAGAGATAGCCTATTGAATCTAACGTGAATGTAATGCTTTTGCATTTAGAACACTTGCTTTGGTAACAGCCTCAAAGGCTGGTATTGTGGTAACTACAATAATACATTTCCCTGGGGCTAATAGTCTCTTCTTTATGGCAGCCATCTGGACAGCAGTCAGGATTTTTTCTGTAGGTGTAAAATGATGTTAAGAGTTGGAGTGCAAGCGTGATTTGTATGTTATGGGTGCAGTGTCACCTTCATTGAATGTTACACAGGGGAACTCAATAGCACCAGGAATTACCCTGATTATCAAGTTTGTATTGTTGTCATGTGTGTGCAAGGGTTTTGCTTGAAGCATTTCTATCTGTATTGCTCTGAGAATGAATGTGTGTTCAGATGTCCAATGTTTGCTTGAGAAATCTGGATATATTAAATCATAGAAAGGTTTTATGCGTTGTGCATATTCTGGAATGTAGGTTCTGCCAAAATTGAAGAAACCCAGCAATGGCTGTAGTTTGTTGTTAGTAATGGGAGTTTGTAGTTGCGTACATTTCTCTGAAAGTGGGGTGCCAGACTCTTTCCCTCACTTGATATTTCATATCCTAAGAATAGAACACTTGGAAAAGCATTTTTTTTTCTTGAAATTGAATTTGTAGCCTTGCGCGACGAATCCCAAAATGATGCAATCCATCTAGGGTAAGGCCCTCATTATGACATTGGCGGTAAATCCCACTTACTGCCATGCTGACTGCCACCAACATACAGCAGCCACAGCAGATATCCGCTTAACATATTATGACACGCACACCAATCCGTCACTATTCAGCCACAGACACAAATCCGCTAGCCCAAAGGTCAGTGATAAAGTGGCGGTAGCAAAACCCACACCATTACACCAACAGAACAACGTCCACAACATTATGACCCACAAATCACCACAGCAGACATTCAATGCGGTAAACCATTGCCGGTACATACCGCCGCGCTCAGAATACACACACACGAAACAACACCACATTGGACAATTCAAACTACACACCTGACACATATACACACACCACACCCACACCACTATAAAACACTCACCCACATTACCCACAACCCTTTATCACTACAAACAATTGCCACCAGAGAGAGACAGCAAGACCACAGACAAGACCAGAGACACACATAACTATCACCTATACACCTCCCATGCACCTTACATCACACACCCCAACATATCACCCTACACACCCTCACCCACACCCCTCACACTATAACCATGGCACCACAACAACACCCCAGATTCTCTGAGAAGGAGCTAAGGGTCATGGTGGAGGAAATCATCCGGGTAGAGCCACAGCTATTTGGAGCACAGGTGCAGCAGATATCCATTGCTACGAAGATGGAGCTATGGCGGAGGATCGTGGAAAGGGTCAACGCCGTGGGACAGCACCCCAGAACAAGCGATGACATCAGGAAGAGGTGGAAAGACCTACGGGGGAAGGTACGTTCCATTGCAGCAAGACACCAACTCGCTGTACAGAGGACTGGCGGTGGACCCCCACCTCCTCCCCCACAACTAACAACATGGGAGGAGCAAGTCTTGGCAATCATGCATCCTGTGGGCCTGGCAGGAGTAGGAGGAAGACTGGACTCCGGTAAGTCAACTCAGTACCACTACTACTCTCCTACCTGCATGCCATCACAAACCCCCACCCTCACTCTCACTCCCATCACTCCACCACCTCCCACACACCCCACCATTACAACCCACCCATCCCAATGCCAAGCCCTGCATGCACCACCAATGCATGGACACCACTCACAGACCTGCATGGACACCTATCACTAAATCATGCACACTAGAGACAATCAGCTAGCCCACCACACAACAACTCACACAAGACAAAGCTGCCAGGGCAATAACAACCATAGAGGGCAACCCACCCATGCACACACAGAAACAATAACACTGCATTTACATCCCCAGAAGTATCCCAGCCAATGTCACCGGAGAACAGGTGCCAGCAACATCCAGTCCCCCCACAGAAGAGGCCCACAGTGATGACAGCAGCTCTGGTCGCCTGGATCTGGATGGCCAACCTGGCACATCAGAGACCTTCGGACAGTCGGTTACCCAGGCACAGTCTCACACCACCACAGAGCCTCCACCCTCAGGAAACACCACCACAGCACCCACCCAGCGGGCCCATACCTCTGTCCCCAGGACACATCAATCAGCAGTGTGTCCAACACTACAGGGACCCCAGGCCACCCCAGAAACCCAGGACAATCACGGACCTGGGGTCAGTGGCAGTGGGCACACGGTTCAGGGGACAGAGGCACAGGATAACAGGGAAGCTTGGAGGACTGCTGTGTGCCAGAGGGAGGACAGGCCAGGGAATTGACTCTCCAGGAGGCACTCACCGTGATCCTGTGAGCATACCAACATTTCTAGGATACGTTGGGCCAGATCATGGACAAGATGCAGGAGAACATGCAGCTGCATGAGGGACAGTACCTGGGGATCAGGGAGGACTTGAAGTCCATTAACACCACCCTGGCCTCCATTGCAGGGGTGCTGGCAGACGTGGCCAACAGTATGAGGGAGACAGTGGCACTCCAGCGGGCCCCTGCCACTAGCCAGACTTCTGAACAGCCCTCCACCTCCGCTGCCGCTAGTGGACAGGAGGCCCCGCCACAGGACCAACAGACCACCAGCACCCCTCCCCCTGCAGAAGGAGAACCACCCCCCAAACGTTCCCTGCTATCCAGGCAGAAGCCAGAGACTACTGCCAAGACCCCGCCAGGAAATAAGACTCTCCTGACTGTCACCCTTGTGTCCCACTCTGTCAACCTGTCCACCTTGAACTGTCATTGCTCCCCTTCCTATGTCCCCTTGGACAATGCACCTCTGCTACAAATAGACTGGACCCTAACCTGGACTTTCCTCCATCATCACCTCAGCCCATTGCACATCCCCCTTTTCGTCAGAGCACTGCAATAAACACACTTTGAAAAAATACAAGTATGGCGTATGTCAAATGATTTAAGTATGTATTTGTTTAACAAGGTATAAACATTGCAATTCAACTGTACAGTAATGTATACATAGAAAAGACCTGTAGTTGGCTGCAGTGAGCACACCAGGAGCAATAGTGGGGCACCAATATCTGCATAAAGAGATGCCAAAGGGTACAGTGAGTGGGCATAGAAATAGGAATTCACAGCCTGTCAGTGACAATGTCAAACGTGAAATTGTCAATGAAATGTGAAATACCTGTGTGCCATCGGAAGTATTGACGAATCACTGCAGTTCTGTTGTCCTCATCCTCATCCTCTGCCTCCTCATCTTCACTGTCCACAGGGTCCACTGCTGCCACACAGCCATCTCCAGCCTCTTTCACCTGCAGAAAAGGCACATGGCATCTCAAAGCAAGGTTGTGCAACATACAGCATGCCACGATGGCCTGGCAGACCTTCTTGGGTGAGTAGCACAGGGAGCCACCTTTTAGATGGAGGCACCGAAACCTGGCCTTCAGGAGGTCAAAGGTACGTTCAATAATCCTTCTTGTTCGCCCATGTGCCTCATTGTAACGTTCCTCTGCCCTTGTCCTGGCATTCCTCACAGGGGTCAGGTGCCATGATAGGTTTGGGTAACCTGAGTCACCTGCAAATATCGAGGGACAACTTTTAGCTACACACTTACCCTTATGGCCCACACCATACCCATACACCAACATCCACTGGGGGGGAACCAGTGCTCACCTATTGGCCACATCCTGTGCTTCTGGAGTTGGCCCATCACATTTGAGATGCTGCTATTCCGCAGGATAAAAGCATCATGCACCAAGCCAGGATACTTAGCATTGACATGGGAGATGTGCTTGTCCGACAAATACACCATCTGCACATTCATCGAGTGAAAACATTTTCGATTTCTGAAGACCTGTTCATTTTGCCGGGGGGGGGGACAAATGCAATATGTGTTCCATCAATCGCCCCAACGATGTTGGGGATATGTCTCATTTCATTAAAGTCAGCCTTCACTGTGGCCAAATCCTCCACTTGGGGGAAAACAATGTAGCTGCACATGTGTTTAATCAGGGCAGACAACACTGTGGTCAGCACTATTGAGAACATTGGCTGTGACATTCGTGCTGCCAAGCCCACTGTTACTTGGAAGGAACCTGTTGCCAGGAAATGGAGCACTGATAGCACTTGCACAAGAGGGGGGATCCCAGTTGGTTAACGGATAGCAGATATGTGGTCAGGCTCCAATTGGGCACACAGCTCTGTGATTGTGGCCCTGTCAAGTCTGCAGGTGAGGATGATGTGCCTGTCTTCCATTGTTGCCAGGTCCACCAGGGGTCTGTACACGGGGGATGTCTTCATCTCCTATTCATCCGCAGCGGTTGCAATATATGGGACAAAAGAGTGAGCAGCTAGTCATAATCTGTATATTGTAACCACTAAAGTGCATTGCATATTGCGACTTTTACAGTTTATTGGTGGCATATGTCCAGAATGTGAAATTGTGAACTGTGACACAGTTAGGATCCATAGCCTGCCCCCCCCGAAATGGCATCCGCCTGTCTTGTATGGAGGAACAGATTGAAGTGAGGTAATTCCGCTGACATTGTGCGCCGTTGTGGGAGGTGGTCGGGAACCGCTGTGGAACTCCTCATTGGTTATTATTGGGCCCTATGGGGTACAGTGGCCAATGGTGATGTACACCGGCAGTGACGGTATGCACCGCCACGGACTTCACCATCATTTTATATCTGTTCACTGACTTGCTACCTGACCTTCAACAGGAGAGGACCTACACTGCATGTGCTACTGTGACCTGTGTCTGGAACCTGCCATGGCTCGTGTGACTGGGGAAAGGGCCCCTGCCTTCACCTCGGTGGAGGTGGGGAGACTGGTGGATGGGGTCCTACCCCAGTCCCGACTGCTGTATGGGCCTCCAGACCAACAGGTGAGTGCACTGTGAGTACAATGCATTGGGCATGAAGGCATGGAGTGGTGTGTGTGAAGGCCTCGTGTGGGGTTGTTTGGTGGATGGGCCCTGGGCAGCGTGCAGCGTGTATGCTGAGCCATGACTGTGCAAATGGGGATGGAAAGGGGTATGTTTGGCCATGAGTGTAACCGGCATGACGGTCTGACTAATACCTTTCCATGTGTAACTTTCCTCTGCAGGTCAGCGCACATCAAAAGAAGGGTATATGGTGTGCCATCGCCAAGGACGTGCGGACCCCAGGGGTCTACGGCAGGTTGAGCACCCACTGTCGGAAACGGTGGGAGAACCTGAGACGCTGGGCACGGAAGACGGCGGAGGCCCAGCTGGTGATGGCCTCCCAAGGAGGAAGGGGTACCCGTCGAACCCTGACCCCTCCTGATGGCCCGCATACTGGTGGTGGCCTATCTGGAGCTGGATGGGCACTTGGGGGCATCACAGCAGCAACAAGGGGGTGTGTACAGTGCCCTTCATTACTAAATACACCTGGTGGGGTGGTATCCAGGTGGGGGATGTGTGCCTGTGGGTGCCCCCAGGCCAGGCCTGACATTGCAGAGTAGGTCCCATATTGGGCAGGGTTTTGATGTGAAATTCCTCCAACCTAGCTAGTAGGCAGCCACTACTGGGCAGGGGTGTGTGGGTCCCAGGTGTCCCTCGCCATGCCCTGGTAACTAGCATTGTAACTGGTAGTAAATTGCCCAGTGGGTAGGGCTGTTCCCTGTGTGTGACTGTGTTGTGTATGCCAACAGTGGTGTTGGTGCCGCCATTGACCAAGTGTATCCTTTGTCTCTCCCCCCCTTTCATGTTTTGTCAACCTGCCCTTATGTGCATTAGCATCATCTGGTGGAGGAGCAGAGGCACCAGCGATGGTGAGAGCTGAATCCCACAGGACCCAGCAGGCAGAGTCTACTGACGGTGAGGGCACCAGTGGGACAGAGGGCGAGGGGAGCACCACAGCGGAGACTGGAGCGGAGCCTGGAGGGGACAGTTCAGACACGGATACCTCCTCCGATGGAAGCTCCCTGGTACCAGCACCGCCCTCCCAGCAGCCCCTCAGCGAGTTTCCTGTGCCCGCACACACAGGAGGGTGGACATCTCCTTCGCCCCAGGCACCTCAGGCCCTGCCCCAGTTAACCCTGCTGCTCTGAGTGAGGAGGCTATTGACCTCCTGAGATCCATCTCTGTTGGGCAGTCAACCATTGTGAATGCCATCCAGGGGCTGGCAGCCCAAATGCAATGACCAATGCATTTCTGGAGGGCATTCACACTGGCTTGGCGGCCCAACAGAGATCAATCCAGGCTCTGGCCTCCTCTCTGATGGCAGCCATTGTCCTTGTTTCCACCCTCCCCCTCCAACTTCCTCTACCCTATACCATTCTCCTCAACCCCAACCTATCCCAAGCACACAGGCAGAAGAGCATGCACACAGGACAACACACAAGAGTGGCACAGGCAAACACAAGCACCACACTTCATCCCACAGGCACTCACACAAACACCATCCAGATGCAGACATTACAACATCCACTGCCTTCACTGTCTCCCCCTCCTCCTCCTCCTCCTCCTCTTCCTTCCCAGTTGCGTCTACACTCACACCTGCATGCCCTACATCCTCATCCACTACCTCCATCACCAGCACACCTATCAGAACACACACCTCACTGGCAGTCACCACCCCAACAGCCATGCACCCGTCCCCTGTGTCCTCTCCCACTGTGTCTGTGCCCCCTCCTCCCAAAGTACACAAACGCAAGCACTCAGACACCCAACAGCCATCCACCTCACAACAGCATTCAACCCATGCACTTGCATCCAAACACAGCAGACAGACACCTCCTACAACCACTCCCCCTTCCTCCACTCCCACACCTTTTCGCTCTTCCCGCCTCAATGCCCCTAAGAAGCTTTTCCTCTCCACCGTTGACCTCTTCCCTGCCCCTCCTTTCCCACGGTCCTTCATGTCAGGCCAGGGTTTTCAAAACCCAGACAAGCACCTCAACCACCCAGTCCACAGGCCCAGTAGTGTCCCCAGCAACTCCAGGTGGGAAAGGATCCCGGGCACCAGGCAGCCAGACGGAAAGGGTGCCTGCCCCAAGTGCTGCAAGGAAGGGCAAGGAGCCACGCCCAGCTGCTGCAAGGAAGGGCAAGGAGCCACCCCCAGCTGCTACCAGGAAGGGCAAGGAGCCACCCCCCAGCTGCTGCCAAAAGTAGTAAGGAGCCACCCCCAGCTGCTGCCAAAAGGAGTAAGGAGCCATCCCCAGCTGTTGCCAAAAGGAGCAAGGAGCCATCCCCAGCTGCTGCAAGGAAGGGCAAGGGGCCTGCACCAGCAGGCAGTAAGGACAAGGGTCCTGGTCCTGGGACCCTGTCGTAGCCCACACCACCAACCATGGTGGTGCAGCCGTCCGAGGCTGCAGGGAATTGGCTGGGGCCTCCATTCCCACAACTACTACCACCAGCAGCAGCAGCACCAGTGGGCAGCCGTCCAAGGCTGCAGGGGATGGGCTGGGGCAAGGGGCCTGCACCAGCAGGCAGTAAGGACAAGGTCCTGGGACTCTGTCGTAGCCCATACAACCATGGTGGTGCAGCCGTCCGAAGCTGCAGGGGATGGGCTGGGGCCTCCATCCCCAAAACTACCACCAGCAGCACCAGTGGGCTGCCGTCCGAGGCTGCAGGGGATGGGCTGGGGCTTCCCCCCACAACTACCACCAGCAGCACCAGTGGGCAGCCATCCGAGGCTGCAGGTGATGGGCTGGAGCCTTCCCCCACAACTACCACCAGCAGCAGAAGCACCACCAGCACCACCACTGAACAGCTGTCTGCGCCGGTGGACATTGTGTAGTCTTGCCTCCAGGGGCTGTTGTCCGGCCTGCCCCCTGCAAATCCTGTGAGATTGACACCCAGCTGAGAGACTGTGACCCTGCACTCCCCAAGATCTGCACCACCGGGCACGATGCCCCCTCCAGAACCAGTGGGTATGGCACCCACTCACCTCATCCTCCCCAGGATGAAGATCACAGGGCACAATGCCCCCTCCAGAACCAGTGGAGAAGCCATCCACTCACCCCATCCTCCCTAGGATGAAGCTCACTGGGCACGATGCCCGCTCCAGAACCAGTGGGGTAGCCATCCACTCAACCAATCCTCCCCAGGATGAAGCTCACTGGACACAATGCCCCCTCCAGAACCAGTGGAGAAGACATCCACTCACCCCATCCTCCCCAGGATGAAGCTCACTGGGCACGATGCCCACTCCAGAAGCAGTGGAGAAGCCATCCACTTGAGAGACTGTGACCTTGCACTCCTCAGGACAGAGTAACGGGCATGTTGACCCTTCAGAGCATGTGGTCAAGTCACCCACTTGAGAGACTTTGGCCTTGCACTCCCCAGGACAGAGTAATGGGCATGTTGCCCCATCCAGGACCAGTGGCTTTGTTCCATCTGCCGGCTGAGGTGACCCCCATTCCCTGTCCCCCTGAGGTGCCTGCCTATTTTCTGACTGATGCCCCTGCAGTGTTTTCTCCGTGTTGTTGCAGGAGTCAAGTTGGGCCTTGGACTTTGTAATGTGGCCCTGTGGCCCATGAACATTGAAGACTGGGCAGTGTCCTTTCATTTGTAAATATGTATTTACTTTTTTATTTGGATCCACGTATTGCTACTATGTTTATCTTATTACACTCACCTTGATCTTTTGGAGTTGTCCTTGCATTATTCCTGAGGGGTACAGTGTAAATAAGTTATGTTACTACATCTGCACAGTGGGGTGGGGGTGTTGCATGTTGCGTGTGTGTGTCACTCTTGTTTTCCTCCCTCCCTCCCCTGTGTGCTAGGCGGCTGTACTCACCGTGATCATCTTTGCCGTCATTGGTGTTCATGGTGGAGCAGGACGTAAAATAATTTGGCTGCATTTACCGCCAGCCTGTTGGTGGTATTACTGCCACTTTATCACCAACCGCCAGGATTGTAATGAGGGCCTAAGTCTCTGTTGAGATTGTCGTCTTTCAGATAAATGTCATCGATATAGGACAACGCCTCCTGGTCTATATCATGTAATATTGATGTTACATGGGCTGAGAACAACCCAGGACTGTTCGTATACCCTTGAGGGAATCCTCACAATTTTCTTTGAGATGCATGTGCTATGGAGGCACTTAAATACCGGCTTTCAGGTGCTAGATTTTGGCAGAAAAAATGTTGGAAGCATCCAGGGTTGTTTTTTATTTTTTGTGCACTATGTTGTTGAAAAGTGCTGTGCTACGTGAATTTTGTATGATAAATGTGCGTGTATGACTGTTTTAGTGCCTGTAATCTAAGAGTATTCTGTATGAATGGTCTGGCTTAGCTGCAGGAAACATAGGGTTATTCATTGGAGATATGCAGGGTTCAATTAGCTCCTGGTACTCAAGTTGAATTTCCTTCACTGGTGCTTTAGCCTCATGTTTAATGGGGCATTGGTATAATGTGGTAAGAGGAATCCCTATCCCACGCCACATGGTTGTGGTACAGTGCTGGTGCTTGCGTCAATGCCCAATCTGCGGCGTAAGCTTCTTTTACTGTATCTGGAATGAGTACTGAGAAAGAAGGAAAAATGACATTTTCCCCTTGTGGAAGTGTACAAACAAATTCAGGTGGCCAATCTTTTTTCAGCCAATCGTATGTCATAACTTAGTTTAATGTTTCCCAAAAGATCACTTTGATGGTGCATTCTATGTCTGCCTCAATTTGAAATTTTAGTTTTTAAACTCAAAATATCACTTTGATGGTGCATTCTATGCCTGCCTCAATTTGAATTTTTAGTTTTTAAACTCTATCAGGTGGGAGACGCGCCTGTCTGCAGTTTTGACTTCAAGGAAGTCGTTTGTTGCTGTCACATCCAGATTTTCTAAAACAGTCTGGTGAACTATCGTGACCTACCCTGTGCTGTGTCACTTCCCACGTTCTGTTCTTCAGTCGTAATTGCTGCAACCCTTTTCTTTTTGAATTGGGGTTTTGTTCTGAAAGTTTCTCTTCCTTATTAACTAAAACTTCTGATGAGTAATGTGACTCCTTTCTTGGTTTCACATACTTGTGTCAGTGTTCTGACCACCCTCCCCTGTCACTGCGTTTGTCGGGTGAGTCCTGGAAGGAAAGAGATTGCAGAATGTCATTATATAGGTATCCGTCAGGGGGTTTTAAAGATTCCCTATTTCTAAGATTATAGCGCTTTTCTGAGGTCACCAAAAGCGAAGATTCTCATTTTTGTTTTTGGTTATCTTTGTTAGGCTTTTGTTTATCCCAGAATTTTTTAGAACCCTCTTGTGCTTGTTTGGTAATATCCTTATTGGATTTACCTTGTAATTGTGGCTTATTTGGTCTGGCTCCCAGACTATGCCTACCTATACTGGTATAAGTCATGGAGATAATCTTAGGCAGCTTGAATTACTGTTCCTCTAGAGGAATGTCCGGGAGCCGCTGGTGTACTGCCAATGCTACTGCTTCCCCCTTAAGGCTACTTGATATAATTGAGGATACTGTAGCAAAATTGACCATTAATGGCATCCCCAACTCCCGGGCTGAAGCTGCCCCGTATTCAGCTTGCGTTTGTTTTAACACTTACAGAAGATTCGCAAGTGTTGGTGTACCATGTGAGGTAGTGTAAACTGCAGCAAATGCTGCACCCCATGTCGCACAGTTATCTCTGGTGGGAACCATTCGAAAGGGCGAGCACCTTAGGAGAATTCTGTGTTTATCTTGGGGCGTCCGTATGGGGAAACACTGCTTCCATTAGTTTATTTTTTGTGCTAACCAAAACAGAATTTCTTCACATTTGATGGGTACCATACCCATTATTTAATGCACAGTTGCAGGATTTATCCTGGTTTTAGCCAAATGTGGTGCTGCTAGAGCAGGCCTTGCTGGGGCAGTGTTCAAAGTCTGTGTCTATATATGTCTATTAAACTATTGTAAAGGCTTCATAAATCCGCTATTGGCAAGTTTGATACTTTAGGATGTGGTGTATATGTGGCTAGTTCTGGCCATGTAGGTCCTTCATTACTTATGGGACCTAATCAAACATTTTGTACAACATGTAGTAGGGCACCTTCAACCCCATTTTGGTATGCTTGATAAGATAATGGTATTTCAAAATATGAATAAGGTCTGTATTGTGCAGGTGTATTTGCTATTGTGTAATTGTGGAAAGCTTGTGAGTGTGCCCAAACAAGGCGCTAAGGTAAACCCACTGCACTAATCACACACATGCACACTCCTAGAAACACTTAGGCACACACAAACACACTGCAAGACAGACACAAACAGAGACATTTTCATATGACTAGACACACACAGGCACAGCCACACACACTGCTAGACACACACACAGACACAAATGCACTGCTGCACACATAAACACAGAGACAAACTGCTAGACATGCACAGGCACACACACACTGCTACACATACAGGCACATACACACTGATAGACACAGGCATTCACAGATATAGAGATGTGCACACTGCTAATCACATTCACACACTGCTAGACACACTCAGGTACAGACTCATAACTCCTAGACACACCCACATTGCTAAATACACAAATACACATTGCAAGAGACACATACACACTGCTAAACACACATATACACTGCTACAAGCACAAAGGCACATACGAACACACTACTAGACACACAGCAACAGACACATTCACAGTACTAGACACACGCACACACACACACATAGACACACACGCTCCTCAACACAGACATGTACACACAGCTAGACACACATACACACTGCTAGACAAACACAAACACAGATACACTGCTTAACACACACTGCTAGATTCACTTACACTGCTAGACACACAGGCAAAGACACCCTGGTAGACACACACATGCACAGCTACACACTCACTGCTACAGACACACAGGCCTAGACACACTGCTAGATACATACAGGCACAAACACGCACACACAGCTAGACACACATACGTATATACTGCCAATACTTCTAACCACACACAGGAACAGATTTACACAAAGCAAGACACACACAGGAAATGACACACAGACAAACACAAACTGCTAAACACACGGGCATAAACATACTCCTAATCACACACAGGTACTGATACACACAGAGATTGCAAATCACACATAGGTACAAACACATACACGCTTCTAGAGACTCATATACACACTGCTAAACACACAAAGAAAAACAGCTAGATACACACCTGCTCACAAACACACAGGCACCTATACACTACTAGACATGCGTAGGGAATGACAGACACATTACTAGACTCACCCTTGCACAGCACTTACACACTGCTACACACAAATGCAAACATAGGTGTACACACAAAAGTACATAAACTCTTCTGACATGCACAGACATGTTTATACTGCTAGACACTCATAGGCATAATTCAGGAAATTTGCTTAATAGTTGAGGTGGTGAGGATGAAGTCACTAGCAAACCCCAAATTAACCTGTGCTTAACCCTCTAGTAATGTGGCACAAAGCAGTCAAGCTTAACTTACAGGCAATGCGTAAAGTACTTATGTAGCACTTCTAACAGTACTTATGCAGTACTTCAAAATGCAACAATCCCACACCAATTTAGAAAAAAACAGAACAAAATGTAATTAATTATTTAAGACCAAAACAACAACAATCCAATCAGAACAGGAGATAAACAATTTTAAATATTTAAGTGAAAATAGTGCATAAGACCACAAAGCACCTACTGTGGTTATCTGGTTGTGCCGGACTGGGACAAAGTCTCAAGTACATGGTGACTGCGATGGAGGGAGGGTCAGATACAGGGCCCAAGTTAGGCCCGCTGAGCAGAGAACTTTACCTCCTGATTGCAGAGTGCTGCAAAATTCCACTTTGAGGATGTGCCGTTCAGCTAAGGTTCCAGGAAGCTGGGGGCTGTTATGTGAGGTCCTGTGCCGGAGATGTGTGACACCTCAGTGGTTCTAATGAAACTGTTAATGAGGTTTTCGATGCATGGTCCTGCATCATCGTCGAGGATGCTGTCTACGAAGGCTTGCAATGCAAAGTCCTGCATCAAAGATGTGTTATGCAGTGGTGGTTATGAAGAAGTTACAATGCAAGAACCTGCATCAGAGGTGCGTCACGCAATGACAGTTCTGATTTAGAGCTGTGAGGATATGCTGCGCCCTGCATCAGTTCTGCCCAAGACAGCAGGACTGGCAGAGCACCTTCAGGCCACTTTACAAAGGTCCAGGACTGGAGTGGCACCACTTTGTTGGACAAGACTCACAGCAGAGTCCTGGTGCTGAGTTCAAGGTGCTTGGTGCATTCTCTGTCCCTGAGGCTTTGATCAGGAGGCTAGCCAACTACCCCTTGGAGTCACTCTGATGGTCCTGGGCTCAAGATGTAGGTCCAGTCCTTTTCACTCAGGCAACAGGGCTACAGAATAGCAGGGCAACAGTGTGATAGTCCTTCTTGCAGCACAGCTGCCCTTATGAGCCTGTCCACATGTCCAGAGGTATAATGAAGAGTTGGGTCGGAGGATCCAATATTTATATTTGGTGCCAGGCTTGAAGTAGGAGAAGGTTCTGGAGTTTCCACCCCCAAAGTTGTTTAAAATGTACTGTCTCCCTACCCCTACCCTTGTCCCAACTTGTCTGAGGGCACAAAAGATTAGTGTGAAACCCTTCGCAAGTGTGCTGAGGCATAGCCTTTGCGATGTGCAATCAATCAGTATTTGTAAAGCAAAGCACTGTTACCCCTAGGGGTATCTGGGCACTGAGGGTGTCAAGTTTCTGTCAAACAGCCAGACCTTGAGTTTCTTTGTGAAGTCTGCCAGGGAGGGTGCTGTCTGGGGTGGAGGGACAGGTCATTCTAGGTCTTGGCAGTGAGGTAGGAGAAGGAGTGGCCTAGCTGCAACTACAATGAATGTGGGGGGGTACATATGCGCAAGAGAGGAGGTGCACAGGTATCTTGAGGGTAGATGGAAGTTCAGTTGATGTTTTATTTAGGATGGTCCTTGATTGTGTAGAGCTTTGTAGGCGTGAATGAGGATCTTGAACTGGCATCTCTTCTGGATGAGGAGCCAAGGGAGGATTCTTAGGTGGGGGTGATGTTGGTCCAGTTGGGGAGGTCCAGGATGAGTCTAGCTGCAGCATTCTGTATGGTCTGGAGTCTTTTGAGGAGCTGGGAGGAGCTGCCTGCATAGAGAGCATTGCCGTAGCAGAGACAGATGCTGACGAGGGCCTGGGAGACCATTTTTCAGGTGTTGACTGGGATCTATCTTATAATTCTGCAGAGCAAGTGAAGTGTGTGGAAGCAGGAAGAGGTGACTGCATTGTCTTGATATTTCATGGCCAGTTTGTTGTCAAGGGTGATTCCTAGTTGTGTGCATGGTCTTTGGGTGTGAGTGTTGGTCCAAGTTCTGCTGGCCACCAACTATGGTGCCACGTGGAGGTTTTCTTCCCAATGATCAGTACTTCTGTCTTGTCGGAGTTGAGTTTGAGGTAGTTGTCTCTCATCCATTTGGCTACGTTGACCATGGTGTCACAGAAGATGATTTTGGCGTTGGAGAGGTCTTCGGTGAGCAATAGGATTAGTTGAGTGTCATCAGTGTAGGAAATTACGTTGAGTCAGTGAGATCTGTTGGCGTCTGTGAGGGGGGTCATGTAGGTGCTAAACAGGGTCGGGCTGAGGTAAGATCCTTGGAGTACGCTGCTTATGATGTCCTTGGGTTCGGAGGTGAAAGGAGGCAGCGGGATGCTCTGTGTGCGACCTGTAAGGAAAGAGGCGATCCACTTGAGGGCATTTTGCTCAAAGCCGATGTTGTAGAGTCTGTCAATGAGGGTTTGGTGGGAGACAGTGTTGAACACAGTGAAAAGGTCGAGGAGGATCAGAATCACAGTTTCTCTGTGGTTGAGGAAAGATCTAATATCATCTGTGGCAGCGATCAGCACAGTCTCAGTTCTGTGGTTGGCACGGAAACCTGATTGGGAGGTGTCAAGTTGGTGGTTTCGTTCCAGGTGTTCAGTGAGTTGTTGGTTTCTGGCTTTCTCAAATACTTTGGCCGGTAGGGGAGCAGGGAAATCTGTTGATAATTTTTTGAGATCTGATCAGTCAGCGGAGTGTTTCTTAGAAGGGTCTGACCTCTGCGTGTTTCCATCTGTCTGAGAAAACTGCAATGGAGATGGAGGTGTTGATGATGCTGAAGAATTCAGTGCTGATTGGGATAGTTTCCAGGTTGAAGAGTAGGTGGGGGTAGAGGTTGATGGGTGCACCAAAGTGCATGGAAGACATGATGGCTGTGGTGGTCTGAGTGGTGATCGGAGACCAGGTGGTGATAATTCAGATGGTGTGCATTGGTTTGTTGAAGTAGTTGAGGTTAAGGGACCTAGGTTGGGGGTCAAAATTGTTGTAGATGTAGGCGATCCTGGTGTGGAAGTATTCAGAGAGGGAATCGCAAGGCAGGGCAGGGTGGATGGTGTTGGAGGTGACAGCACCTCCCCCTTATCAAGTCATAGATGACCCATCCTGTCACCACCTATTCCCCCGTTGTCTCACTGTCAGAGAGCAATACACAAAGACCAACTGCCAGCTACACCTAGTCAATAAGTGCTGCAGGCCCACTAGTAGCTTACAAGCCGCAGGTAGAGGTAGTACCACTTTACCAGGGAATTACAAGTAAATTAAATGTGCCAATTGGGTGTTAGCCAATGTTATTATGTTTAGAGTGTAAGCACAAGCAGTTTAGCACTGGTCAGCAGTGGTAAAGGGCACAGAGTCCTAATGCTTACAAAAACAAGATCAGCAAAGACTGAGAAGTAAGGCAACATGTTTGGGAATAAAACCATTCTAAGGCTGACAGGTCTAACCCAAAGAGGTGCCTACACAGTGCCAGACACACACAGAAACATATTATCAAACCACAGAAACACAGGCACAAATACATATATACGGATTGACACCTACAGGCACACATAAACAAAAGGACAGAGATGCATACACACTGCTACACACACAGATACACAAATACTAAACATTGCTAGGCACACACACATATATAGAAACTGCCAGACCTACACAGGAACACACATAAGGGTACGGAAATAAAAACACGCTGCTGGTCCCACATAAGAACAGGTACACATAGGAACAGTGACAAATGTACAAACTGATAGGAACACACCAACACATATGCACACAGGCACAAAAAATCCTGCTTACTGCTAGACACAGGGATATACACACATAAAAGCACAGAGACACATGTACATAGGCGCACAGTTATTTACATGGCCAAACACTTATGGATAGAGACATTTATCGCAACACAGATACTGCCATACACAAACATACACATAAAAACATACCCAAACACATACACGCACACACATACTGCCATACACAAACGTACACATAAAAACATACCCAAACACATACACGCACAGACATACTGCCAAACACAGTCACTCATACCAAAACACACACACATAGACGCACACACAAACAGACATAAATATGCACATACATACAGATGTATTGTTTCTGTGTGTCTTTCTATCACTCCAACATTGCCACACAAATACTGTAAGGGGACGCATTTGTCTTTAAACTTCTGCCTCAAACTTTAATATGGTTATTTTTTCACATGCTTGCTGGTGCATATTGAATCCCATTTCCATAAAGCAGCAATCTTGGAAAAGCGCATAAGGCAGGCAAGAGTCTGTTAAAATGCTATAATATTAACATGTTTTGTAGACAGTGCTTTCTACCACAGTTAGTGTTTTCTGAATACTAGGATTTGAAACTGTGATCTACAGAGTCGGACTGCCTTATAGGGCAAACTGACGGTGTAACAAGGGCTGGTCTGACAGGCCAGTGTATTGGCTAATTTTATGACTGTTTTGTGGTCTAGGTGGTTGGTGCATGCAGTCACCCACACCTTGCAAAACATCTATACAGCACTTCATTACAAGTTCAAAACTTCCCCTATTGCGGAATGTGTACCACTTTTTTAGGTCTCGTCTGCAACAGTGCATGTGCTGCAAGCGCTCTCACTTGCGACAAATATTGTATACAACAAGGCGCTTGCAACCTGCCCATTGCTTACCATTTATTTGCTTCATTGTCACTCTTATTTGCTGCCTTCTGATTGCCCAGTGCCTGCCGGTTTCACTTCCTCTACTTTTGGCTGGAAAATGGCTAAAGTACTGGGTGCATCAGTTTGATTATTGAGTGCACTGTGATAGAGGTATTTTTATTTGTGATTCTTCCTTTCACCTCCCCATTATCCATGTTTCTTCTTTCAGGTTTCTGACATGTATGACATACACAGAGGTACTAGATGAGGGTGCCCACTCTCCCCCTTATTGTTCGCTATAGTGATCAAACCACTAGCAGAGTGGTTCAGGAAGGAGTGACACGACAAGGGCACAAGGGGATAGGTAGAGGAGGTGTAGAATATAACATATTGTTATATGCTGACAACCTGCTGGTCTATTTGAAAGATGGGGACCGGGAACTGCCCTGGGCACTTCAGCCGCTGGAGGACTTCAGACGGCACTCCGGGCTACGCCTTAACAGAAGGAAGATGTGTGTGTTCCCAGTAATCGCAGACTCTGCCCAACCCTCTAGCTGTCCAGCATACGTTATGTGGGCACCCCACACATTTAAATACCTAGGTATTATATTTACCATGATGAAGTTGATACACAGGAGGGCAATCTGCGTAAGGCCTATTGGTCTCTCCGGACCTGCGTCAGGTTCTGGTGGTCCCTTAAGCTGCCCTTCATGGCACAAGACTCGTTGTCTAAGATGCTCATACTCCCGAAACTTCTGTATTTTTTTGTCAATATGCCAGTAATGATCCCGACGACATGGTTCAGATCTTTAGACACACTTCTTAGGGAACTGATATGGAATGGAGGGGGTCAAAGAGTCGCTCTTGCTGCTCTTCACCTCCCCTCGGCGGCAGGAGGAATGGGAGTCCCAGATTTTGAACTTTACATAACAGCACAGCTGAAAAGGCTGACGCGATGGCTTTACAACAAAGGCTTGGCAGAACTGGACTGGGACTGTGACGGATGGAGCACCGATAAGTTGCTGGCCAGACCGATAAAGCCATGACTCAAGGCCCCCCGGG